>NC_050458.1:54447757-54787757 GCF_903995425.1 Onychomys torridus
AATGAGAGCTAAGTAGAATGGTGTGGGCCTTTAAAGCCTTAAAACCCACCCCCAGTGTGACACACCTTCTCCAATAAGACCACACCTCCTAATCCTTATCAAACAGTTCCACCAACTTGAGACCAGACTTTCAAACACATGCACTTATGGAGGCCATTCTCATCCAAACCACCACAGCAAGTCAACTGGTGTTGTCATTGTTCGGATTTTGTTTCAGAGCCATAGCTTTGGTTGAAGCTTTATGGATGGAGCTTCCTGGTCATTTCTAAGGGGGCATGATTTTGCAGGAGACTTTCTGGTTTTCCTCCTCTTCTGAAATGTGTCTTAAGACTTTAGTATAGGAGTTTTGTTATAGATGAACCCAACAGGGCTGGGCATCCCATGACTAGTTGTGGTTTTCTGTGATGGTCTCTGTTTTCTGCGAAGAGAAGCTTCTTTGATGAGGGGTGAGAGTTACATTTACTTGAGGGTATAAGAATATGTTTTTACATGCAGCTAGGAATTATTATGGTCTAGGGAAGTGGCAGTAGTGTGTTCTCCTCTATGATCCATAGCCTCACTAGCCCTCAGTAATTGGCTAGGTTTCTAGTACTAGACATTATTTCCCTTCTGTTTACTGAGTTTTAAGTCCAGGTAGAGAGCTGTTGGCTTCCACCCATGTATGAATGCCACTGTTGCTCTTTTAGGGATATCTTGCTGTAGGGGCCATTGCTGTGGTTCATGGGTGTCATAGCTGGGTAGCTTTCATTGCATCTTCTGGTCCTATAAAAGCTAGTCGTTGGGAGGAGGCTTATGGATTAGACCAAGACCAATTACTCTAAGTCCTGTGGACTTAGTATGTGGAATATTTAGCAATAGGAACTTACTTTCATCTTCTCTGGGGCAGCCATGGGCAACAGTAATATCCTATATTCTTGGACTACTCTGACCAGCCACTCAAAAGGAGATTTCTCATGCCTGGTACAGGAGTTTCTGTTAGATTGTCACCCAACGCAGTATAACTTCATATATACATGCATATGCTTACATGTATTATATGTAATTTTAGGTCAGTATAAATTAATATTTCCTTATGTCTATTTTCAGCATTCTTAGTGCTATTTTCTCTTCATCCCCCCTTTCCTTCTGTAATTTCCCTCTTCCCTTTCCTTCTGTAATGTCCTTCCTCTATCTCCCAAACTCAAGTCCCCCCCCATTTCCTCCTCTCTATCACCTATATCCTGCTACTCCACTACCTAGATCCTCCCCCCACCCCATGTTTCCTTTTACTTTCCTGGTTTCTGTAGCTACTCCAGTTTATATACTCACATCTGAAGATTTTGAGCTGGGAACCACAAATAAGAAAACATGACAACAAGTCGAAGAGAACAAATCAGAGAAAACTTTGGTCTCTCTGTGTTGGGCTGACTTCACTCAGTATAATAATTTTCAGTTCTATCCACTTACCTGAAAATTTCATGATTTCATTTTTCTCTAAAGCTGAGTAGTATTCTAGGTTTCTATGCACCACATTTTCATGACCCACTTGTTGGTTGGAGGACATTTAGGTTGTTTTCATTTCACAGCTATTGTGAATAGAGCAGCAATGACCATGGATGAGCAAGTGTCTGTGGAGTGGGATGCTGAGTCCCATGGCCATATGCCAAGGAGTGATATAGCTGGGTCATAGGGTAGATTTACTTGTAGCCTTTTGAGACTTCTTCACACTGATTTCCATAGTGGCCACACCAGTTTGCAATCCAAGAGTGAATGAGGGTTCTCTCCTCACATCCTTGCCAGCATTTGTTGTGGGTGTTAATTAACAAATAATGAATCTGGGAGTGTGGAAAATTGTAGTTTTAGTACCACAAGTTACCTTATTGAAGTGCTAAGCAAAAGGGAAAATGTGTGCACTTCATACACATACCAAAATATCTTCATATATTATGGACCAAATGGAAAAAGGAACAAAAAAATTGAAAACAGAAATCAAGATAGTGCTATGAAACACTGTTTTGTCCATAGGTCTTATGTCATTGTTAGCCCAATAGACTCACTAAGACATGTCCAGAGGTCAGATGGGCCTAGCTTGTGCTGCTTTGAAACAACTCTTCCATTGCATGATAGTACCAGGTCATGAAACGAGCAAAGAAAGGTTACATTTACAATTTTGATAATTTTGCTTACTCTAGATTTTATTTGAATTGATTTTTAAGTTTTAAATGATTGCATTGAAATGTCATTGTTTTGATTCCTGAGTGTTTTGGTGTCCTTCAGAGTCTGTGCTCAAGGTAAGGATGCTATTTGCTTTAAACTAATACTAGCCCTAGGTTATTGCATATATAGAAACACCAAAGAGCGATTAATTTAGAAATTAATAAGACAGGAATGAATGAAAGTAGCCTAAAAGATGAAAGTTATGTGGGATAAAAGCAAATCAGAAAATACACTTCACTGTTTGTGTTTAAGGATTCATGGCTCAGCGCTGATTCACATGAAAAGGATTTTAAGAATAAACTGATTGTAGTCTCCCAAGTGCTGTCTAGTTATTTTACCATGAGCTTAATTCAGACAGCAAAGAATGAAAAGTTATTTCCCGATGGTAAGTCCTCTGGATAACATGCCAATTGTGGGAGAGATGATAAGCAATACACATTGTTCTTCCGGAAGACCATGGTTCAATTACCAGCATCAACATGGAGGCTCACGATGACATCTCCAATTCCAGACACACATGCAGTAAAAACACCCATACACATAAGGATTAAAAAAAATAAATTTACACTGTGGCTAACATTCAGGATAAGTAAGGTAAGGGCATCTGGAAATTATGTCTCGTGAGGAACAACTAAGAAAGAAGGAAGGATTTATTCTGTGAAGGGATCAAACCTATTGTGAGCTAGAAAATTCTCCAAATATGATGATTCTCAACTCTGGTTGTATGGGAGAGACATTACAATTTCCAACATCCAAGTAACATCTGAGACAAGGAGGATCAGAACTTTGCTGGTGTACACTCAGTCTTCCTTGATGACTGCAGAGCAACCCAAATCAGGGAACCACTGGCTTAGAGGACAGTCAGGTGGTAGAAACAGTAGCCTTGTGTTATCCAGCCCAGTGGGACAGAGCTACCTCTCTCCTCCCATCTGCAGAAGGCTTTATACTTTGGCTCAATATAAAGAACAAATTTGAGGGACTGGAGAGATAGCAGCACTTAAGCATACTAGCTGCTCTTGCAGTGGATCTGGGTTCAATTCCCAGCACCCCTTCACTAGCTCACAACAGTCTGTAACTCCAGTCACAGGGGATCTGATGCCTTCTCCTGGACCCATGGGTACTGCATACATATGGTGCGCAGACATACATGTTTGCAAGACACTTGTACAAACAAAATAAAAATAAAGTAAAAATAAGAAAGAACTCATTTGAGTCCATATTTTCTGAAAATACATTATGCAGAGACCCTCATCACAGATAATTGAGATTGCGTGTTGTGAGAAATCTTCTGAAAGGGTCAATTAGGCAATTTTAAATATTCTTTTCATTTTGATGACTCTATTACTCGGTGCCAAAAGATTCTTTTGCTTCCCACTTTAGAAGCACGCTCTTTTGCTCACTTGGCTGACTCACCTGCTGCTCACTTTGATCTTAGGGCTCATTTTTGCTCTTCTTCCTGATTAAGCCTGATTAAAGTCAGAACAATCGCTTAGAGAGGATGTGCTCCACTATAATCTAATCATGTAGATGCACATACTGCACAAGCGAGCCTCCAACAGGTCAGTTTTGTTCTGTGCAGGGTACCATCTGTGGTACTTCAGGTGAGTCCTCAGTATTAAACTTCAACTTGAATGATACTGTACTAGTTAGGGAAGAGGCAGTCCTAAGATTTGCAATTTTGCCTCCTAGTTGTATGAATAAGAACGCAGGATCAATACAGAGAAATATCATCTATTTATTTAAGCATATGTCTTTCTTAGTTAACACAGTGAAAAAAGAAATGTGGTGTGTGTGTGTGTGTGTGTGTGTGTGTGTGTGTGTGTGTGTGTATGCTAAGATAGTTAAAAACTTGAATTTTTAAGTATTTCAGAAACTAAAATGTATCAAACACTTAAGTTAACGGCATTTAATCTGATTATGCTCCCTCCAAAATTAGCATCTCTATTCTACAATTATTTCCAGGTACCATTCTTTGTTACATTTAAATATTTGGGATCATTTACTTTTTAAATTTTGAGACAAGGGCTCATGTAGGCTGGCCTCAAACTAGCTATATAGCTGAGAATGACCTTGAATTTCCAGTCCTCTTGCTTTTACTCCATGCTGTAATTCAAGGCATGCACCACCGTGTGGGTGTATGTGGCTGAGGACTGGACCCAGTGCCCATCCACAATAGGCAAGCTTTCTATCCACTGGGCTGCATCCTCGGACTGAAACTTTGTGCCCATGGATTTTATCTTCTTGGATTTTGTAACCTATAGTAAACTACGTGTTTGACAAAATTTCCTTTGAAATCTGTATATCTGTGTGAATTAAGACATTTCAGCTGTGGTCAGGATACTGACCTCTCCAGTGGTGTTTTATATAAAGAATGTGAAAACAGAGGACAAAAACAACCCCAGCTCTGTTCATTTTAGTGGATATTCTCAACACACATCACATTTTGAAGGAAAAAAAAGGGAAGATTTCTACCCACTAAGCCAGCGGTTGATTCTGTAGTAGGCACAGCTAGTATTTACTAATTTAGTTCGTTCTGACACTACACACTTGAACATAACATCGAAGCCACAGACTTGAGAGATCAGTTCCTGCCACTCAGGCCCTTGCGGGTCTTATGGACCTTTGTTGTACAGGCTGGCATGATTGAAGCATGGATAACCATGTGTAAATGTGACTGGACAGAAAGGAGAAAAACTAATGTGATAACATGGGTGGGGAAACCAATGGCCCATGGGACTCCCTCCCAGGAGTGTGGTGTCCAGAGAACTGGATCTGCTCTAGGAGTAGCAGATGACTTCAGACAGCTTTGTCAAGATGCCATGTTTCCAGTGAGATATGCCAGTGTGCCAGCTAAGTTAGTCATTGATGTCACGAACCCCATGCTCATATCAAATACGTCACCTTTTTTTCCTCCCCCAGTCTCAGGCTCCATTGTAGGTAGAACCTGCTATTCAGACTAAGCAGGAATTTAGTGAAGCATCTGTTTAAACATGTTTCTAGATTTGTAATTGCAATTTATCAATTTAGACATCAGCAAGAAATCTGCAGGGGGGAAAAAGCTGGATCTTATACACTCAGAACTGTGGCTTCTGAACAAACAGTTGCTCCTTGTGACTCTTCATTTCAGAAAATTATAATTTTTATTTCTCTATGTTTTGAGAGAGTGTTATGCAAGGCCCCAGGCTGGCATTGAACTCATTCTACTGGCTCATTTTCCCAAGCCCTGGAATTACAGGTGCATACAGCCCTCTTGGTTTAGAAAAATGATCCTTTTTATTTCAGTCTCTCTACAGTCACATGTAAGCAGAGTCCTTGTTGATCCATCTTGTAGCCTTTTGTTTCTGTTTGCCAGCAGGTAGTCTGTATTTCCATCTTTACTGTGATTGGCCGCTCTTTATTTCTGTCTCTCATCCAAACTTCACCACCAAGTCCCATGCATTCTTCTGAGAAGTTCTCACTTACCTGGGCTTGCTTTTCCACTTCTGCTGAACCTCTCCTAGTGTATATTTATAGAGACCAGCAGCTTTAAGGTATGTTCTACAGGTTTCTGCAGGGCCTGGGTTCCCAAAAACACTTGTAGAGGACCTATAAGAGCAAACCAGGGTTTTCAGTAATTCTCAGAACTTATTTCTCACCTTATTGACATTTGCACTCATGGTTCAAGGAAAGGGTGGGTAAAACATGCTAGTCCTGAGCAGCAGCTAAAGCCAAAAGGCAGCTACCCCCGTGTCAGCGGCTGTGTCCTCAGTCACTGCTATACACTGGTGGTGAGATAGTGGCTCTTGCTTAGGAACGTCTTTGGTGACAAAGTAAAAATATTTGTAGGCAGAGTTTCTTTGTGTCCCAGCAGGTGCTCCCAAATAACCACACAGAAACTTAATGTTAGCTTAGGCTTGTTTTTTTAGCTATCTCTTATAACTTAAGTTAATCCATTTTTATTAATTTATGTGCTGCCCCGACAATGCTCATTTGCCTCATCTATGTATTTTTCATGCTGCTTTGCATCTGGCTGGTGGACTCCTTAGACTTCCTGACTCTGTCCCTCTTCTTTCCAGAGTCCTCTCAGTTTGGCTCTTCCTCCTCTACCTCCTACCTAACTAATGGCCATCCAGCTTTTTATTAAACAAATCTAAAGGCACCTTGGCAAAGACACATCATCTTCACAGTGTACCAAAAGATTATTCCATAACACATGTTCATTTTACTTTCAACCATACAAGTATCTTTACTATTCCATGTGACAAAGAGGGAAGTCTTCATCAGGCCCTTGGCTACATACACAGTGTAATGGTGGGTTGAGGGAAAGTTGATGGGATGGACTGTGCATTGAACTAACTAATCTTTTATTTAACATCATTTAATTACGGTGTGCTATTTCCATGAAGAAATGGACCAAAAGACAAACCCTGATTATTCAGGTTTGCTTATTTGTAGAACTTTTCTCAAAAATTAACAAAACCAGATTATTACCACAAAGAACACAAGCTACTGTATTTGTTGCCACTGATTTTTTTTTTTTTCTAGTTCTGAGGATTGAACCTATGGCTTCACACATGTTCTTTTTTTATTTTGGTTTTTTGAGACAGGGTTTCTCTGTGTAGCTTTGTGCCTTTCCTGGAACTTGCTTTGGAGACCAGGCTGGCCTCGAACTCACAGAGATCCGCCCACCTCTGCCTCCCGAGTGCTGGGATTAAAGGCGTGCGCCACCACTGCCCGGCTCACACATGTTGTTAATCTCTCTACCACTGAGTTATTCTTTTTGTTTTTGTGAATTTGGAGACAGAATTTCCCTAAGTTTCCCAGGCTGGTCTTGTGTACTGGTGATTCTCCTGCCTCAGCCACTTTAGTAACTGGTGTCTTAGTGACTTTAAATGTTGCAGAGACAAATGCCTGCCACAGAAATTCAAGGGATAAAGTGGAGCTTGGCTCACGGTTCTGGGGCATTGTCTGTCACAGTGGCAGAACTTTGACAGAGCTTGGCACATTGTGTCCACAGTCAAGGAGCACAGAGTTGTGAATGCTTTCTCCATTTTATACAGACCGGGATCTTCTGTCCAGGGAATCTGTGAGGTCTCACTCACAGTCAAGATGGGTCTTCCCATATCAGTTAATGCAATCAAGATAATGCCCAACAGGTATGCCGGGAGGCCCGTATTCTGGGTGATTCTAGATTTTGTCAAACCGACAATTAACAATAATTGTCTCACTGGGATTGCCACCTGTAGTGATATTTGAGCTTTCACATTTTACAAGTTTATGAATTTTGTATTCGTCACCATGAGCTTAACAACTTCCTGATACTTAAAATACTTTTGTCTCCTACTAAAGTCAGTGTTAACCTGAGCAGAGTGATGGAATCCAGGTCCAAACTCCATGTTCTAGTCCCCCATCTGCCTCCTGGAGAGTTTGTTGTCCTCTTTGTTCCCCACGGTCCAAATGACATCTGCGTCAGTTACCATGGGACTGACATCTCTCTACAAAGCGGTCTTTCCTTGCTTGTTTTGGTTGGTTCCCTCATTCACATTAAGTTTAACTACAGTGTGCTAGTTCCCTGAAAGGAGAGTGGATCTTTGGAAACTTGAACATGAATCATAACATTGTAAAATATGTGCAGCTGTAGAAGAGGCATAGGAAAGCTGGTAGACAGTTGAGATGGAATGAACGGGGTGTGTTCACTAGCAGAAAACCAAAGAGGAACTTAGCTGAATGCAAACATATTCATATATTTAAATCATTTCAGGCAGACACCGAGGCTCCATAAGCATTAAAGAATTCAATAAGCATGAGGTTTAAGGGACTAGAGGCTGATCTCATAGATAGTTCTGAAATCAGAGAATTTTGGTAGTAGCAATCCAGAGCCTAATTAATTGATAACCTGGACAAGAAGTTTGGGGGAATTATTGGTACTATTTAACTGTCAAAAGCAACAGCGCATGAATTGGGAAGTGAACTTCCATTTAGGCAGGGACCACTAAAATTTATGAGCAGCAAACTGAGTTAGGGATACTAGAAAATGGATTAAGGGAATTATAATGGTTGAGAATTTAGCTAAGTCGTGGAGCACTTGACCAACATGGGTGAAGCTCTGGATTTTATCTCTCATCAGTCAATTGATCAATTA
This sequence comes from Onychomys torridus, assembly GCF_903995425.1. Lineage (NCBI taxonomy): Eukaryota > Metazoa > Chordata > Mammalia > Rodentia > Cricetidae > Onychomys > Onychomys torridus. The sequence goes on from NC_050458.1 coordinate 54,456,075, forward strand.
ATCAGCCAATCAATAAAGTGTGTGTGTGTGTATTTATGCATGCATGTATGTATGTATGTATGTATGTATGTATGTATGTATGTATGTATGTTGTATGTTGCTGCATTTGAGCCAATGATTAAGGTTATACATTTATAAATTATTTTAAGTACAAATAGATATACTTAAGAGAATGTAGGAATCAGTTTAAAGTGAAATGAGGGACAGTTAGGGAAAAATACTGTTACATAGTTTTCAACTTGAGATCAGGATACCCAGTCAAGTAGAAACAGTTTAAATAATGGGCAGCATTCCAACATTCCAAGCAGCAGATTCAGGTCAAATTTGTCAGCCACAAGGAAGGCGGCAGTAAGTTTTAAATGACGGTGGAAAGACTAGGAGTCTGGCATCAGCCACAAGAAAAGAGCAAGTTATCAAAATGTTTTAATGTCACTTAAGAATCTTAGTTACTGAAGAATTGGAGTACAGCTGAAAGCCCCAGTTTTAGGAAGAATGGGATCAGCTCCAAGCCTGACTTGGTGCTGAGCTATGAACAAAGATGATTTACATACCTCACCCCCAAAGCTAAGATTAGATTGAGATGGGAAGATGGAAAGGCAGGCCAGCAGTTAAGCTGTGTAGTGCTGAAAGAAAATGGCCCCCAAAGGGATTGGCACTACTAGAAGGTGTGGCCATGTTGAAGTAGGTGTGGCCTTGTTAGAGGAAGTGTGTCACTGTGAGGGCAGGTGTTGAGGTCTCTTTTGCTCAAGCTTCCCTCAGCATGACAGTCAATCAACTTCCTGTTGCCTACAAGATGTAGGACTCTCAGCTGTCCTTCTAGCACCACTTCTGCTTACATGTCACCATGCTCCAGCCATGATGACAGTGGACTGAACCTCTGAAACTGTGAGCATGCCACCCCAGGGAAATGTTAAGTAGAGAGCCTGGCTTGGCTTCCAAGTACCTATATGGGGGAGGGTTCACAATTATCAGTTCTAGTTTCAGGGGCTCCAGTGCCCTCTTCTGGCCTTTGAGGATAACACACACACACACACACACACACACACAAAGATAAAATACAAAAAATAACTCAGTCAACAGGTCCTAATTACAAGTGAATGATGGAAGAGCCAAAGTGGGATGGTCTGACAGTTCAAAGCAAGAGCATGCCAGATGCCTAAGTGCAAGTGGGCATTATTAACTCATCAATTCATTTAGAGGAGAGTTTAAGGAAAATAATTTTATGTTAAAGTTGGCTTTGTGTTTATAGCTTTAAATTTTTTGTTGCTCTATATTTAGAAGTTTAAAAGATATGCATTATTTAATATTATATATAAAACTCTTTGAAAATTAAACAGAGGGTTGTCATATTCCATTTTAACCAGTTCACAAAATATACTACTTAGTAATTTGATGATTTCATACATGTATAAAATGTATTTTGACCATATTCACCAACCACTTATCTCCCTAACTCTCAAAGCTTTAACCTCACTCCCATCCCTTCCTTTTTTTTTTTTTTTTTTAATATAACCCAATGAGTCCAATTCATGCGGGAAATCCAATGGAACATGGTTGACCCACTGGGAGAGGTGTCACATTTTAAAGAAAGCAGACTCTCCCTCCTCTTGTAGCTTTCTCAAGCATCAATAACTTCTTTGCTAAGACTGGAGGCTTGTGAGTCCCTCTCCCATCCATGCCGAGATGTGGGGGATGTGACTGGTTTGTTCTTATGCAGGCAACCATAGATTTCATGAGAACATTGGTCATGTCATGTCCAGAAGACACAATTTCACCCAGGTCCCTCCCTACTTCTGGCCCTTGCAATATTTCCACCCCCTTTTCCTTGGTGTCTCTCATTTGTGGCGGAGGACTCCAAGCCACTTACTGTCTGCACTTGGAAAAGTTGTGAGTTTCTTTGTAACCAGTTTTAACAGTTACAGCTGGTTTCTGGTTTGGTTATAGTTTGTCTTATCAGACGCTTATGCTGGAGTTGAGTCCCCACTGTGAGGTATTAAGAAGGCAGAAATCACATGAAGAAATGGGGCCTTTAGTACATTGTTAGGATAAGGATGCAGGGAGGAGCTGCCATGTCTGGACACCCGTGTAAGAAAAGTCTAAACATACACACACATTCTCTGCCTCTCACCATGTGGGGTCCTGTAGCACATTGGTATTGACAGTGAAAAAGCTGGATTTCCTGTCAGAACTCTGAGCCCAAATCAGCCTGTTTTACTTATCCACTCCATGATACTGTCTTACTAGTGAAAGAAGACAGCCTGAGACAGGTGATAAAAGCCACATGGATTTTACTAGATGATTCTGAGTTTTGAGAAGGCTCTTTCAACAAGGTCCAGGGACTTGCGGGTGTTTGGAGCATGTCTTCTACTGATTTTACTAGTGTGGGTCCTCAGTGGAAGCCCCATTTAGTGGAAATATTTTTGGAGGCCATAAACGGATCAGTTTTTTTACATTTTAGGACTTCTCTGCCTACTTCTTATCTTTATTTCAAAACACAATTTGACCCTTTACTTTTCCTACTTGGAAAAACACTTTATAAAATGCATGAGATTTCTGTAGAACTGCTCTTTTAAAGTATTTTTATTTCCTTGTAGTGATATTGTGTTCCCCAAAATATTGTGCATCATAATAAACTTATTTGGGGTCAGAGAACAGAACAGCCACTAGATATAGAGGCCAGAAAATGGTGGCACACACGCTTTTAATCCTAGCATTCCAGAGGCAGAGATCTGCCTGGATCTCTGTGAGTTCAAGGCCACACTGGAAACAGCCAGGCATGGTAACAAGAGCCTTTAATCCCAGGAAGTGATGGCAGGAAGCAGAAAGGTATATAAGGTGTGAGGACCAGGAAGTAGAACCTGGTTAAGCTTTTAGGCTTTTGAGCAGCGCAGTTCAGATGAGATTTATTCTGGATGAGGAGGACTCAGATGCTTCCAGTCTGAGGAAACAAGATCAGCTGAGGAATTGAGAAGGTGAGGTAGCTGTGGCTTGTTCTGCTACTTTGATCTTCTAGCATTCACCCCAATACCTGGCATCAGGTTTGATTTTATTAATAAGACCATTTAAGATTCCTGCTACAATTCCTTATGATTTTGTAATTATTTTTTTCTCCCTCCTGTGTCTGTTAGTCTCTGCCACCATAAAGTTATGAGGATCTACTCATGGGACTCCACCCTAATGATTAAATGCCTTATCTTTAATTTTTAATTACTCAAGAAACTGGACATAAAAATACTGAACAATCCAATTAAAAAATGGGCTAAAGAGCTAAACAGAGAATTCTCAAACAATCACAAATGGCTGAAAGACATTTATAGAAATGCTCAACATCCTTAATCATCAGAGAAATGCAAATCAAAACGACTCTGAGATACCACCTTACACCTATCAGAATGGCTAAGATCAAAAACACTAATGACAGTCAGTGTTGGAGATTATGCAGAGCAAAGGGAACACTCCTCCACTGTTGGTGGGAATGCAAACTTGTACAACCACTGTGGAAATCAGTATGGCAGTTTCTCAGAAAATTTGGAATCGACCTACCTCAAGACCCAGCTATTCCACTCTTGGGCATATACCCAAGGAATGCTCAATCATACCACAAAGATACGTGCTCAACTATGCTCATAGCAGCACTATTTGTCATAGTCAGAACCTGGAAACAACCTAGATGCCCGTCGACTGAAGAATGGATTAAGAAAATATTGTACATATATATAATGCAGTAATTTTTAATTTATTTTTGTTATTTACCTTTCTCCTCTGGCAGTGTGCAAAATACCATGAACACTAGTCAGTAGGGATGAAGGCTCTGGTTAGGTGCCAGCTCCCCTTCTTCACATTCAGTGAGTTATGTAAGTGTGGTCTTCAGCAATAGTGTCTTACCATTGGTTTGTGGAGAGCAACCAATAGCCTTGGCAATAGCCTGAGCTGTTTAGGGGGTGGTTTTCCGTGGGACCTGACTGGCCAACAACTCAATTAGATGTAACGGATTCTTAGCATTGGAAGTTTCACTTGGTGTTGAAAGATATCTAGTTGGGGTGTTGTCTCCCTGTTATTTGATTTCTTGCACATATGTATATATTTTGAGATGCTTCTATAGTAGTAGGTTTGCATATGACCCCTCAAATGGCCCTTAGTGTTAGATGTTCCTCTCCACTCTCCATCGTCCCTCCCCTACCACTCTCCTCCCCTCCCTGTTTAATCCTGCTGTTCCACTACAGTAAAACCACTAATATATATATATGTATGTATAGTTTTGTCTGCATGTGTATCTGTGCACCACTTGCATGACTGTGAGGGTGGAGGTCAGAAGAAAGCATCTAGTCCCTTGTTGTTGGAGTTACAATTGGTTCTGAGCTGCCATGTGGGTGTTAGGAATCAAGCCAGGGTCCTCTGGCAAAAGCAGCCAACACTCTTAACTTCTGAGCCATCTCTCCAGCTCCATACATGCTCCTATTTCTTTTATAACCACTATCTAAGTGTTTGGTCATAGAAAAGGGAAGTTTTGAGAACACAATAGAAACAGGCTTACCAGGCTTCCTGCTCGGGGCTCCCCTTTTCCCTATGGGAAGACAGCTGGCTTTGGACCTTTCTTTCTTGTCCCTGCCAGGTTGTTGGTGTTAACAAGTCAGGAGGGCTAACACTGGGACTCTCAGACATAGCCAAGCTTCCATGGATCTCCAAGTAGCCCAAGGCCAGGCTCAGAGGTGTAGGGGGTTTCCTTGCCCTACCACCCCTCACATTGAATACTAAGGACCTCACATTGGAGTGGGCTTTGTGTCTTGGGTTGTACTGCAGACCTTGCAACATGAGGGTGAAGAGCAGCTCAAGGCAAGCCTCTTCTGGACCCTGTATCGATCACCCAGGGGCCAAGAAGGTGGAGAAGGAGAAACTGGAGCCAAATTCTGGATGAGTCCCAGGACATAAAAGCTCTGAGGAAAGAACTGTAGCAATTTGTCAAGCTGCTGGGATAATAGAGGACCACACTTCAGTACACCCAGGACAATATGGGCTCACCCTAGGTATTTTCTTTAGAAAGGTGTTCAGCCAGATGTCTATCTGCTGCTCTGAGGCTCTGCAGCTGAGATTCAAGAGCAGGTGTAAGCTTCAGCCCCTGTTGCAGAAGTGGGTAAATGAGGCAGTAACAGGAAACCATTCAGATACTCAAAGCAGAGACCCTGGTGTAGGCCTGTAGGTGTAGCCAATGGATATCTTGAACCAAATGAGGGAAGTCTTGGGCCATGTTTCTGCCATGCCAGAAGACTAACTTAGAGCAGAATAGCCTCATTGTTGAGCAGCTTGGGCTGGAGTGGTCCACTGTGGCTCTGTAACTGGTGCTCCAAGACAAATGATCTCAAGTATTGACTCTTCTTACCCAGAGACTGTCAGGCTGCAAGGGTTTCATTTGTTGGCTTGGTAGGTGTGGTGGGAGGAGGAAGAGCTGTATATCCTTTCCTCTGCCTCAGTGGTCCAGTTTTGTATCCTTGGCCTTGAGAGTCCACACTTGACCATACTTCATTCTTTGGTCTTATTCCCAGAGGCTGAAGCCCTCCTCTGTTCCTGTTGCCCTTCTGGGATCTTCCATGCACTTAAACTGAGACATGTGACCAGGGATGTGTAGTAGAGGGAAAAGAGAAGGAAAGTAGGTGAAGAGAATCTGGAGTCTACTCCAGAGGCTTTTGGCATTTCCTCTTCACTCATTAAGGAGGGAATTGGAAGCACAAAGGGTGGGGGCAGGAGCTTTGGAGGGAAGATGAAATTCTCAATGATTTTCTTGACTTAATCCCCATATCCCTCATCATTTTTTTTCTTAAAGAAGCCCAGGCTACAGAAACAAAGGGTTATTTGCACATGTATTTCATGTATGTGTGCATGTTTCCATGAAGCACTCTGATATTTCTCTATGGATTTATGTTTCTGAACATCATGTGAGAAGAGGCACACACTGCCTTTGCTATGGTCTATCCTTTCATGAATGTTTTGTACAGAAAACAGTGGTGGACTATAAAGATAGCATCTTCCTTTGGAGCAAGGAGCCAATATGCTTACTTTTGATGATAAAAATTCAGATCCTCTGAGCTTTGGTTAGTCCCCTGCAAAGCAACCCACCATTCCTGCAGATGTTCTTTGGTGATTTTCATGTTTCACTGTGGGAAATGGGGAGTTTGCAGAAGGAAACGCTGATACTCTGGTTATTACTGTCACTGTAATAAATTTTTTTTGCAGGGTTGTAGAATGAGTAGGGTTAAACTGGCACTAAACACTTAGGCTGGAAAATTTAAAGAGATGAATAGGCTGAAAAATCTAAGGAGATGCTCCTTTGGAAATGCTGATTTCACTCCAACAATCCTCACGTGTTCATCGCAGACACTTCTTTTGCTGTAGACTCATTTTCTCTACTTCATGAATCTTTTGACTCTGGCCTGGGAGCCCCAAGGCACGCTAACTCATATTTTGTATTGAGAGTGAATTCTTGACAGTTGGCCAATGAGTTCGAGATCTATGGATGAAGTGAAGATAGTCTTTCCAAAAAGGGAGAATAAAGGCTTTGTAGGTTAATAGCTAGAACCTGAAGGTTTCATGGGAAGCAGTACCAAGAATAATGGGCATCTAATATGGTCAGTTGGTTCTTCCTCTTCATTTTTAGTTAAGGATGAGAAATTGGAGAGGTACTTACATGCCAAATGTTAGGATGTAGGTTAAATATTATTTTTTTTTTAAAAATAAGTTCTGATTGTTACTGGGTATAGAATTTCTTTGCTAGTTTGGTGGTTAGTCTCAAGTGAGTTCCATTGTAACAACCAGTACTAGTGGGCAGAAGGCTCCAATTTCTCTCAGACAACAGTTACATTTATTGATATTTATCATTTATCAGGATCTACACATTTACAGAAATGTGGCATGAGTTTTATACTTTATTCTATAAATCCACAGCCCCTCACAAGTATTAAGAAGAGGGGGATTTGTGGTTGTTATAGTCAGAAACAAGGGACATCATTAGAGCTTTGGCTAGTTAAGCTTAGATGTTCACCAAACAAATGAATGGACAAGAAAACTATGACATTGTATTCAGTCATAAAGAATTACATTGAATCCTTTACAGACAAATGGGTGAACTGGAGATCATATTAATCAAACCGAGACAGATTTAGAAAAAAAAAATTAGATTAAAATATGTTTTATAACATGAAAGTAGAAGGTGAGCTACGTGGGAAGAACGTATTTGCTCATAGGCGGGATCTAGATTTGTGAATAAGAGGACTAATCGGAGTGGGAGAAGGGACCAGAGAGGATGATGGGGGCAAATATGAGTAAAGTTCAACATACCTACACAGCATATGCAGATGAGCAAATCTGTGTGGAAATGCCTTGGTGAAACCCGTCATTTTGTAAGTGGTCCTAGTCTCATCTGCATCGCTGTGATAAAATACCAGACAAAATGCAGCTCCAGGAAGAAAGGGTTTGTTTTAGGTCCCACATCAAGGCAGTAAGTTGAAGTAGCTAGTCAAGTCCACAACCGAGCGCAGAGTGTGGATGCACACACACATGTTTACCCCCCAGCTAGCGCTCTCTACCCTTACATAATTTAGAATGGAAACCCAGGGAGTGGTGCTGTCCATTTTCAGGCTAGGTCTTCCTACATCATTTAAAATAAGGAAGGCAATCTCCTACAGTCAGCCCATAGGCCAACCCGACCTAGACCAAGCTTAATTATACTCTTCCCAGGATCATTCTAGATGGTGTCAAGTTGACAATTAAGACTAGCTATCACGTATAATAACTAAAACAATAGTAAAGAAAAAGAACTTTGGCCAGCTACCTTGGAATAGGAGAGGGCAGCTTACAGAGTGCTTGCACATTTATCTGTTTTTTCATTGCTATAATGAAATGTCAGAAGTAGGTATTTAGGTATTTGGTATGGAAAAGAGGCTTTTTAAAATTCAAAACCTCGCAGTTTTAGAGGATGAAAATCCTGTGTTAGGGGACTACATCTGGTGATGGTTTGTCTGCTGGTGCAACCACATGGTGACAGGCGGAGAGTGTACATATTTTGTTCCTCTCCTCTCACAAAGCCAGTAGGATCCAATCTCAAAATGCCACTAGAATAACCGTATCTAACTCTAACTGCCTCCTAAAGGCCATATCTATAACATCCCGGTTGGATTGACAGTCCTAGATGTGAATAATCTTCTGTACAGCAGGAACCAAATCAAATCAAATAAAAAAGTGGTTATCCCCACAACGGCACTTGCCGCTGTTTAACCAGTAGAGACATTGGGTTAGTCAGGGTTCTATCACTGTGAGGAGACACTGTGGTCATGGCAAATCTTATGAAAGAAAGCATTTAACTGGGGACTGGCTTACAGTTTCAGAGGTTTATTCCATTATCAGCATGTTGGCATGCTGGCAGACATGGTAGCTGGAAAAGGGGCTGAGAGTTCTACATCCAGATCTGCACTCAGCAGGAAGAAGGAGAGAAGGAGGGAGAGAGAGAGAGAGAGAGAGAGAGAGAGAGAGAGAGAGAGAGCGAGCCTCTGAGCCTGGCTTGGGCTGCTGAAAACCCTAAAGCCTATCCCTAGTGACACACTTCCTCCAGCAAGGCCATACCTACTCAACAAGGCTACACCTCCTAATATATCTCAAGTAACTTCACTCCCTAATGACCAAACACTCAAATATATGCGCTTCCTGGGTCCATTCCTATTCAAACCACCACATTCTACTCCCTGGTCCCCTTAGGCTTTTAGCCATATAATAATGCAAAAATGCATTCAGCCCAAACTCAAAAGTCCCCATGGTCTATAACAATCTCAGCACTATTTAAAAGTCCAAAGTTCAAAATCTCTTCTGGGACTCATAGGAATCTCTCAACTATAACCCCTGTAAAATAAAAAAGCAGATCACATACTTCTAACGTACCGTGGCACAGAATATACATTTCTGTTCCAAAAGGGAGGGAAGGGAGAAAAGTGAAGAAATAATGGACAAAAGCAAGACCTAAAACTATCAGAACAAACTCCAAACTCTGTATCTCCGTGTCTGATGTCCAAGTGCTCTTTAGATCTCCAACTCCTTTCAGCTTTGTTGACTGCAACACACTTCTTTCTCTTGGGCTGGTTCTCCACCCTGTTAACAGCTTTCCTAGGCAGGTATCCCATAACTCTGGCATCTCCAACATCTTGTGGTTTCCAAGGCAATCCAGGCTTCTCCTTTACAGTTTCATGAAATGGCTTATCAGAGCCTACATGCTCGCCTGAAACACGCTTGGCCTCACCAGCTTTTCTTAACCATGGAGGAATATTCCATAACTCCTTTATTGCATCTTTGACTCTAAAGCCAGAACCATGTGGTCTAAGTTGCCAGATTCTGCTGCTTGCTGGGGCTGGAGCATGGCTCCTTTGGTTTAATTATATCTGCATTAGCTTTCTATTGTTGATCATTTACTTCACTGCTTAAATATTTCTTTTCTTTTTTTTATAGAAGAGAGCTAAGGCTCATACTCACTGTGAGCATCCTTCTTTTTTATTTTGTATTTTTATTTTTTTTTAAAGATTTATTTATTCTGTATACAGTTTTCTGCCTGCTTATATGCCTGTGTGCCAGAAGAGGGCACAAGATCTCATTACAGATGGTTGTGAGCCACCATGTGTGTGCTGGGAATTGAACTCAGGACCTCTGGAAGAGCAGCCAGTGCTCTTAACCTCTGAGCCATTTCTCCAGCCTTTTTTTTTTTTTCTTTTCCAGAGCTGAGGACGGAACCCAGGGCCTTGTGCTTGCTAGGTAAGCACTCTACAACTGAGTTAAATCCCCAACCCCCAAATATTTCTTTAATTACTTTTCACAAAAGCTTAGGTAGGTGGGGCTTTGCCCTGAGGTCACCATTCCTTTTATTCTATTTACCATTAGGCTTTTTTAAAAATTAAAATATTGGACTGGTTTAATTTCTTTATGTCTAAACATAGTCAACCAGCAAATAGTTACTGAGCATCTATTTAAGCACTGGTACTGTTATAAAATACTATGGCTTATAATTTTATTATTTTTATTTTTATTTTATTTTATTTTTTAAATTATTATTATGTGTTTTAATTTTATACATCAGCCATGGGTTCCCCTGTCCTCCCCCCTCCTCCCCCCACCCCCACCTTTCCCCCATCCCTTCCCCTCCATTCCCATGTCCTCCAGGACCAAGACTCCCCTGGGAATTCATTTAAACCTGGTGGATTCAGTACAGGCAGGTCCTGTCCCCTCCTTCCAGGCTGAGCATGTGTCCCTGTGTCAGCCCAAGGTTCCAAACAGCCAGCTCATGCACTAAGGACAGGTCCTGGTCCCACAGCCTGGATGCCTCCCAAACAGTTCAAGCTATTCAACTGTCTCACTTATCCAGAGGGCCTGATCCAGCTGGGGGCTCCACAGCCTTTGGTTCATAATTCATGTGCTTCCATTCGTTTGGCTATTTGTCCCTGTGCTTTTTGCAATCTTGGATTCAACAATTCACGCTCTTGCAGACCCTCCTCTTTCTCGACAATTGGACCCTGGAGTTCCACCTGGGGCCTGGCTAAGGAACTCTGCATCCAATTCCATCAGTTATTGGATGAGAGTTCCAAGACGACTGTTAGGGTGTTTAGTCATCTGATCACCAGACTAGGTCAGATCAGGCTTTCTCTGGACCATTGCCAGCAGTCTACAGAGGATATATCATTGTGGATTTCTGGGGACCTCCCCAGCACTCTACCTGTTCCTGTTCTCATGTGGTCTTCATTTATCATGGTCTGTTATTCCTCGTTCTCCCTTTCTGTTCTTGATCCAGCTGGGATCTCCTGCTCCCCTAAGCTTGCTTTCCCTCAAATCTTGCCCTTCATTACTCCCACTGTCGTTCAGGTTGTTCATGTAGATCTCATCCATTTCTCTGTCATTGGGTGATCCCTGGGTCTTTCCTAGGGTCCTGTTTTCTAGGTAGCCTCCCTGGAGTTGTGTAGCAGTCTAGTCATCTTTGTTTTACATCTAGTATCCTCCTATGAGTGAGTGCATACCGTGTTTGTCCTTCTGAGTCTGGGTTACCTCACTCAGGATGATTTTTTCTAGATCTATCCATTTGCCTGCAAACCTCATGATGTATTTTTCCTTGCTCAGCTTGCTCCTTTTCATTACAGATCTGCATAAGAGTGGCCTCTAATAAACAAGCAACAGTTAATTCTAGGTTGTCTTGGAATCTCATCTGTCAACACTGTTAATCAAAAACTCTTCAATTTAGCTTCAGGCGAGTTTTTTTTGGACAAGGGAAGAAAGCAGTCACATTCTTCACCAAAATATCACAAGAATGGTCTCTAGGCCACTTTCTCATATTTTTCTCCTCTGAAACCTCTTGAATCAGGCTATCATAATCTCTATTTCTCTCTTCACCACTGTCTTCCACACTCCTACCAGTATGGCCAATTAAGACCCACTTAACATGTTCAACTGATTTACTAATCCAAAGTCCCAAAGTCCACATTCCACCAACAAGCAGCATGGTAAGGCCCATCATAGCAATATCCCACTCCTGGTACCAACTTCTGTCTTTGTCAGTGTTCTATTGCTGTGCAGGGACACCATGGCCACAACAACTCCTATAAAGGAAAACATTTAATTGGGGATTGCTTATAGTTTCAGAGATTTAGTCCATTATCATCATGGTGGGGAGCATGGTAGCATACAGGCACACATGGCACTGGAGCAGTAGCTGAGAGCTACATCTTGATCTATAAGCAGAGAGATAACCTGGGCATAGCATGGGCTTTTGAAACCTCAAAGCCCATGACAAGTGGCACACTTTCTCTAACAAGACAACACATATACCAACAAGGCCATACCTCCTAGCCTTTCTAACCCTGTCAAAGAGTTCTACTTCCTGGTGACTAAGCTTTAAAATGTGCACCTCTAGGAGAAATTCTTATTCAAAGCACCACAGCTGCTGAAAATGCTTAAAAAACTTTAAAAAGACTTAATTTTACTCTAAGTGTGTGTGTGTGTGTGTGTGTGTGTGTGTGTGTGTGTGTGTGTGTTGCGAATGTCTGCAGAAGCCAGCAGAGGGCATCAGATACCCTGAAGTTGGAGTCATAGGTGGTTGTGAGGCACCTGATGTTGGTGCTGGGAATTGAACTCAGGTCCTTTGGGAGAGAAGGAAGAGGTCTTAATTGCTGAGCCATCTCATCAGCCTCCAAATTATCTGTCTGTCTGTCTGTCTCCCTCCCTCCCTTCTATCTCTCTCTCCCTCTCTCGCTCTCTCTGCCTGCCTTTCTCCCCCCTCTTTCTTTCTCTCTCTCTCTGTCTCTCTCTTTCTTCCTGTCTTTCTTTCTTTCTTGAGACAGGGTTACACTATGTAACCCTGGCTGGCCCCAAACTTGATATGTAGGTCAGGCTGGCCTTGAACCCATAGTAATCTGTCTCCTGCATCCTGGTATTTAAGTTTATTTACATTATTATTGTTATTTGATTATTATTATCTTCTCTGTGTGTGGGCCACACACATGCCATGATGCACATGTAGATGTCAGAGGAAAACTTGTGTGAGTCTGTTCTCCCCTACAGTGGGTCCTGAGATCAAACTCAGGTTGTCAAGCCTGAGCAGCAAGTGCTCTTACCTACTGAATCATTTTGCCAGCCCTAAATTTACTTTCATACCATCAATTTACATGTGACATTTGGAATCTGCTGTTGATCCCTTGAGTGGGGAGAATTTTGTGGAAGAACTGATGACTATTTCTTGAAATAGGATGGAATAATAACATTTACTCTGGCTTAATTTGGTATTCCTCACACATAGTTAACCTTTCATGCTTATTTAATGTCTCTTATGATCATCATTAAAGGCACAGCAATGTTAGGTTATAATTCACTTACTTGAAGAATTCACTGTGTGTTAGAGAGGCACACATATATTCTCTTTACCTCATACTCCCTGTTGCTCACAGACAGAAATGAGTCACTTTGCAGGCCTCATTCTGAGTGGAAAGAATACTTAGAGATGCCTCCTGCATCTCTGAAATAGTTCTGTGATGGCAGAAACATTTAAAAAGACCATACTTACTGTTTTTTAAATTTCTCATCCTTAAAATGAGGTATTGTTGACTAGGGAGATAGGTCAGTCTGGTAGAGTGCCTACAACTCAAGCTTAAGGATCTGGGTTCAGATAGACAGCATCCATGTAAAAAGCTGGTATGGTGGTGCTCATCTATTATCCAAGCTCTGGAGAGTCAATGGATGCCTCTACTTCATTGGCCAGCCAACCTAGTCTAATTGGTGAGATTTATGTTCAGTGAGAGACTCTGTATCAAAGACAGGGTGGAAAGAAACTGAAGAAAGACACCTGAAATCAACCTATGGCTTCTACATGGATGAGCACACATTGTGTGCACACAGGCCCCAAATCACCCCACCAGTGCTTGGCTGGGGGCTGTTAAAGTTCTCATGTATCCACAAATTCTACACTGTAACATAAGCCAGTTAGTGGTGAGGGAAAAGTTTCACAAGGAAAACACAGGGTACTACTTACCAGGAAGCTCTTTTATGACCACAGACACAACACTTGTACTTCAATTCAGGCCACATGGGATTCTTTGTCATTTGAGCACACAGCAATATATAATTGTCTGACTGAAATGACTTGAATTTTTGTATCACAATCGATAACTATTTCATAAACTCATGTTACTTGGAAAATACACAGACTGACAGATAGAAATCCAGGTGAAACTGGTGGCTTTTACTTTATAGCTATCAGATGTTGTGCATGACTCAGCATATAAACGTGACAATGTAAAGGTTGACTGCAGTAGGTAAGCTGGAACACCATCTATGGTAGACTTCTGGGAGAGTTTTTTTATTTTATTCTGCTTTATTTTGATTTTTATTGAGATTGAACTTTTTAACTTCTTTTCCTACAGCCTCTTTTTAAAAGACTATATTAGGGGCTTTAAAAATAGCACAATGGACCATGAGAAATGATGAGACATCGTGACAAGATGTTTTGGCTTTCAAATTTGTTGAGGAGACCAGGCAGGTTATGACTAATTAATTTTATTGGGGCTTTTTCATAACACTGGCACCATTTCAAGTCAAAAGCAGCAACCAAACTAAGTAAGAAAATGCTAGAAGGAAACGGTGTAGACTAGAAAATAAAATAAAAATGAGAGAAAACAATAGTCTTACAGGTTTCAAATGCCAGGGTGAACTCGTAATATGTTTGAGAGATGTGGGTAAGGCTGAAGATGTAAGCTGACGCACACTGCAGCGTGCTTTCCCTGACAGGAAGTGATGACAGGAGACTAAAGAGTAAAAAGATCTCATCCTGGCGAACACTTACCCAGAACCACCTCCCCACCTCCCCCGCAGACTCAAGAAAAACTGCCAGCATGGACAGTTCCTATCTGAAACTGCAGAGGCAGAGCTAAGGCCGGAAAAGATTCCACTGAGCCCCAAACCCTGACATGTCCTTTCTCCAACTCAAGCCCTACAAAACCTCAAGCCCTGAGTGCCAGTGTGCATCTCCACTTCTTCAGAGAGACTGTGGCCATTCAGCTGTTCTGATTAAAAGAACAACTCTAGGCTCTGTTTTGTTTTGTTTTTTTTTATTTTGTGCTTGTTTCCCTACAAGTCTTACATGCAGTCCAGGCTGCTCTTGAACTGTCCATCCTCCTGCTTCAGCATCCTGAGTGCAGGGAATATGGGCATGCATAAGATCTATGGCCTCAATTGTTGATTGTCTCACTGGATTCTGCTAACTTCACCAATTATCACCAGAAGCCTTAATGGTTTTCTATAATTTTTGAAAGTTTCTTTCTTTCTTTTTTTTAATGAAAATAAGTTGGGTGAAGTAGTATATATCTGTCAACATAGTACTTGGGAGGGTCAGGCAGGAGAATAATGGGTTTAAGGACAGCCTTAACTCTACATCATGAGACCTTGTCTCTACAAAAAACATGCAAAAACAAAAACCCAAGCCACATCCTCCCTGCTGCTACAAAACACAACACAACACAACACAACACAACACAGGGTCTTGCTAGGGAGATAACAGTGATAAGACACAGAGAGGTTGGGTCTGTAGAGTCGCCATATGGCTTACTTGTATTTTGAAATCGCGTTTGTCATTCTGAGCCCCTTTGCACTGAATCAGGGAGCCTAGCCAATGACGAGAGTGATGGCCTTTAGGGATTTGTTTATGGTCACATAGCCAGTTACAGGTCAAACTGGACACGAAACTCAACAGAAAGCTCTGATGGTAATTGTTTCCACCGCACAAACTCTACTATAAGCCACGACTGAACATCTTTATGGGGTTCATAGAAACCAGGATGAGCACTTCAGCAATTCAGCTTAGTAACTTAGCATTTTAATTAAAGATGTAGAAATCACAGCCTTTGGAAATGGCGATCACATTTAGAGCACGTTCAGTTGCTGAATTTGGTACAATGAATTGCTTTAGTAATGTGCATCCTTTTCCAACTTCAATTCAATGCTTTAAATCTTCTTATGAACCTCCATGTGTTCGTGAAACTATTCTGTTGGTGAACAAGAGAAAAAAAAAACAAACCTAAAAAGCTAGTATAATGAGATAAGCCCACAAAAAGGTCATTAATCCTTTTCTGGTTGTGACAGACGAGGCCCTTTAGTTTCTCATTTGGGGCTCTAGTTCTGGGTATCGCATAAAGGATGTAGGCCATTTTATTCCTTATTATCTCTTTAGGTATAGCGTAGGCTCGGTTCTTTTAACTAAAATTCTGTGCTGGCATTTGAAGTCAGGGGTTTCATTACTCAGGGTGCTTTGCTACTGTTCTTCTCCTTGCTGTGCTCTATTGACCAGCTTCCCCCACTCTTTCCAGCCTTCTCCCACTTCCCAGACAGTCAATCCTACTGTGTCTTCATGCCACCACTACTGCATTATCCTCTCTCCTCACCCCTCCCTTTAGACCGTTTCCCCCTCTCTGATGGTTTTCTTTCTACTTTCAGGTCACGTATAAATTGCAATATAGATCCCTCATCTTAGGGGCGACCTCTATTGTTTTTCTTTCTGAGACTGGATATTTAGTTTAACATGATGGTTTTCCATTCTATCTGTTTTCCTGCAAATACCATAATTTCTTTTTTTTTTTTTTTTTTTTACAGTGGGATAAAATTCCATTGTGTACATATGTGTCATGATTTATTCATCTGTTAATGGGCATCTAGCCTGGTCCAATTTCTTGGTTATTGAGAATAGTGCAGCAATAAACATGGACGCCCAAATATCTCTGTGATATGCCAACATAGAGTCCTTCAGGCTGTACCCAGGAGGAGTATAACAGGGTGATATGGTAATCCTATTTTTAGGTGTTCAAAGAATCTCCAGACTCATGTCCATGATGACTGCAAGAGTTTACATTGTTGCCAATAATGTATAAGGGTTTCTCTTTCTTCACTTCCTCATCAGGATTTACTGTCCTTTATTTTGTTTATGATAGCCATTTCTGCCTGGAGTAAACTAGGATTTCAAAGCAGTTTTGATTTGAATTTCCTTGGTGCCTAAAGATGATGAACAGTTTTTAAAATACTTATTGGCCATTTGTGATTCCTTTGTTGGAGAGCTATATTTATTGGCCATTTGCGATTCCTCTATTGGAGAACTTTCTGTTTAGTTTATTAGTCCATTTGTTGGCTAGATAGTTCTCCTGTTTCATTCTTAGAATTAAAATTTATAGGTTCTAGACATTAACTCCTTGTCTGATACGTAGTTGGCCAAGAGTTTTCCTATTATGTAAATGGATTCTTCATTCTGGTTGATTGTTTCCTGGGCTCTGCAGAAGAACAATGTTAATTTCCTGTAACATTGCTTATCAATTTCAGGGATTATTTCCTTTGAGATTAGGGAACTTTGTGGGGAAGCCTTGGCCTTTGTTTAGATATAGCAGTGCTTTTGCGTGTTTTCTTCTAGTAGCTTTAATTTCATGTCTTAAATTAAGATCTTTGATCCATGTTTAATTGATTTTTTTGTACAGGTGAGAGACATGGATCTAGTCTCATTCTTCTACATGTAGAAATCTAGTCTCCCCAGCATCATTTGTTGAAGAGCCCAGTTTTTGTTGGAAACTTGGCATCTTTATTATTTTAGGTATCTGTAGCTCTCTGGGTTTATTTACTTTATTCTGCCTCTGTGCCAGTATTGTATTGTTTTTATTACTATGACTCTGTGTATAATTTGAGACCAAGTATTGTAAATGCTCCAGGATTGCCCTTTCTGCTTGGCATTGCTTTAACCATCTCAAGTCTTCTGTGATCCTATATGAATTCTAGGATTGTTTTACTATTTTTGTGAAAAAATGTCATTGGAATTCTGATGGAATTCTGTAGCCAGAAGGTTTCTCCGGTCCTGCCTGGCCCCGCGGTCCCACAGCTGTTTATAAAATAATCGCTTAGAAGCTTATATTAATTATATTATAATTAATATAATAATAGCTTGGCTATTAGCTCAGGCTTATTACTGACTAGCTCTTACCCTTAAATTAACCCATAATTCTTGCCTATGTTTATCCACGTGGCTTGGTACCTTTTCTCAGTTCTGCCTTGTCATTTTGCTTCCTCTGTGTCTGGCTGGTAACTCCTGATTCTGTCCTTTCTCTTCCCAGCATTCTCTTCATCTGCTTGCCCCACCTAAACTTCCTGCCTCGCTACTGTCCAATCAGCATTTTATTAAACCAGTGTACAAGAGCATTATCCCACAGCAGAAGTCACATTCAGTCTGTAGATAACTTTTTGTAATAATAGACACTTTCACAATATTAATCCTGATGACCTATGAGGATGAAAGCCTTTCAATCTTGCAGTGTCTTTTGTTAGTGGTTCTAGTTCATCCTTACAAGGGTCTCTTACTTCCTTGGAAATGTATATTCTCAAGAATTAAAAAAAATGTTACTGAGGATTTTTTTCCTGGTTTCTTTCTTCACATGTTCATTATCGATATGTAGAAAGGCAATTGATTTTCATATGCTGATTTTGTATCCTGCTACTTTGCTAAAATATTTATCAGCTCTAAGAGTTTTCTTGTAGAATCTCTAGGATCTCTGTCATGCAAATATGGATAATTTGACTTCTTCCCTTTCTGTTTGTTCCTCTTTTATTTCTTTCTCTTACCTTACTGCTCTAGTGAAGACAGTGAATAAAAACAGAGAGAGTGGGCACCTTTGTCACATTCCTGAGTTTAGAGGAAATGCTTTCTATTTTCCCTGGTTAGTACAACATTGGTTATATGTTCATCGCACATGGACTTTATTATGTTGAGATATTTTCTTCTCATTGTTAGCTTCTCTTAGGCCTTTTATCATGAAAGGATGTTTAACTTTGTTAAAAGCTTCTTCTGTCTCTATTGTGATATTTGTGTAATTTCTGCCCTACAGTCTATTTATATACCATATTACATTTATTGATGTGTATTGAAACAACCTTACATCCCTGAGCTGAAATCAACTTAGTCATGGTGTATACTTGCTGGGGATGTCCTGTTGTATGCTCTGAATGTGTTGCTCTGATTGATTGATAAATAAGATGCTGATTAGCCAGTAGCCAGGCAGGAAGTATAGTGTAGGCAGGATAAGGAGAGAGGAGAATTCTGGGAAGTGGAAGGCTGAGTCAGGGGTCACCAGCCAGACACAGAGGAAGTGAGATGTAAAAGTACCAATAAGCCACAAGCCATGTGGCAACTTATAGATTAATAGAAATGGGCTAATTTAAGATAAAAGAACTAGGTAACAAGAAGCCTGCCATAGTCATACAGTTTTTAAGTAATATAAGTGTCTGTGTGTTTACTTGGGTCCAAATGGCTGCAGGGCTGGCAGGTGAGAGAGATTTGTCCTAACCTTGGGCCCAAAGAGGACTGAAGAAAACTCCAGATACATATACTCTCTCTCAGTTTACAAATTTAGTTTGCCAGTATTTTATTCACATATCTTTATCTGTGTTCATCAAAGAAGTTGGTCTGTAGTTTGGTTTTTGTGGTATCCTTATCTGGTTTTGACGTTAGGTTAATACTGCTTTCATGGACTGAGTGGGGCAGTGTTCTAGTCTCCTGAACACCATGAGGATCTTTGGGTCAGTTTTTCTTTAAAGGTTTGACAGAATCTAAAAGTGAATCCATATAGTCCAGGGCATTATTTTTTTGCTGGAAAATGTTTTACTACTACTTCATCTCCTTGTTTGTTACATATCTAAGATATTTATATACACTTGATTTAATTTTCATGGGCCACATGTTCATAGCCAACTGTCCATTTCTTCTGCATGCTTTGTCCTTTAAATTATAAATTTTCAGAGAATTTTAAATATTCTTTTGGATTTCATTGGAACCTGCTCTCTTTGGAACTCTAATTTTATTACTTTGAGTCTTCTCTATTTTTCTGTTAGTTTGGCAAAGGTTTGTCAAATTTGTTTATCTTTTCAAAAAACTACAACTTTGTTTGATTGATTCTATACATTGCTTCTATTTTATGCCATTATTTGTTATTTACAGCTATTAAATTCTTTTATATTTGATTTGTTCTTGTTTTGTATTAGGTTATTTAGTTGAAATATCTTCATTTTTTTAATTTCTTTCTCATAGCTACACATTTTTCTCCTAGAACTGTCTTAGACATAAACCAGAGATTCTGAAAAGTGGTGCTATTATTTTAGTTTTATTCTAGGTACTTTAAAATTTCATTTTTGGTGTCTTTAATGACCTGCTTTCTACTTTTTTTTCCTGAGACAGGATTTCTTTGTGTAGCCTTGACTGTCCTGGAACTTGTTCTGTAGATTAGTATGCCTCAGACTCAGAGATCTGCCTACCTCTGCCTCCCGAGTGCTGGGATTAAAGGTGTGCATCACTACTGCTCATGACCTCCTTTCACTGAAGTATGTGCTATTCACTCTCCAAGTATTCTTATACTTCTGTTGTTTTCTCTTGCTATTAATGTCTAGCTTTATTTTTATATGATCTGATAAGACACAAAATTATTTTGATTATCTTGTATTTGTTAAGACTTGGCTTATGACCTAGGAACTGGTCTATTTTAGATAAAGTACTATTACTTTCTTGGAAGAATATGTATTCTATATCTGTTGGATGGAATATTTAATCATCTGTTTAACCCAACTGACATATAATATTAACTTTGTAGCCTTGAAGTTGAATTTTTTTAGCCTGCCTTCTCTGTAAAGTTTGGTCTTGAAATCTCCCAATCTCATTGTATTGGGCCTATATGACATTTCATGCCCTTTTGACCACGTTTAATGAAGTTAGGAGCCCCATCATTTGATGTGTCTTTATTTTCAATTGTTGTTTCTTCTTGATGAATTTGTTGCTTTTATTACTAATGGCCTTTCTATGTTCTAATTTTGATTTGAAATATACTTTATCATACACTGGAATAGCTATGCTAGCCTGATTTTTGTTTCTACTACCTTAATATGCTATTTAAAAAAAAAATTTCAGGGCACAGTTGAGCAAGTGTCATTGAGGTAAGGTTAAGCATACTTTGGGTATATACCCAAGAGTGGTATCACTGAGTCTTGAGGTAGATTGGTTTCTAATTTTCTGAGAAACCGCCATATGGATTTCCAAAGTGGCTGAACAAGTTTGTACTCCTACCAGCAATGAAGGAATGTTTCCCTTGCTCCACATCCTGTCCAATATAGGCTATCATTAACGTTTTTGATCTTAGCCATTCTGACAGGTATAAGAGGGTGCCTGAACTGGTCTTCGCCTGCAATCAGACTGGTGACTATCATAATTGTCATCATAGATCCTTCATCCAGTAACTGATGGAAGCATATGCAGAGATCCACAGCCATGCACTTGGAGTCCAGTTAAAGAGAGGGTGGAGGGATTATATGAGGAAGAAGGTGTCAGAAACAAAGCTTTCCCAAAGAAAGCTTGTGGGAGCTTACAGACTCTAGACAGACAGATAGGGAGCCGGCATGGGACCCACCTAGACCCTCTACATCTGGGTGACAGTTGTGTAGCTTGATTTTTTTGTGAGGCCCCTAGCAGTGGGATTAGGACCTGTTCCTGATGCATGAGCTGGATCTTTGGAACCTATTCTCTGTGGTGGGATGCCTTGTTCAGCCTTGATGCAGGGGAGAGGAGCTTGGTTCTGCTACAACTTGATATGCCATGCTTTGTGGATTCCCACGAGAGCCCTTACCCCATCTGAGTGAAGAAGGAGAAGGAGTGTATGGGGGGGGGGTGTAGCAAAGAGGTGGGGGGAGGGAATGGGAGGAGAGGAGGGAGGGGAAACTGTGGTTGGTATGTAAAATAAAATAAATAAAGAAAAAAAAATTCAGGGAGTATCATTGCCAATGAGTCATAAAGATAAGAGATTGTTGGATTTTGCATTTTATCTAGTCAACTAGTTTGTGCCTTTAATTGGCATTGAGGACCTTTGCATGTAAGATTATTACTGAGGGACTTTAGTGATTCCAATGCTTTGGGAGTTAGTTTTCCAGTTGGATGTGTTAGTGTTTGTTCTGTTCATTAGACTCTATTAATATTGATGGGTAGCTGTTTTCTACACTGGTGAATTTTTCTTAGTTCATCTATGTTCATCTATTTATCACATTAATTTTTTTTTTTGCTATGTTCTCAATATTGTTATTTTCCTCTTCTGTAGATAAGGCACATTTTCTGTGGTGCTGTCTTGGATTGTCTGGACCTGTCTTAGTTTGTACTTGTCTTCCAATATCCTTTATTTTTCTATTAATTTTAAATGCAATCTCTGTGTCTTGCATTGTGGGACTGTAATGGCAGTAAATTAATTTAAAGGCTTGGAATTTATCACCCTGTTCTTTCCCAGAATCTAGGATTGTTGAGGAGAAAACTGGCATCGTTTTTATATATTTGCCTTTTAAAGGTGAGTTTGTGTTTCCTTGTAGTTTTTAATGTTGTTCCTTTAACATTTTGACTATGATATGATTTGAGATGTTATTCATTGATCACGTCTATTTGAAGATTCTTTTTTTGTTTGGGTGACTCTTGCAACAAATTTAGGAAATTTCTGATATAAACTCATTGAATAGATGCTCTATGACTTTAGTTTTTATTTCACCTCATTTGTATACCTATGGATTCTTATGCTTGGTCTACTGAATTTACTCCAGAGATCTTGGACATATAGTCATGCTCACCCATTCCCCTATTGCTGATAACCTTTCTTCTGCTTGTCATTGTGTCAATGAGAGATGATGCTTCTGTTGGGATTTATTTATTTGTTTGTTTGTTTATTTAGAGACAGGGTTTCTCTGTGTAGCTTTGGCTGTCCTCTATCTCACTCTGTAGACCAGGCTGGCCTTGAACTCACAGAGATCCACCTGCCTCTGCCTCCCAAGTCCTGGGATTAAAGGTCTGCACTGCCCAGCTGCCCAGCTGTTGGTGCTCAAATTTTTTTTTTTTTTAATTTTAATTTTTTATTTTAATTTTTATTTTTTTTTTTTGAGACAGGGTTTCTCTGTAGCTTTGGAGGCTGTCCTGGAACTTGCTTGGTAGACCAGGTTGGCCTCGAACTCACAGAGATCCACCTGCCTCTGCCTCCCGAGTGCTGGGATTACAGGCGTGCGCCACCACTGCCTGGCTTGGTGCTCATTTTTATTTGATAGATTGCCTCACTTCAAGAATTACAGCTTTATTCTTTTTCTTTTTTTGTAAGTAGCTTTCTTACATGGAATATATTCTGATTTCCTCTCCCCTTACTCTTCCCAGTTCCTCCCCACTTCCTTCCCACCCACACCCACACCCTTTCTGTCTCTTGTTAGAAAACAAACAGGCATCTAAAATAAAATAAGACAAAAACAAATACATTGTAATAGGACAAGACAACCAAACAAGAAAACAAGCCAAAGAAAAAGCACAAGATACACATATTCCCATAGGAATCCCATAAAGACACAAAACTGGAAGCCACAATATACACATAAAGGGCCTGTAAGGTTGCTTTTTTTCCTTTTTCTTTCTTTCTTTCTTTCTTTCTTTCTTTCTTTCTTTCTTTCTTTCTTTCTTTCTTTCTTCCTTTCTTTTTTTAAATAAAGCCCTGATTTAACATTATGTGACAAAGAACCTCCAAAGATGCTGTTGAGTTCATTTGTGTTGGCCATCTACTGTTGGGCATGGGGCTTACCTTTTAGAGAAGGGGAAAAAGAAAGGACAGTCATAAATTATCATTCAGGCAAAGTGCAAGCTAAAACAAAATGAACAATACAAATGCAAATGTGTAAAATAAAGAGGAGGAAGTGAAATGGAACACAAGATGTTTTAACTGGTCTTTGCATCCTGAAGGCCTCCCCCAACCCCCTCAGCAAACTGAATCAGACTGAATTGGAAAAGCCCAGGTTTAATGGGTAAAGGGGCCCCACAGAGAGGAAACAGGGACATGAGACTGGAAGAACAATGTGTCTGTTTTCTGGGATGCAGTTTATATACCTGTGGGAGTGGTCTTGAGCCTCTCTGGGGGAGGAGATGTGTTTAGTGGGCTTTAAAGGGGCAGATTTAGGGAAAGGGACAGGGGAGGGGAGGGGAGGTAGATCTTCTACCAGACTCCTTCCAAACATTCCAAACTCTTTGGGTATAAAGATGCCAGGGTGCCAGGGGTTGAGGTGGAGCTCCCACCCAAACATTAACATCATTCAGCATTTCCTCCTCACCAGTGAAATGTGTTTTTCCCATCTCTCTTTTGTCTTGTGTGGTTGAGTGTGTCATGGGCAGTAGAAGTAAGGCAGCTGTCAGTCTGCATGAAACTCAGTGTTCTACAGTTTCCCATTCTGAGACACCCACCTGCTGGCTACCACCTGCTAGACACCACCAGGTGTCTAGGGCCTGGAGGGTGAGTGGAAGGTGCCGCCTTTCTTGTGTTTACTTTTTCTGGCTGCGTGTTCTCTCCCTGCCTGGGTTCTGACTGTTTTATTCACTAGTGTCCCAGGTGGTACCTGAGAATGCTCGGATCTATGTGGCACTATCAGGTCAGCACAGTTTTGTTCCTACGTTGTCACTTCTGGGATGACCGTTCTTGGTTGTTACCGTGACTGCCTCTGGAATTAACTAAAACCTAAGCAGATGGGCACACCTGTGAAGGGTTTTTTCTTAATTGGATCATTTGATACCTTAAATCCAGATCATTTGAGGTCAGAAGACCCACCCTAAAGTCTGGGCCGCACCTTCTGGTGGCAGCCTATATAAAGGACATGGATGAAGGGAGCTTTTGCGTTTTTGCCTGTTTGGCCTCACTCTCGATGGCAAGTTCCTTCATTGGAATTATTAGGGCCTGCTTCTTCAGGATTCTGATGTATACTGAGACCAGCTGAGATATCCAGCCATGTGGACCAAACACTATTTCCTTCAAGAGACAGCTATTTCTGGAGTAGCTGGAGTGTAGGCCACCGTAATAAATCCCATGTGCGCCTGTACATTTTCATTTGATCGGTTCTGTTTCTAGAAAACTCTGTATTTGTCAGGCTCATCACTCTAGGGCACTTTTGGAAATTCTCAGACCTTGGTTTCCATTGCCTTTCTGCCACAGTAGCATGGCCAGCACCTTCCCCCAAACCCCCAGCCACCTCTCCGTCAGTGGTGTACCCCATCCTCAGTTTTCATTGGGAAAATCAGAGCTATGGATAGGATTAACTATCTCTGCCAACATTTTTCTTAAGATGAGAGGGAAACAATGCTCATAAAGATATTCTCCCACCTTTTTAAACCCAGAGGGTAAGCAACAATTACTGATCTTGTTTAATGAGAAAGAGACATGTAGCTACAGCTTCCTTTCCATGGTGCCAAGAATTTAATGGAGGTTCTTTGTTTTTGAAGTGGCCAAGACCTCCTGGAGTTGCATGCCCTGCAGAATTTTGTGGTGCTAAATTGCCAGCAGTTTGGCAGTGGTTTGCCAAAGGCAAGGTCGGCACCATATTTATCCTGCGGTCACCACCTAGCCCACAGGGACATAGGCTAGGAATCCTAGGAAACAATCATTTGACTATTTTCTTGTAGTCAAGGTTGCTACAAATTGTTTTCAGAGAACTCTTTGAAAAACAGCCATTTTGTTAGGCAACAGGCATGATCATGGCCACCTGTACCTCCTTTGGGTTTCCTGCCTCCTCCCAACAAAATAAGTAATTTTCTCTAAATGTGCACACTCTTGTCACTGTTTATGGAATTAGCTTCCAGCTTGGTAATAGGTCTCCTGCATATATTGCAGCCACAAGTGGTTCTCCACACTCAGTGGCTGCTGTTCCTATGGCAACAGATGCATTTAAATTCACATTATTCAACTGTGTGTCCCCCCCACCCCTGTCTGCAATTTGGGAACAAGAAAGAGGGATGTTTGAAAAGGAAAGATGTAGCCATGAAAGAGATGGGAAGAGAAAGAGAATTTTTAATTATAGGAATTAATAAAATATTCAATAAAGCAGGAAATGTTTGCTTTCAGCAGAAAGTGGTGAATGAAGGGAGGGATGGGGACTTTGTGATAGGCACTAAAATATTATAAAATCAGGAATAATTCAGCCTTCAATATAGAGTAAAATGTCTTGATTATAAAGGTAAGAACTTTTCCAAATTCAATTTCAGGACAAGATATATGAAGACTGGCAGTGGTTTAAGTCCCTCAAATCCTTCTATAAACTGTTTTTTGTTTTGTTTTGTCTTCCCAAATGTAACACTTTTGAGTGGACCAGGAAGCTTGTAGAAACACATTGTTTAGAACTGATACAATCCAAACACTGGGACACTGGGAGGCAGGATGAACATGGCTCCTTGAGACTTCACAGGGGCCGGTTTTTAGATGCCTTTTCAGTGCTGTCTTGCAAGCTGCGTTTTGGCTGTAACATCCTGGAGTTTGAAGGAAGGATTGGTCATGCCTTGAATCTGAAGCCTTTCTAGTCATTTAAACCTGGAAATGTAGAAAGCCACTTTTATTTATTTGTTTACTTATTTATTTTTACATCCTGACTGCAGTTTCCTTTCCCTCCTCTCCTGTCAGTCCTTTCTCCTCCCCTCTGTGCCCCCCAACCCATCCACTCCTCCCCCTTCCATTCAGAAAAGGGTAGGCCTCCCATGGATATCAACCAAGCATGGCATATCAAGTTGTAGTAGTCTTCTATGACAAGACCATCATAGTACAACATGGTTTGATGTCTACATATGGGGTAACAGAACCTATATCTTAGTAGAAATATCCTTTTGATCTTTCTAACACATCTAATTTCTCTAACAATTTCCCCTGTCATCAAGACAGAATCTTGATAACTGTATTAGTCATTGTGGTAGTTTGAATGTAACTGGCATCCTTAAGCTCACAGGGAATGGCACTACTGGGAGGTGTTGCTTTGTTGGGATAGGTGTAGCCTCATTGAAAAAAGTGTGTCATATATGCTCAAGCCACACCAAGTGTCTCAGTTCACTTCCTCTTGCCTGTGTATCAAGATGTAAAATCCTCAGCTCCTTCTCCAGCTCCATGCCTGCCTGCATGCCATCATGTCCCACCATGATGATAATTGTAGCCAGAAGTTTTCTCTGGTCCCTGCCCAGCCTCCATGGTCCCATGGCCACTTATAAAATAATCACTCAGAAGCTTATATTAATTACAACTGCTTGGCCATTAGCTCAGGCTTATTACTGACTAGCTCTTACACTTAAATTAACCCATAATTCTTAATCTATGTTTTGCCATGTGTTCTGTGGCTTACCAGTCTACTGGCATGTTATTCTTTTGGTGGCAGCTAGTGTCTCTCTCCTCTCCTTTCTTCTTCCTGTCTATCTGCTTGTATTTCCTACCTTCCTCTAAGCTGCCTTGCCATAGGCCAATACAGCTTTATTTATCAATCAATCAGAGCAACACATATTCACAGTATACAGAAAGACATCCCATAGCACTTCCCCTTTTCTGTCTAATCAAAAAGGAAGGTTTTAACTTTAACATAGTAAAATTACATATCATAGAACAGTTATAAAGCAAGAATTACAGTTACAATATCTAGCTTCTTTGTATTTGGCAAAATTAAAGAAAATACTCCATAATCTATCTTATATTTGTGAGTCTAAAGTTTCATATATAATTAAACTTTTCTCATAACCAAGGAAAATTATAACTATCTAGTCTTCAACTACATCAAAGACCCCAGAAGGATATAATATTACCTAAGTAAACAGAAAATGCATTGTAAGCAACTTCCAATAATTTAGAATGATAGAGACAGCTACCTGCTTGGGCAGTCACCCAAAGTTCCTCTGTAACGTTGGGGCATCCATCTTTAGCCTATAGGCCTAAAGTCTCTCAATCACTTCATTCTGTGTCCTATAGAATGTCTGGCAGTTTCCTATGCTTAGCAGGAACCTGAAGGACCATTTCACCTTGTTTTGGCAAATTCAGTGGTCATTTTTCCATGGGTGCTGCATGTCCAGTAGATAAAACATTTTGCCAAGCAGGCCAGGCAAAAACAGTTTCTTGCCCAAATGGCTAACTTTGCCAAGAAGAAGATAAACTCCATATGGAGTGTCTTCAATGCCCATCTTCCTCTTTGAAATAAATCAGTGCTGCCAGGGGCAGATGTATCTCATTGTCCAGAAAGTCTAAGTTTTTAAAACATTTTAAATGCCATATTATGTAGGTCTTTGAAGTGTTTGAAGATTACCTACCTAATTGAAATGTATCTCTTTATACCTAGAAAACTTAACTAACATGACTACAAGTTTGATTATTGTAGATGACTAATTATTAATTATCTGTATTTTTCAACTATACACTACTATTATTTCAAATGAGTTGAACAAACAAAATACTTTAAACAAGAATGGAAATATACATACAGTATAACAAAATTAACTTTAAATTTGTAATAAACTAAAATCTATAACAATGTAAAACATTTTAAGCAAGTTTGTTGCTCTTTAAAAGTATATTCAATAATCTGCCCTTTCATCCTATCATATCTATATTCTATCCCTCCTTTTTTTTTATAAAGATATTGATTGCAACCATTAATTTGTAACCATTCTCTAAACAAAGACAAACATCTATAATCTAGGTTTTTGGAATGTGGGGATAGTGTTCTAGGCCACTTCCTGCTAATTGTGGGCAAAGGCATTTGAAAAAAAAATTGGGTTAATTGTCAAGTTCTAGGAAAGGTATACCATTTGTTGTCCAGTTTCTGCATAATGCCAAAATTCAGGGCTTATCTCAAGTCCTTGTTCAAGTAGCCTGTGAAACTGGATCATCTCAGCTAGCCATCTCAAAACTGTTCTGAGCAGTTTGTAGTCCAAAGCTGATCTTTGGGTGATGTTTGTCAGCTTGGTGGTATCATTATTGTCCATGTAGAATTGTTGTTGTGGGGCCCCATCATCTTTCTGGAGACTTCAAATTTGATGTTAGGCCTGGTTGTGATTTTCTGCAGAAAACTGATAGTGACTCTAACATAAAAACATGTATAGGCAGCTAATTGAAGCCTTTTTCTAGAATTAGTTAGTACTTTATATGATTATTAATATCATAATGAAAGTTTTAAAAATATATTAATCATAAATTTTGATATAAAATTTATTCCTTAAGAAAGTTTAAAGAATCAAAATAGAACCAATTAGTAGTAGTAGAATATTCCCTTAAATTTTTTGGTTTCTTCTCTCCCATATCAGATGGCTGTTTCTTCTGGCATGATACAGAGATTTTGCATTTTTCTTTTAATAACATGCTTGGGTTTAAAGAAGGAGAGAGTCGTTCTCCAACTCCAAAGCCAGCTTTAATTTTTAATTGTGGTGGGACTACATAAGACATCCCACAGCACTTCCCCTTCTCTGTCTGATCAAAAAGAAAGGCTTTAACTTTAACATAGTAAAATTACATATCATAGAACAGTTATCAAGCAAGAATTACAGTTAGAATATCTAACCTCTTTGTATTTGGCAGTGTTAAGTGTCTTTAGAGAAGAGCAGAAACAAACATTTGGGAAAATTTATGAAATTTTATATGTGATAAACCAATAGGCCATTTTATTCTTTTTCTTGGGACAGATGATTTGTTCTTTGTCTTCAGTTGTCTCATTTGTCCAGTGTTCTTTAGATTCCTTAGCCTTCATTCTCCTGAAAGACAAAACCAAAAACCTTTCCCCAAGACTAACTTTGGGGAGGTTCCCTTTTGGCAAGTTATATCTGATTAAATGAAAAGCATTTGTTAGTGTTATAAGTTAGTTTAAATTGGATGGTCATGCTGGTTGATGAACTACCACCTCTTCTAATTAAAAGGTCTCTCTTGTTCAAATCGAACCTTTATAATTTTGATGGTATCCACAGCTTATCTTCTCCTGTGGAAGCAAAAGCAAAACCTCGTCCCCAATGTAACACATATCCTGGTTTCCATTCTGAGGTCAGCACATCCTTAAAGTATATAGGTTGATTTAATTCTGTAGTGTTTTCTGTTATCCAATGTCTCTCTGCACCTGTCCTCTTTCATAAATGGGCTAAGCTATTAAAAATAGTTTAAAGCATAGTAGGTTATCTTTTGTTTTCAATTGTGTGGCTTCAATATAAAATATTTAATTCAATGCAATTACTTGGGCTCATCATTTACTTCCTTAGCTCCGTTAAAATTAAGCTAGTATCTTATGTAATAAGTCTACAGTGTCAAACACTACACATATTTATGAGTACATTTGCAATGATGAAGATCACAGAATGCTGTAAGTACATACAGCATACTGCACAACAAAGCTCTGAACTGTAAGCCACCCAATGAAATGTTTTCCTTCATAAGAGTTGCTGTGCTCATGGTGTCTCTTCACAGCAATAGAAATCCTAACTAAGACAGTCAGGGTTCTCTAGAGTCACAGAATTTATGGGATTAATCTCTCTCTCTCTCTCTCTTTCTCTCTCTCTCTTTCTCTCTCTCCCCCCCTCTCTCTCTGTCTCCCCCCCCCCTCTCTCTGTCTCTCCCCCCCCCTCTCTCTCTCACACACACACACACACACACACACACACACACACACACTCAAATTTATTGGAATGACTTACAGGCTGCAGTCCAACAATGGATAACTGTGAATGGACAGTCCAAGAATCTAGTAGTTGCTCAGTCCCATGAGGCTGGGTGTCTTAGCTGTACATGCTAGAAATCCAAAGGAATGGATGTACTGACAGGGGAGGGCAAGTAGGCAAAGAATGAATGAACCTTTCCTTCTTCCAGTGTCCTTATATAGGCTTCCAGCAGAAGATGTGGCCCAGATTAAAGGTATGCCTTACCCCCTCAAGATCTCGATTAAAAGGCATGTGACTCCAGATCTGGATCAAAGGTATGTTGTCTTCCTGCCTCAAGATCTGGATTACAGGTGTGCACTCCATTTCTGGACTGTAGTTCATTCTAGATATAGTCAAGCTGACAACCAAGAATAGCCATCACAATAACTAAAACTTCTTGTTCACAGTCAATGTCATGCGTATCTAATGGGCCCAGAATGGGCCTGTGCAGTGGAATTGGCACAGAAATTGGAATTTAGTTTAAGTATCACTTGAGGTATGCACAGCATGACTCCACGAAGTCAAATATTAAAAGAAGAAAAAGGAATTGCTGTGGAGAAATATGGAGGCAAAGTTAGAGCAAGGAGGTGTCCAAAGTTATTGGATTTTTTTGGCCTGATCCCTGTCTCTTATGATGCTAGTCTTCATTTCTTGTTCTTTGGTTTTTATAAAATTCTCTAGTCCAGTGAAGTTATCTAATTTCTTTGCTTGGTTGAAACAGATTTTATTAGTTGAAATCAATGTTCTTAAATGGCTGCTTGAGAAATCCCTGAAAAAGAGGAAATATAAAGTGTGCTTTACTGTTAACTTGACTGCTACTGTAAACATGAGGAGCAATGGAAGAAGATAAGTAATGGAGAAGAAAGGTGGGCTAGGGGTTCAAACTGAACAGAAGCGTTATTAGGAGCTCCCTTAGAGACAAACCTTCGGAACCCTCAACTGAAATACATTAGGCCCCATTGAATGTAGATGCAAACAAGCATGGTGCAGACTGGGTGGAATGAGGTCAAGCATTCATGGAACAGTTCTGCTGTCTCATTTGAAATAAAACTGGGACAAGCAGCGATTAATGTTCCATTGCCATTATGAAACATAATGAAACTGTTGGCCACAGGCAGAAAATGACAACACCATTACTTGGTTGACTGTAGTGAATTACAAACGACATTTGTGGGAACAGTTTTGTTATTTGAAGGAAAAGCCAGCGGCTACCACCAAGTATGTTCCTGCGTGTATTTGAAAAGAAGAGGTTTACCTCCTGGAGTGGGGAGCCCTACCTGGTTTCCAAACTCTGTAAACAACAAGCCAGAGTCATCCTCAAAGGGAGGCATTTGCCAGGCTGACTCCCCATTGATGGAAAAAAGAGGCTCAAACAAAACCCAAATAGCATTTACTGTGAAAGAGACTGTCTTCTATGCATTTGGCCAAATAAAGGAAGGCAGGCGAGGCATAGCTCTTCCTTTTATCTTTGGCAAATAAAAGGGTCATTTTAGAAAGTGGAGCCAGACAAAGGTAGTTCGCTATGTTGCATCCTCTATGCTCGAGTCTTCCTCCTTATCCATCCTTGTTCTTCTTCAGGTTTTTTTTTTTCTGAAGTGTAAATGAAAAACAAGACATTCTACTAATATAAAGGTTTCTTAGCTATTAGCAAATTTTAAGGGAAGCATGTCTTTCACATGTGGAGATCAAACAGGAAAGTAGGAAATGAAAGCATCTTAGGCTATGTGAATCCTACAAATAGACAGTTCTCTTTGTAAATATTTGTTCACATAGCTTTATAAACTAGATATTAGGATAAAATAAGTAGGAGAGATAGTTAGCTAACATTTTCGTAAATATTTCTAGGGAAAAGTTAAAATTTATTGATAGTACCTTTTCGGTAGACCTTCTTTAAAGCAACTCTCAGACTTCATGCTCAAGTATCAAGTGTACTTACCTAATACAAGGATATTTGAACAAATTAGACATTGGATGGCACTGTGCTTTAGTCTAAAGTAATGAGAGCTGTGATGACACTGTTGCTCTGTCTTTTGCAGTGTGACTCTGAGTGCTAGAGAGGTAACAGTGACCATGATAACCAGAAAATTGATATTTTAAGCAAAATATGCAATTCTGTAGGAAGTTCGCTGACATAGGTCTCATACTCGGGACTTTCCCTTGCTTCATTTCTGAGTAGTGGATGCTAAACTGAGATTTCTGCCTATATTTGTATTCATTTTTGGTTGGGGGAAAGCAATTCACTGGAATAGATAGATACTTTTGTTGAGCTGGGAGGAAGTTAGAAGAGAAAATGAATGTCAAAAGTATTAATAAATTTATGAAATAAAAATTAGTATATAACTGACTCATAATGGAAAATAGCTATGGATTTTCTTTTTTATTGTGGACTTTTTGAGACCATATGAAGTCAGATTTTAGTGACTTTACTTGTTGCTCTTAGATGTATTTTCTGTTGTCACTTGCATCAATTAATATGAAAGACACGTTGAACATGACTCCTATCATTTTGTTAATATCAAGCAAAAGTAGTTGCTCCATAATTGCAATGTGTATTAACACTGATAAAATATCAAGCCTTTCCCCATGCATTTTTGTTGAAAAATTTCTTCATACAATATATTCTGATGATGGTTCCCCCTCTATAAACTCTCCTGAGATTCTCCACACCTCCCTACCCACCCGATTCCACATACCTCTTTGCTCTCTTTCATTTGAAAACAAACAGGCATCTAAAAAAATATAAAATGTTAAGAAACAAATAAATCAGAACAGGACAAAACAAAGAAATGAACAGGAAAACAAAGAGCCAAAGGAAAATCACAAGAAACTTATACAGACACATGCACATAGGCAAACACTGGATTCCCATAAAAAAAAATACATAATCCAGCTGGGCAGCAGTGGCTTACACCTTTAATCATAGCATTTGGGAGGCAGAGGCAGGTAGATCTCTGAGGGTTTGAGGCAAGCCTGGTCTTCAGAGCTAGTTCCAAGAAAGCCAAGGATACACAAAGAAACCCTGTATTGAAAAACAACAACAACAATGACAACAACAACAACAACAAATCATAATAAAAAACCATAATACACAAGTGAAAGACTGTAGGGTAAGAAAAGAAAAGAAAAAGCAGAGACAAAGTATTATGAGACAAAAATAGTAACAAAATAAAAAGTTTGCTTTGTGTTGGCCATCTATTGCTGGGCCTTAAGAATGGTTTATCTCCCCAGTGTGACTGAGAGAAAACTGATTTTTCATTTTTGAGTAGTTATCAATTGGTGATAGCTTCCAGATTATGAATGTAGGCTTGTGTTCACTCTTAACCCTTTTGGTAGCATGCAGAGTACCTTCCAGTACCCTGAACACTAGTCAGTAGGGGTGAAGGCTCTAGGTAGGCACCAGCTCAACTTCTCCGTGTCCAGTGAGTTGTGTAAGTGTGGTCTTCAGCAATAGGACCTTACTATAAGTTTGTGGAGAGTAACCAATAGCCCTGGCAATAGCATAGGTTGTTTGGGAGTTTGGCCAACAACTTGGTTAGATGTAACCTATTTGGTGATGAGAGATGTCCAGTTGGGGCTTCGTCTCTCTTGTTATTTGGTGATTCCATTTAGATTACCTTCAAATATGTATATATTTTAGGAATTTCTACTGTATTAGATTTCCATATAACCCTTCAAAGGCCCCTTAGTTTTAACTGTTCTTCCCCCTAACCTCCTCAGCCCTTCTTCCCTCCCCTTTACTATTTGATTTTCACATTCCAGTTCCTCCCCCATTCTCCCATAACTATCTATTCTATTTGTCTTTTCTAGGGTCTCTACCTAGTCTCTGTGGGTATAGTGATTGTAGCCTGCTTATCAATGATTTAACAGCTAACATCCACATATAAATGAGTATATACCATATTTGTCTTTTTTGGGTCTGGGTTACCTCATCCAGGATGCTTTTTTTTCTAGATTCATGTATTTACCTATGTATTTCATGATTGAATTCATTTTTTAATAGCTGAGTAATATTTCATTGTGTAAATATACCACATTTTCTTTATCCACTCATCCATCGACAGACATCTTATCTGCTTCTAGTTTCTGGGTATTACAAGTAGAGCATCAGTAAACGTGGTTGAGCAAGTGTCTCTTTAGGGGGATGTAGAGTCTTTTGGATATATGTCCTAGAGTGATATAGCTAGATCTTGAGGTAGATTGATTCACCTTCCTGGGGAACCATTTCCATAGTGATTATACAAATTTGCACTTTTCACCAGTAATGGATGAGTGTTCCCCCTACTCCATATCTTCACCAGCATGAGCTGTCATTTGTCTTATTGATCTTGGCCACTGTGACTGATGTAAGATGGAATCTGGAATTGTTTTGATTTGCATTTTCCCGATGACTAAAGATATTGAACATATCTTTAAGTGCTTCTCAGCCATTTGTATTGTTTCCTCTATTAAGAATACTATGTTTAGATCTGTACCCTGTTTTTAATTTTTTTATGTCCAGTTGTTTAGTTCAAATGGCTGAAAGACATTTAAGGATTTGCTCAACATCCCTAATTATCCAGGAAAGGCAAATCAAAATGACTCTGAGATACCACCTTACACCTGTCAGAATGGCTAAGATCAAAAACACAGAAGACAGCTTATGCTGGAGAGGATGTGGAACAAGGGGAACTCTCCTCCACTGTTGGTGGGAATGCAAGCTTGTACAGCCACTTTGGAAATCAATATGGCGCTTCCTTAGAAAATTGGGAATCCATCTCCCCCAAGACCCAGCTATAGCACTCTTGGGCATATACCCAAGGAATGCTCAATCATACCACAAGGGCATTTGCTCAGCTATGTTCATATCAGCATTGTTTGTAATAGCCAGGACCTGGAAATGATCTAGATGCTCTTCAACTGAAGAATGGATAAAGAAAATATAGTACATAGTTCTTTATATATTTTAGATACTAGCCCCCTCTGTTGGATGTTTAGTTAGCGAGAATCTTTTCCTATTCTATAGCCTGCCTCTTTGTCCAAATGATGGTGTCTTTTGCTATACAGAAGCTTTATTTGGAAACATAAAGAGATCAAGGATAGCTAAAATGTTTCTGAATAATAAAAACTGCTGGAGTTATCATCAGCCCCAATTTTAAATTATACTATAGAGCTATAGTAATAAAGACAGCATGGTATTGGTGTAAAAACAGATGGGTAGATCAATTGAAGACCCAGATAGAAGTCCTCACATATATGGATACCTGTTTTTTGATAAAGAGGCCAGAGATACACCATGTTAAAAAAAAAAAACCCACCAAAAACCCAAAGGAAACAAAAAGCAGCTTCCTCGACAAATGGTGCTTTTCAATTGTTTGACTGACTGCATGTAGAAAAATTTAAAAAGGTTCACACTTTGCACAAAACTGAACAAAATGGGCCAAAGACCTCAACACAAGGTCAGATACACTGAGTGTGATAGAAAAGAAAGTGAGAAATAGTCTTGAACTCATTGGCACAGGTAAAGACTTTCTGAACAGAAAGCTGTTAGTAAAGGCTCTAAGATCAATCATTGATAAATTCGACCTCATGAAACTAAACAATCTCAAACTTTTAAAGAATGAAAGATATATATTTTGATATAAAACTTGAAATAATCCAAAATGAAGTCTATACTTAATATTTTATTGAATTAAGAATTTATATTATTCCACATCTTAACTGAACCGTGTGCTAACCACTGTAGAAGTTTCAGGATGCTGTGGTTTCTCATGCTGTCATTTACACAATGAAAAAAAAAAAACAATTCTCACATGACTCTTGCACAGCTGGAAGAAATGAACCAAAAAGATCCAAATATATTGCTTAATACACAAAGTCCTATCTTTTTGCAAAGTACCCAAATTAATTATAAAAATCCAGGTTTTTGGTAAATATTACACAGCCTATTTCTGTTGCCCATGGTCGCCCCTGACCAGAGGTAGAAGAAAATATCTATTGCCAAAGACATATTTACATTTTACCAGCAGTGAATGAGAGATCTTATATCTCCACATCCTCATTAGCATATATTGCCTTTTTTTTTTTTTTGATGATAGCTATTTTGACTGGAGTGAGATAGAAAACAAACACTCCACAATATATTAGAGTTAAAATAGTAGAAACACAGAACAAAAGTTTTTCAAGGTGCAAGAGAAAAGAGCCAGTCATTTTCAAGGCTAAGCCATTTAGTTGATCATTTGATTGAATTCTTGAAGGGCCTGAAAAGAGATATTTTATGTCTTGAGAGATTAAAGCTGTCAACTCTGATATGATATCAGAAAACATTCTATTAAAATTGAAAAAGAACTAAAAACTTTCAGTAATAAAAACATATCAGAGGAATTCATGACTACCAAGTCAGCTCTACAGAGGATCCTAGAAGGAATAATTCAATCTGCAGAGAAGGATCAACATACTCAAGAGAACATAGACAATAAAAAACAATAGGACAGGTAGCCAAAAGAGACTTGAGAATTAATATCAGGGTCTTCAGTTTGGTTCCATTGGTCCACATTTCTGTTTTTATGCCATTACCAAGCTGTTTTTATTACAGTAGCTCTATAGTAGAGCTTGAAGTCAGGGATTGTGATGCCTCCAGAGGTTGTTTTATTGTACAGGATTCTTTTGCCTATCCTGGGTTTTTTGTTTTTCCATATGAAGTTGAGTATTGTCCTTTCCAGGTCTGTGAAGAATTGTGTTGGGATTTTGATTTTGAATCTGTAGATTGCTTTTGGTAAGATTGCCATTTTTACTATGTTAATCCTGCCTATCCATGAGCATGGGAGATCTTTCTATTTTCTGACACCTTCAATTTCTTTCTTCAGGGACTTAAAGTTCTTGTCATACAGGTCCTTCACTTGTTTAGTTAGAGTTACCCCAAAGTATTTTATATCATTTGTGGCTATGTATCTCTGATTTCTTTCTCAGCCTGTTTGTCATTTGTATATAGGAGGGCTACTGATCTTTTGAGTTAACCTTGTATCCTGCTACATTGCTGAATGTGTTTATAAGCTGTATGAGTTCCTTGGCTGAATTTTTGGAGATATTTATGTATACTATCATGTTATCTGCAAATAGTGAAAGCTTGTGTGTCTGAGCTGGCTTTTTGGAACCTATGGACCTATGTTGAGACACTTTGCTCAGTCTTGATGTAGGGAGGAGGGGACTGGACCTGCCTCAACTGAACCTGCCAGGCTGGGCTGACTCCCCAGGGGAGACCTTGCCTTGGAGGAGGTGGGAATGGGGGGTGGATTGTGGGGGGAAGGCTGGAGGGTGGGAGGAGGGAGGACAGAGGAATCCATGGCTAATATGTAAAATTAAATTAATTATAAAATAAAAATATTAAAAAAAGAGACTTGAGAAAACACCACACACACACACACACACACACACACACACACACACACACACACACACACAAACCCACAATAGAATTACAGGAACTAATACATATCTTTCAGTAGTAACTGAATATCCCTGGTTTCAATTCTCTAGTATAAAGATTGAATTAGTAGGCTAATAGATTGAATTAGTAAACATGATTGATATTTGAAAGGAGATCAGTGTCTCCTCAAAACACACCCCATAATCAGTGGTAGACACCATTTCTAGTTAAAAGGATGGAGAAAGGTATTCATTACAAGTAAATGCCACTAAGAAAGAAGCAGATGACCCACAGCTCCAGAGAGGCTAACTAATAGGAAAGACCCTGGGAGGGACACATGAATGGCCCAGCGAAGGAGAAGTAGATGAGATCTACATGAGTGGACTGAGAATGGGGGGTATGGCAGAGGGCAAGGAGTGGGGGGGATGAGAACATAGGAAAATGGGAGGGTCAAGCTGGAATGGAGACAGAGTGGGTGGACAGGGAGGGAGATACCATGATAGATGAAGACATCATGGGAATAGGAAGAGGCAGGGTATTGGGGAGGCTTTCAGGAATCCACAAGGATGACCCCACCTGGAAGTGCTGGCCATGGTCTAGAGGGTGCCTAGATTGGTCTACTCTGGTGACCAGTCTAGTGAATACCTTAACTGTTATCATAGAGCCTTTGTCCAGTGACTGATGGAGGCAGATGCAGAGATCCACAGCCAGGTGCCAGGCTGAGCTCCAGGAATCCAGTTGATGAGAGAGAGGAGGGATTTTGGAGGCAGGGCACCTTGAGACTATGATGGGAAGATGTATAGAGATGATCAGCCACACTGGTAGAAGCCCATGAATTGTAGACTAATGACTTTGGAGGCCCCATGGGACTGGACTAGGTCTTCTGGATAAGGAAGACAGTTGTTTGGCTGGAACTGTTGGGGGGGGGCACACAGACAGGGGGATTGGGATCCTTCCCTGGTGCATGGGCAGGCTTTTGGGAGCCCAGTGCTGGTGGTGTGCCCGCCTTGCGCAGACTTGGTGCAGTGGAGAGGGGCTTGGACCAGCCTACGCTCAGTGTGCTGGACTCTGCTGACTCCCCATGGGAG
The DNA here is from genome assembly GCF_903995425.1 of Onychomys torridus. Taxonomy (NCBI): domain Eukaryota; kingdom Metazoa; phylum Chordata; class Mammalia; order Rodentia; family Cricetidae; genus Onychomys; species Onychomys torridus. The sequence goes on from NC_050458.1 coordinate 54,494,599, forward strand.
ACCTTGATTTGGGGGATGTGGAGATGTGGGGTGGCTTGCGAGGGAGGGCTGGGGGGTGGCAGGAGATGGAATCTGTGGTTTGTATGTAGAGAGAGTAGAAAATTTCTTAATAAGGAAAATGAAAAAAAATACAATTTAACCAAATTAATACCACTAAAAAAAAAAAAAAAAGGAAGAAAGAAGCAGATGTAGATATTCTAATATCTGATAAAACAGACTTTAAAACAAAAATAATCAGAAGAGATCAGAAATGACACACTTCATATTCTTTAAAGGAAAAATACCACTGAAATGATATAAATCTCTAAATGTATATGTACCAAAACAGGAACACCCAGTTTCATTAAACATACTAACTCTAAAGCTACACATCAACCTCAACACTGTGACAATGGGTGACTTCAATACCTCACTTTCACCCATAGACAGTTTATCAGGAAAGAAAAATAAAAAGAGAAAGTCAGGAGTTAAATGACATCACAAATCAAATGGACCTGGATGTGTCACTGGGACACTCCATCCAAACACTGAGGAATTCACATTTTTGGTTTAAGTGCGAAAGAAGAGCTCGTTTAAGATTTACGATAAGGGGGCAGGAACTGGAAATGCTGGTCAGTGGTAAAACAAAGCATTTACTTAAATAGGTTTTATCTTCTCGACCATAAAAAAATGAAACATTTTATAAAATATTAGTAGAAAAGATAACATATTTCAAAAATAAAATTGTGAGACAGAGTTCAGCTAAACTTCCCAGGGTAGCTGTGGACAAACTATAAAGCTTATGCTGACCTTGAACTAGTGATCTTCTGTCTTAGCCTCTCTAGTATCTGGGATTATACTCCTGTGTCATCAATCTTAGTTTTATTTTATATTTTATTACATGTAATTTTAATTACTACTTTCTGGGCTATATTGGTATTGAAATTACATTTGTCAAAACACTGCACTCATGTATTTAAAGCATATATTTTATTTTTTAAAAAGCACAATATATGCCCAGCCTCTCCCATGCCACCACGTGAATTGTGAACCAAAGGCTGTGGAGCCCCCAGCTGGATCAGGCCCTCTGGATAAGTGAGACAGTTGAGTGGCTTGATCTGTTTGGGAGGCACCCAGGCTGTGGGACCTGGACCTGTCCTTAGTGCATGAGCTGGCTGTTTGGAACCTTGGGCTTACACAGGAACACTTTGCTCAGCTTGGCAGGAGGGGACTGGACCTGCCTGTAGTGAATCCACCAGGTTTAAATGAATCCCCAGGGGAGTCTTGGCCCTGGAGGAGATGGGAATAGAGGGGAGGGGCTGGGGGGAAGGTGAGAGTGGAGGCCGGGAGGGGGGAAGACAGGGGAACCCATGGCTGATATGTAAAATTAAAACACAAATATAATAAAAACAAAGGAAAAAAAATAAAAAGCACAATATAAGAAGAACAAATACTGTATATTAATAAACTGAATTGCGACTCTAAATTAAAATTAAATAAGCCAAAAAAAAAAAAGACTTACAATAAATGTTTATAACTTAAAGTTTTACCATCAGGTCAAATACTTGATTTCTGAATTAGAAGAAAATAGGTTCATTCTGACTGAATTAAAACTACTAAATCTGTAAAATTTATTACTTTGGGAATGTACATTTTTCAGAACAATGTTTACAATTGCCAGTAATTCCTTGCTGTATTAGTATCTTTGCACATTTAAAATTATAAATATTATTGATCGTAAAATACATTTTAAAGATATTAGATTGCATATTTCCATGATAAAAGTGATAGTACTCATGTACATCTGCTATACATACTGTTTTCTCTTAAATCTCATCCAAGTTTGAGATTATTCTTGGCTTCATAGCCAGATTTTGTCTCAAAACAAACAAAAAATGCAACCAACTAAATAAAAACAGAATGAAAAAGCTGGGGATATGACTCAGTAATTAAGAGAACTGACTGCTCTTCCTGAGGACCCAGATTTGATTCCTAGGAACCACATAATACTCACAAACATCTCATCTGTTGTTGTTGGTAAGCTTGAAGCCTATTGAGAGACAATTACTTGATCATTATTTAAATCATCATCCTTAGCATGATGAAGTCATGGCCACTGTAGATGGATGCTTTTTTCTGTCCTGCCCGATCCCACAACAGCTTATAAAATAATCACTCAGAGGCTTAATATTAATTACAAACTGTTTGGCCTATGGCTCAGGCTTATTGGCTATGTAGCTCTTACATCTTAAAGCAACCTATTTCTAATAATCTATGTATTGCTATGTGACTGGTGGCTTACTTGTACTTTCTTCACATTTTGCTTCTTGGATGGCTCACTGGCTTCTCCTCAACTCTGCCCTCTTCTCCATATATCTCTGCTTGGATTTCCTGCTTGGCTATATTCTGCCTTGCTATAGGCCAAACAGCTTCTTTATTAACCAATGGTAGTAAAACATATTCACAGTGTACACAAAGACATCCCACAGTATTATTTGACTATTATGTAGATCTATAAAATGTATTGATTCTTGTATGTCTTGGCAAAAACAGAAATGGCTATCTGCCCCTTTACCAAACCTGCTCCAACATGGGTTGTTGATAGTTACTGAGAAACAATGATTATAGGAAATACTTTTTTTTTTTTTTTTTTTGCAAGTGGCAAAACGTAGATAATTTAGTGTCTCAATTTCTGTTTGACAAATAAGATAATAATCCTGCCAAGTGGAAGAAAAAAATTCTAGGGAATACTTTGTTTTAGAAAGGCAAGAGAGGGTTAGAGAGATGGCTCATTGGATATGAGCACTTGGTAGTCAATAATGAGAACTGGAGTTTAGATCACATCACCCACACTGAGTAGCTCAAAAACACCTAAATTGTAGTTCCAAGGTTTATGATACCCTATTCTCACCTCCAGGGGCACCCTTGCTAGATGTTAAGATACTACTACTGAAAACACCATACACCTCAGTGATAGAAACAGAAAAACCAGCCAGGCAGTGGTGGCGCACGCCTTTAATCCCAGCACTCAGGAGGCAGAGGCAGGTGGATCTCTGTGAGTTCAAGGCCAGCCTGGGCTACAGAGTGTGTTCCAGGACAGGCTCCAAAGCTACACAGAGAAACCCTGTCTCGAAAAACAAACAAACAAACAACGAAACAAAACAAAACAAAACAAAACAACAACAACAAAGAAACAGAAAAACCAAGCAGGAACTGGGTTGGAAGCTTCCTACATGCTAGTGAGCTTCCATAGTGCCTGAAGATGCTAGGTAGGCTTCCAGGGAAGAATTTATTATCAATAGTTTTACTTACCTGTGGTCCCTGGGTCAAACAATGTCTACAAACCCAGTGGTGCAAAAGTGGAAAGTATTTTATGGCGATGTAATTTGGTTTGAATGAGAATGGCCCCATAGGCACACAGATTTGAGTGTTTGGTCATCAGGGAGTGGCAGTATTTGAAAGGTCTAGGAGGTGTGGCCTTGTTGGAGGAAGTGTGTTACTGGGGGTAAGCGTTGAGGTTTTCAAAAGCACAAGCCAGGCCCAGTGGCTTTTTTTTTTTTTTTCTTGTTGCCTGAAGATCTGGCTGTAGATCTCTCAGCTACTTCTCCAGAACCATGTCTGCCTGCATGTCACCATGCTCCCTGTCATGATGAAAATGGACTAAACCTCTGAAACTGTAAGCAAGCTCCAAATAAATGCTTTCTTTTATCAGAATTGCCATGGTCATGGTATCTCTTCACAGCAATAGAATGCTGACTTAAACAGGGTGTAACTAACCACTTTCTGATTATATTTGATGTTCTCTGTAAGGAGGGAGGGATACATCTGGCATTTTAAACACAGTCAAAAGCCCATAGCTAGGGATGTCATCAACCCTAGTAAAAAAAATTACTGTTAAAGTAAAAATAAAATAAAATTATAAAAATAAAAACTCTTTTTTAAAAAGGAAAAAAACACATCATAAAAACTGTTCAATTGTATATGTGTGTGTGTTTGTATGTGTGTGTGTGTGTTTGGAGACAGGGTATCAAGTAACCAAGGCTGGCCTTGAACTCACTGTGTAGCTAATGATAACCTTGATCTCTCTCTCTCTGGTTTTTCGAGACAGGGTTTCTTTGTGTAGTTTTGGTGCCTGCCCTGGATCTTGCTCTGGGCCTAGAACTCACAGAGATCCTCCTGCCTTTGCCTCCCGAGTGCTGGGATTAAAGGCATGTGCCACCACCACCCAGCCTAATCTTGAACTCTTATTGAACCTCCTGCCTGTACCTCCTGGGTACTGGGATTAAAGGTGTGTACCACCATGCCTGGTAGAATTGTTTTTTTTTTTTTTTTTTTTTTTTTTAATTTCTTTCTATATCAACAATGAACAATCATTTTCTCTGTTTATGCTTTCCAGATTACTATTTAGTATCATTTTCATCCTCATGAATAAATTATTTTATAAATGAGCTAAGAAATATTTATATTCTATTTTAGTGCTTTTCAAAAATCTCAGATTATGTAAAACTATAGAAACTGTTACTGATGCTGTGAGCCAGATGGTGTTACTGGTCATTTTACTCTATGGTGAAAAAGTACAGTGTCTGATGGGGGAAAACTCAGAGGGTGAACCTACCAATTGATTCTACTAATACTACACTTTAAACTCTTGGAGTCTGGACAGACTATATTTTTCTAGATTTTCCCCTTGTAGTAGGTAACTAGTGGGCAGGGTACTAAATGGAAGGTTTGCATTTCCACTTAATAGCAAATAAGGCATGTGAATTTATATTCCTACAGATAATCTACCAAAATTATGTGTAACAGGGTTTCTAGAATTATAAATGGACTAATTTACAAAGAAGTGACTATGTTTGAATAATATATATCTCTATTCTTCAAAATAAGAACTCAGAAAGGAAATGGGACACAGAACATTGCTTTGCCCACGAAGGCTGTTGCTAACCTTTGTTTAGCAAGCATTGCAATAAGCTGTGGCAGATACAGCAGCAGGAGCAGGAAGCTGAGAGATCACATCTTCAACCACAAACACAAAGTAGAGGAAACAGATAGGAAGTGGGGCAAGCCTATAAACTCTTTTCTTCTCTACTTCTTTCTTTCTTTTTTTTTTTTTAATTTATTTTACCCTAACTGCAGTTTTCCTTCCCTCCTCTCCTATCAGTTCCTCTCCTCACCTCCCATCTGCCTCTCCTGTCATCCACTCCTCCTCCATTTCTTTTCAGAAAAGGGCAGGCCTCCCATGGATATTGACAAAACACGGCATATCGTTATAGTAAGACTAGGCACCTCACCTTGTATTAAGGCTGGGCAAGGCAACCCAGTATGAAGAATAGGGTTCCAAAAGCCAGCAAAAGAGCCAGAGACAGCCCCTGCTCTGGCTGTTAGGAGTCCCACAGCAACCTGCCCCCAGTGACGCCCTTCCTCCAGCGATATTCTCTCTCCTCATGATCTCTTCAAACAGCATTGCTGACTGGGGCCGAGTAAGTGTTCAAATACCTGAGCCTACTAGGGGAATTCATGTTTAAACCATTACAATCGCTTAGTGAATTTCCAGACTGTTTTCCAAAGTGGCTACACTATTTTACATTCCCACCAGTAGTACATAAAAGTTTCAATTTTCCACCATTTTGTTAAAATGTGGTGACTTTTTGATTTTTTTTTTTTTTAAATTTTAGCCGTTAAGTGGGTATATGTAATATATCATTGTGGTTTGTTTTGTTTTCAACTGATCAATGTTTATCTTCATTCTAAGTTGTATTTTATGTTTCTGTATATGCCTTTTTTTGACGTCTGATATTTTGATTTTCATATTGTTGTCTGGGAAGATTTTTGTCCCTTTATTATTGTACTCTAGTCTGGGATGCCATTAATTTCCTTGAAGACCATGTGATCTTGTTGGGTTCTATCATTCACATCTGGCAGTATCACAGCTGTAACTAGAGCTAGTCTCCATAGCTAAGGCAAAGTCCTGTGCTAATCCCTAGGGACAGAATGTGAATTAAACAAAAATGGCCACAGTCATCAAAATAACTGTGCAACCCAGCAGGAGAGGAAGAAGAGAGAACAAGAAATTAAAATGGCATAAAAGCACAGAACTGCTGGTTCAGACCTAACAATGAGCAATCTAGTTGGGGATCGGTGAGAGCTAGTGGTGTTCCAAGCAGGAAAAATAAAGTCGAGAAGGAACTTGAAGCTGGAGTATGCACCGTGGTTTCAGAGAGCCTACAAGGTGGGAATGGTAAGTGCTTAGAATAGGTTCTAATAATCAGGCACAAGCAGGCAGCTCCTGGGGAGCCCAGCCACGGGCAAGGGGATTGCACTTTATTCTGTGCTCACTGGAAACCTTGGAGCAAAATGAATTTCATCAGACTGTTATTGATGACTACAGAAAAATCTGATGCTATTTCCTATTTCCCAGTAAATGTCTGTGTACTTACCTGCCTTATACTTCACTTGAAAAACAAATTTGGTATATCTAAAATATTTAGTTGCAAAATGATATATATATATACAAAATTAGCACATTTATACTTTCAGGGGTAGTTTTGAAGGTACCAGGGAGTGAACCATATGATGCTAAAATCAAGAACTTCACACAGTAGTGGCTAGTGGCACATTTCATGTCAGAGAGGGAGAGACACATAGATCGATAGATAATAGATGACAGATAGAGAACACATATGATAATCTTGAAGTGTGTTGAAGTTCTTTAATTTTTGAAAAAATGCACTCAAACTCTGCCTTCATTTTTTGAGGGAACATTACTCTTTATTTCTTTTGGTCAATTCTTCTACAACACCAACATAGTCACTAACCTCCCTCAAGCAATGGTATAAATAAAAGTAAATGCACATACATAATAAAAATTATGATTTTTACCTTCCAGAATTATTCTTCAGAAGAGGTGTTTTCAGAGGCAAATAAAGAAATAAATATAAATAGTTGATGTATGACATCACCTGAAGGACATCCTTGTTACTACAGATCAGTACTAAAATGTTTCTACAATGTAGATTACAAAGACAAATGAAGGCACCTCACTTCCCTTTAGGAGAAGGCAGATATAAGGAGAAAGGAAAACAAAAGAGCCACGAGAGAGGTGAAGCCACCACAAACTTCATGCTAAGTGGCAGCAAAGCCGTTACCTTCAGAGAAATAGCCCCGTGCCCACAATGCTAGTGTGAGTGAATTTATCTATTTTTAAAGTTTAAAACCCAGGAGAAAGCTGAGTCTTATGAAATTAAGACAAGGGAAACCAGAGAGAAAAAATACAGGTGGTCCGAAAACCGGTTTGGAAGTAATATGGATGAGATCTGAATTACATATAACATTTAGCAGTTGGTCAAAATGTCAATAGATTGTGTTTCACAAAATTTAAACTAAAAATTGTTTATTCATAATGATAAATAGTGATTACCAAAAACTTTTAAAGGGTTTTATATTTAATTTAAAATGTGTTATGGCTGTGTGTGGTTATGTGCACATAAGTGCAGGTGCCTGCAGATGCCAGACGTCATCAGATCCCTTGGAGCTAGAGTTTCAGGGGGTTGTGAGCCACCAAACATGGGTTCTGGGAACTGAGCACCATTTCTCTACAAAACTATCATGCACTTTCAACCTTTAAGCCATCTCTCCAGGCACAGATGGTGCTTTGAAAGTAGGCAGTTAACACTAAGATTTTGAAATCTGTTTTTACACCAAGTTACTTTTCAAGTTGTTAATGTACTTGAATTACAGAAGAACATTGTTTTATGTACACATAAGGTCAAACATTTTATGCCAATGCATAAAGGAAAAAATCTTTTGTCTGTGCTTCTTGATTCTGGTCAAATGATAAATGGTGGAAAGATACCATTTTCTTTTCAAATCAGAAATCCAATACAGAAATATCAAATTCACGTGTGGTTTATATCAGTCTTTCACCTAGCAGATAGGGACAGCTGAATTTGTAAACATAGATGAAAACAAACCATATTGAATTTTTGAAGGCTCATTTTCACTAATAAAATATTTATTTGGAATAAATAATGAACATGGCCACTTGTTTTAAAACAATTATCATAGCAAAATAATGTTTGAAACATTACATAATAATTAGATAGCAGATCAAAGAAACATACCGTCTTGAACAAAGCTTTTCTCTTAAGATGTCTTACAAAGTCTATCAGGATTAGGCTTTCCAGGAGTCCTTGAAAGGATGTAAAATCGTTTCAGGATGAAAGATGAATGGGAAATCTGAATGTGTCAGGAGATGCAAAATAACATTTCTGTTGAAGAAAGGGTGTGGATGAGGTACACGGAGAAGACAATTCCTGAGGAAGCAGCAGGATCACATTTGGGGGAACCCCAAAGACCAAGCTGAGGAAAACATCTTTAGCTGATTACCAGACAGTTAAGAGTTTTAAGATGTTTTTCATACATACACAAATATACATACTAATACACACACACACACACACACACACACTACATTTATTATGACATTTTTAGATGCACATAAGAAATTTTGAACAAAGTCACTATATTTTGAAGAGCAGCAATGGACATTGATGAGCAAGTGTCTCTGTAGTAGGATATAGAGTCCTTTGTGTACATGCCCAAGAGTGGTATAGCTGAATCTTGAGGTAGACCTAGCCTCAGCTTCCTAAGTAACTATCATTGTGATTTTCATAGTAGCTGTACAAATTTGCACTACCGCCAGTGTTGTGGGATATTTGTACACTGTGTGAAGATGTATTTGCTGTGATTGGTATAATAAAAAGCTGACTGGCCAATTGCTAGGCATTTGGTGCATAAATGTTTAGAATTGCAATATCCTCTTGTTAGGTTTCTCCTTAGTATGTAGTGCCTTTCACTCTCTCTTCTGACTAGTTTTGGTATGAAGTCTATTTTTGTCAGATGTTAGGATAGCTAAATGTGCTAACTCTTTGGGTTATTTGCTTGGAATACCATTTTTTTATCCTTTTACTTTGAGGTGATGTCTATTCTTGATGGCAAAGTGTGTTTCTTGAATGTAGCAGAAAGCTTCATCCTATTTTCACATCCATTCTGTTTATGTGTGTTGTTTTATTAGGGAGTTGAGACCATTGGTATTGAGAATTATCAATGCGCAGTATTTATTTTGTTAGTCCAGTGTGGGTTTTCCTTCCTCTTTTGATTTACTGTTCAGGGGAATTATTCATCCCTTGTGTCCTCTTGTATGCAGTTAACATCTTCAGATTGATGATTTCCTTCTAGTGTCATTTGTATAGTGAGGTTGGTAGATAGATACTGCTTAAATGTGGTTTAATTGTGCATTATTTTTCTTCTCTGTCAATTGTGATTGATAGTTTTGCTGGGTATAATAGTCTAGGCTGGCATCTTTATCTCTCAGAGTTTGTAGACCATCTGTCCATGCCCTTCTGGCTTTTAGAGTCTCTATTGTGAACTCAGGTGTTATTCTGTTGGATCTGTCTTTATATGTTTTTTTTTCTTGCAGCTTTTAATATTCTTTCTTTGTTCTGCATATTTAATGTTTTGATTACTATATGTCATGAGGGATTTCTTCTATGGTACCATCCATTTGTTGTTCTTTATGCTTGTTGTACCTTGATAGGCACTTCCTCCTCTTGGTTGGGGAAATTTTCTTCAATGAATATGTTGAAAATATTTTCTATATCTTTACCTGGGTTTTTTCTCCTTCCTCTATTCATATTATTTGTAGATTTGGTCTTTTCATAGTGTTCCAGATTTCCTGGACGTTTAGTGCCTGGATTTTTTTAAGACTTAACATTTCCTTTGACTGAGGTATTCATTTCTACTACCTTGTCTTTGAAGCCCGAGGTTCTCTCTTGCATGTCTTGTACTCTCTTGGTGAGGGCCACCTCTGAGGTTTTTGACTTCCCCAAATTTTCACTTCCAGTTTTATTTCTGTTTAGGTGTTCTTTTGTGATTTTATTTCTGCTTTCATGTCTTAAACTGTTTTAATTATCTCATTCCACCGTTCATGTCACAGACTTAATTACGTGATTTATTCATATCCTCTTTAAAGTCCTTGTATATATTCATAGTTGCTATTTTGAAGTTTTTGTTCTATGCTTCAGATATATTAAATTTATCAAGGCCTACTTTAGTATGGGTACTGAGTTCTGGAGGAGGTAAATTGTCTTGGCTATTAATGTTTGTCTTTTTGCACTAATAACTGAGTATGCAGAATCACAATGATTGGGGTATTGATGTCTGATATTGCCTTTGTTGGGTGAGCATTCCATTCCTTGGTTTCTGTTGCACTCCCTGGACCTTAGGAAAGTGTAGTGTCTATAGGTCATCTGGTAGAGAGGGCTTTTGCTGGTTGGTGGGTGGCAGATAAGAATAGAGATGGCCTAAGAGAGAAAAGGCTGAGAGTGGTTGTGGGAAAGAGCTAAGGGAATCCTTACCACACCAAAAGGTGGGGTCCTCAGGGAGTTGGTGTGATGTGGGAAAGGTGCAAGTAGGTTGTAGTAAGACAAAGAATATGTCTGAAGAGACAAGGATGAAAGGACTATGGGGACTCTTTGTCTGTACTAAGAATTGTGTTCTCCAGTGAAGGGATTTGAGGAGGGAGGAAGGGCAGCCATAAGCAGGATGCTCTAGGGCTGGGGGTGAGATAGGTGAGATTGTAAAGGAGGACAGGTAGAATAGTGTGAATTGCCTTCCTGAGGTCCAACTCAATGTGGCCACTGGGAGTCATAGGTAGAAAATGTTTCTAGTTATTGGTGGCTGTTTTAGTTAGAATTTCTATTGCTGAGATGAGACACCGTGGTCAAAAAAGCAAGTTGGGGAGGAAGAGGTTTATTTGGCTTGTACTTATGCATTGCTGTTCATCACCAAAGGAAGTCAGGACAGAAACTTGGAGGCAGGAGCTGATACAAAGGCCATGGAGAGATGCTGCTTACTGGCTTGTTCCTCAAAGCTTATTCAGTCTGCATTATTATAGAACCCAGGACCACCAGCCCAGGATGGCACCACCCACCATGGCCTGGGCTCTCCCTCATCAACCACTAATTAAGAAAATGCCCTTATGAGCTTATGGATGCATTTTCTCAATTGAGGTTGCCTTCTTTCAGATGACTCTAGCTTTGTGTCAAGTTGACGTAAACTAGCCAGGACAGTGGCTGAAACAAAGGAATCTGGATAGACTAGAGGGATGGTTGAGCAGTTCATCTGAGTCCCCAAGGAATGGAAGTAGGGTGAATAGAGGGACACCTGCCAGCATCTGCCACAAGACTTGGGATGAAACAGTGAAAATTGCCTGAGTCCCAGCCTGGTGTGGCCACTGGGAGCCCCAGACAGATAGTATTTCTAGGTAGACATGGCTGACATAAAGGAATGGGAATAGGCTAGCTCTGGTTATTTGATGTAGGTACTTAGAGCTATAAATTTCCCTTGTAGAACTGCTTTCAATGTGTCTTAAAGGCTTTGTTTGTTGTGTTCTCATTTTAATTTAGTTCCAGGAAAACTTTTTTATTTCTTTCTTGGTTTATTCCTTAACCCATTCATTATCAGTAATTGGTTGTTTAATATTCATATGTTTATGTATTTATTAGAGGGTTTTTGTTTTGTTTTGCTGTCAATTTTAAGTTTAATTACATTGTGGTTAGATATTTTTGTCCCAGGATGCAGTCTATTTTAGAGAAAATTCCATGTGTTGCTGAGTATTCTTGTGTATTCTATGTATATTCTTTGGTGCTTGGATAGAATTGCTGTGGGATGTTCTGTATGTCAAATATGTTGCTCTGATTGGTTAAAATAAATGAAGTGATAATTGGCTAGTATCCAGGCAGGAAGGATAGGGTAGGCAGGACAAGGAGGAGGAGAATTGTGGGAAGTGGAAGGCTGGGTAGAGAGATACTGCCAGCCGCCGCCATGACAAGGAAGATGTAAGGTACTGGTAAGCCACGAGCCACATGGCAACTTATAAACTAACAGAAATGGGTTAATTTAAGATAGAAGAAGCAGATAACAAGAAGCCTGCCACAGCCATACAGTTTGTAAACAATATAAGTCTCTGTGTGCTTACTTGGTTGGGTCTGAGTGACTGTGGCACTGGCGGGTAAGAGAGATTTGTGGGTCAGGCAGGAAAACTCTAACTACATAGAATATTCTGTAGATACCTGCTATGCTCATATGATGTATGATGTCAACTAATTCTGATTTTTTTTTTTTTTGCCAGAGCTGAGGATCGAACCCAGGGCCTTATACTTGCTAGGCAAGTGCTCTACCACTGAGCTAAATCCCCAACCCTAATTCTGATGTTTTGCTGTTTATTTTTTGACCTGACTATTGGAGAAAGTGGGTTTTGAAATCACCTACTGCTTATGGATTGATGTTAATCTTTTTCATGTTACTTTGTCTCCTCATTTTTCATACTTGGATAATTATATTTCAAGGAGGTGAGAACATATGTGAGATATCAAATGATAGATCTAGTTTTCTTATCTCTCTATTAGCTTATCCAGTGTTTATAATTATTGTGAATAAAAATAAACTAATATGAGAAAATTTAAAAACTCGATATCATATACAATGAAAACATTTTCAAGCGTTGTGTAGTTGAGTTTTATTCCAAATGTACATCACCACAGTCTAGTGCTCTAATGGTTAAGATGATCTGTACAGTGTTAGATTTAGGGTCACAGTGAGTAATGAGCTTTAAACAGGACAGAAATGTTGATATTTCCAAGCAAACAGGTACAGCAGTTAAGGATTTTTCATTACAAGTTGAGCCATCTCGGCAGGTTTTCAAGATTAGGGCATCAATAAAATTGTGTACAAAGCTATAAAAAATGTCCCTTTCGAGATACTCCCTTTTCCAGAAATCAATTTTGTCCACAGCACGCCTCTAAATCATATTATAAAAGATAAAATCCCAAGGTTTGAAGGGAACAAAGGAGGACATCTATTCAACTAATCGGTCTGCTGATAGAACCCTGCACAATCCTCTTTGAAATATCATACTATTTTGTTTTGTAAGACTCGCAGTAAAAGAGGAAAATAGAATTTCTTAGCATTCCCAATTAATGTTGAGCTGTCAGTGAGGTAGAAAACCTTTCACTCTGTCTTGTTGGTTGGCTGTCCTTACTTCTGTTCCCTTCCCCTTCACTTTACCATACTGAAGTGTTGACTCACAAAGAAATGGTATTGGGAAGTTGGTTTTGGGGAACTAATCAGGCTGTGAAAATTGCTGGCTTCATTATGAGATCTATGCTGTAACAAAAGGGACTCTCAATGCCTTCATAGGAGGATACATGAAAAGGGCAATTCCAAATGTGGAAGATTCCTTATTAGAGTCTGACCATGCTTAAACCCTAAATTCAGAATCCCAGCCTCTAAAATTTTGAGGTAGAAATACATGGGCTGTTTTTAAAGTGGCTCAGCCTACGGGTATGTGCTACAGCAGCCAATGTAGACTATAACAAATGCCCTTAGTGTCTTTGAAGAAGAGTGTTATATTTGTCCACAGACTTTTGTTTCCCTTCTGAATAAGCACAGTTTTCTAATATTTCCTTGTAGATGTCATTTTCCTGTAGATATTCTTTAAACACTTTGCTGTTTGGAATAAGTCATTTCTAAATTTCATGCATTATTGATTCTCTGTGAAGCTCACGATAGTGTATCCTCTTGTAGAGGGCAGGGTTATGCCTAAGGACTTGGAGAGTTTGGAGCCTTGATGGAGAAGGAAAAAAAATAGCAAGCATGGTTTTTCATTTTTATTTGTTAGACTCCTTCCATTCTGACATTGTATTTTTTTGAATACCTTGTTTGCTGCCTTTAGACATAAGGGTAAAATGCAATGTTGGGACTGGACAGAAGCGTGTGGCCTGAGGTGGGAAATAGAACAGCAGGCATTTCATTCCCCTTGCCTTATTTACTCAGGGTCATCAGGGACAACATGAGCTATACTGAACTGTGTGCTTTTAGTAAGACAGTGATAGCTCCTTTTCCATGAAGTCTCTGCTAGCTAATCATTTCTGGATACACTGAGAAGCCTATGCCCTGTATCTTCTCTGTTTTATGCAAAACACGTAATGCTGTTCATGAACTTTGTTACAAGATTGTGATTTAGACCCATGCTTGAAGGCCATCTGGCCTCAGTGTAGGGTTTATGCACATGCCTTTGCATAACTTTAACTTATATTGAATAAAAAACATAGTTGACTTGCATAAAATTTGTCCTCTTAATCCATTCAGACTCACATTGAATGAAAATATGGGCACAGAATGACTTCTGGATGAAAAAGTCATAATAGGACAAGGTGATGAATTATTGCTGACATGTTGGAGATAAGCTTAAAGAAGAAAAAAATTCATTGTTGAAAGAGAAAAGGGGAACAACATGCAGACCTGCAGTGAGCAAAGGAGGCATGAGCAGGACAGTCTATAAAAGCTCTTCAACACATTCTGGTCCTGACTTGCCCCATTATAATTTGACTGTGAATTGTCTGCCATAAGCTTTTGTGTTTTAACACTTTGTCCCCAGCTGGTGTCCCTGTTTTGGGAGACTGTAGATAAGGTGAGTTATGGACTGACAGTTTTCCTTTTGGAGTCTAAACTTTATAAGTTCATAGATGAGATCAAGAAAGATCAAGCTTACAGAAGTTTCTGCCTCTACCAATGTGTAACCTGAGACCATGGCTGGACTTGGGGTGGCCAATGGCTATCTTCATAATCTGCTTGTGTATATGGGTGCAAATGGAGGCAGATAGCCCCCAAAGCTTATTACCCTCTGTTTTTCTTTAGGCTCTGCTAAGAAGAAGATTCTGTGAAGTGAATATAGGTACGTCTGAATTCCTGCAAGGAAACATCTTGTGGAATATTGGGGTCATGCTTCCTGAAAAAAGGAAGGGGTTTTTGTTTGAGTATAGATGATTTAATTCTGCCTAGTTTGGAAAGTCAGCTGAGTGGTGGCTTTCTTAGAACCAGTGTGTCCCATGAGACGGAGAAGAGACAGTGAAATCTTAAGCCAGGTTGCCATCTTTCTGCCCTCATTCTGTCGTCTGCCAGGTGGGCATCTCCAGCCGGTTGGTGGTGAGCAGCTAGTGTGGTTTGGTCTGTCCTGAGGACTAAGTGTTGTGATTTCCACAACTTACCACAGCTCAGTACCCCACCATCCCCCATTCTTCCATTTTGTATTTCAAGATCCTCAAAATTATTTGCTTAGGATGAAAGAGAGAATCCTTGAGTCTGGGTTACCCTCTCTTACCCTCATTCCCTAGTCCACCAGATGGGAATGTCTAGCTTGACACTGGTGAGCAGCTAGTGTGGTATTACCTGTCCTGAGGAGAAGTTAGAGTAAGTAGTGAGATTTCTAGACCTTACCCCTCCCCCTCAACCTTCTCCCAGTTTCCTCCCTTAGTACAAAGCAGAAGCCCCATTCTCCTATGCAATAGGTGCTGCTGTGCTCCAGCCTCATATGATTTAGAGGTCACTTACAGAACTGGGGACAGAGACACACACAGAAGGGAACCAGGCAGGCTCCATCTCTTAGCCCATTGATACACAGGGGGAAGACTGAGAGCCAAGGTGTCTGCTCATTCTGGGACCTATTGACCCACCTACTCAGAAATTCTAGTCATTTTTTAGAGATCAGCTGACAGTTCTAATTCCAGAAGGGAAGAACCATGGCATAATTATAATCACACCACAGCACAAAAAAAAATCCAAAAATAAGTAATTCAGTGTCTAATATCTGTAATTCACACATGGTTTTCTGGTTCTAGAGGGATTGAGCTTCATCACTCTTTCTTTGCCTTCCACAATACACTTCATCTACTCAGTCTTACTCTGCTCCATATCTGCTGTCATTGGTGGTCATCCCATGGTCCTGGCATTTCCTGCAGCTTTTATGCCACCAAAGTCAGTATCATGTGGGAGAATCTTCCATATTACCAAGTTTAACTGCCAGCAGGAGATGTATCCTTGGCTATCTCTGGATAACAACCTCTGTGCACTAACCCTGAAGAAACACTTCCCAGAAGATTTACCTCAGTGGTATTTCTCTCTTACTAATCGTATCTGGTTCTTCAGCCTTAGATTACCAGTATCCATTGTCTCAGTAAATTTAAGGGTGCACCTTAGGGGTCCTAGTTTCGTCTATTAAGAATTATACACCTGCTTCTTTAGTCCCAGATGACCAGAACCATAGTTCACGTGAAAGGCCCTGGTAGAGTCTTTAAGGGACTTTCAAATTTCTCTCTGAACTTTCACAAGCCAGGCCTACTGGTACATTTTCAGACACAGCTAACAGGCAGCCCATAGTTTTGCCTCTGGTATTCATCACATTCCTTTCTAGTTCCTAGATAAGCAGGCTAGAGTCCTTTAGAGGGATGCAACTACAGTCTAAGCGAGCTTCACATCTGTGATTTAGCCTCAAATCTAATGTCATCCATCAGACCAGAGATGACCAGACCCAATCTTCTACAAGGCCAGCAGAGAGCTCTGTACAAACAATAAGGGGGGAAGAGTGTGTGTAGGCTGGCAAAGGAGTGTCTTTGTGGAGAGGCCATTTGTTATCTGTCCTGCAGTCCAGCTAATGAAGATTCCTTGTCTGCCACCTCGGCCCTTGCCTCAGAGTTCACAGATAGTGTGCTGGCTAGTTTTATGTCCACTTGACACAAGCTTTAGTCACCAGAGAAGAGGGAGCCTCAATTGACGAAATGCCTCCATAAGATGGGGCTGCACACAAGACTAAATTAGTAATTGATGAGGGAGGGTCCAGTACTCTGTGGGTGGTGCCATCCTTGGGATGGTGATCCTAAAAAATCAGGCTGAGCAAGTCATGGAGAGCAAGCCAGTAAGCAGCACCCCTCCATGGCCTCTGCATCAGCTCCTATTCCAGGTTCCTGCCTTGTTGCAGTTCCTGTCCTGACTTCCTTCATTGATGGACTGTGGTCTAGAACTGTAAGCCAAATAAACCCTTTCCTCCCCAACATGCTTTTGGTCATGATCTTTCGTCATGGCACTTGTACCCTGACTAAGACAGATGGTGCCACCACTAAGATGGTGACAATGCCTTGAGGCAGAACATTTTTACCTCTCCTCTTGAAAGCTCCAAGGAAAATCAGAGGCAAGCCTCTAGTAGCCATGTAGCTTCTAGAAAACCAGACAAAGCCTCCAGTGATGCCTGTGCCAAATGAAGCTTTCCCATGCAGAGACAGAACTGCCCTCATACCTCACTCATAGTCTCCACTTGAATTTGAGCAAGCCAGAAAATTCTTCAGACTATACTTCAGGTTCTGTCTGCATGCTCGAAGAGTTTGAGAAACATACAAGGGAACTGAGCAAGTCTTCCCTTCCAGCAGACAGCCTGCTCCCAGCTGCTTCTGCTTAGCTACTCACAGCTTAAGGGCTAGGTATAGGGTGAGGAAGCTGTTGCACAGAGTGTTTGTTTCAATGGATCTGTTCCCAGTATAATGAGTGGGAGTTCTTGGGGTCTGTTTGTTTTTTTTTCTTTCAGTGT
The DNA here is from genome assembly GCF_903995425.1 of Onychomys torridus. NCBI lineage: Eukaryota > Metazoa > Chordata > Mammalia > Rodentia > Cricetidae > Onychomys > Onychomys torridus. The sequence continues at coordinate 54,512,054 of NC_050458.1, forward strand.
GGTTTGTTCTGTCTTTTTACTTTGGAGTGGCAGCCTAAGTCACCATCCTGGTTATTAAAGGAGAAATTTCATTTTAAGCATCAAAACTTAAAAACACTCTGTTCTGTTATAGCCCATGCCCCTACTATCTCTATTCCCAGTGAAGTGGAGACTAACTGGGCTTCCTACTATGTTAATCTGTGGTTGGAGTGGCCCCTACCAAGGTAGGGGCTCATGGAGTACTGGCTAAGTCATGATCACTTTAAAGTCCTTCTCCATGAATTTCAGTCAGGCAAATGACCTTGAGTTGAAGTTTTCTTAAATCCTTGACCAGAGATCCCAAGAAATGTTGTAGTTGGAGTTTTCCTGCCTGGCCCAGTCAGGACAAATCTCTCTTACCCACCAGTCCCACAGTCGCTCAGACCCAACCAAGAAAGCACACAGAAACTTACATTGTTTACAAACTGTATGGCCGTGGCAGGCGTCTTGTTATCTACTTCTTCTATCTTAAATTAACCCATTTCTGTTAGTCTATACTTTGCCACATGGCTTGTGGCTTACCAGTGTCTTTACACGTTGCTTCTCATGGCGGCAGCTGGCAGTCTCTCTCTCCAGCCTTCTACTTCCCAGAATTCTCTTCTCTCTTGTCCCGCCTATACTTCCTGCCTAGCCACTGGCCAATCAGAATTTTATTTACACAGAGCGATATCCACAGCACTTCCCCTTTTCTTTTTTTTTTTTAAGGAAGGTTTTAACTTTTACATAGTACAATTACATATAACAAAACAATTATCAAGCAAGAATTATAGTTACATTATTAAAGAAGATATACTATCTATCTTATATTTGTGAGTCCACGGTTTTATATCTAATTTATCTTTTATCATAACTGAGAAAATTATAACTATCTAGTCTTCAACCACATCAAAGACCTCAGAAGGATATAATATTGCCTGAGAACTGGAAGAAGGATGCAAGCATTTTTCGGGAGTCTTGTAAGAGTAGACAGAGACAGCTGGCAGCCTGGACAGTCACCTAATGTTCCTTTGTAAAGTTGGGGCATTTGTCTTCAGCCCACAGGGCTAGAGTCTCTCGATCACTTCTCTCAGTGACCTGTAGAATGTCTGGCAGTTTCCTCTGCGAAGCAGGAACCTGAAGGACCATTTTGTCAAGCCAAGTTCAGTGGTCACCTTTCTATGGGTTCTGCATGTCCAGTTGATCAAGCAGTCCAGGCAAGAACAGTTTCTTGCCCAAATGGCTATTTTTGCAAAGGTGAAGATAAGATATGAAATGTCTTCAATGCCCATTCTCCTCTCTGAAGTAAATTGGTGCTGCCAGGAGCAGACATGTCTCACTGTCCAGAAAAATCTAAATTTTAAAAATATTTTAAATGCCATATTTTGAAGGTCTTTGAAGTATTTGAAGATTACCTATCTATCTGAAATATCTCTATGTATACCTAGAAGACATAACTAACATGGCTATGAGTATGATTATCACAGATGATTAATTATTAATCTATTTTTAATTATCCATTACAATTTTAAATGAGCTATACAAACACAATACCTTAAACAGGAGTAGAAATATACACACAGTATAACAAAATTAACTTTAAGTTTGTATCAATAAACTAAAATCTATACCATTGTAAAACATTTTAAACAAGTTGTTGCTCTTTAGAAGTAAGTTCCTTAATCTACCCTTTCATCCTATTATATCTGTATCATATCCCCTTTTCTTCTTTAGAAAGAGATCTCATTTATAATCAACCCAATTTAAATAAAAATATTGGTTTCTCTCTGTCCCACACCAGAGGGCTCTTCTGATTTGGGACATGAGAATCTCTTAACCTTTTTTTTTTAGTAATATGTCTAGGTTTAGAGAAGGAGTGAGCCATTTCCATCTCCAAAGCCAGCTTGATAATTTTGGGAATTTGGGCGTAGTTTCTCTTACTACTTCCTGCTGGAGGGGGGCGCTGTATCTTATGGGGATACAAAGAAAATTTTAGGATTATAGAGTAGTCTATTAGGGTGAACCTCTGAGCCAGTTGCCTTGAAACCATTCTGGATGTCAGATCATCTGGGCCATGGTGTCATCAGAGACCTTTCAGGTGGTCTTGGCTGATCAAACCTGATGTATCTTAATCTGGAACAAATCCACAGCCTCTGGCTTTCTGTGGAAACAAAAGCAGAGACTCCTTTCCAAAGCAACATATCCTTATATCCAAATTTCAAAGTCAAGGTACCTTTAAAATTTACATTTTTGTTTAACTCAACAGCTTTTATGATCAAATATTTTTCTGTGGTTAAAAATCCCAAAGACAACATAAACCAGATTCTCTGTGTAATATCCATCTTTGTAAGACTGAAACGCTGCTGTGGCTGCTGGCTCCGCCCACCTCAGCTTTCCAACATGGCGGTGGCACTGTTTACCGCCAGCTCTGTTTCTGGAGCCATGTGTACCATCAGCTATCAGAAGCAGTTCTATCAAAGCAGTGCATAACCCAGAAACTTTTTTTTTTTTTAAACTACCAAAGGCTAAATCCACCACGCAGCAGAGTAAAGTGCTGCTTGTAGATTCCTCATTCCCGCCGCAGTACAGGTCAGACGCACACGCCAGGAACCCGCCACAGTAGCTCAAACTGGCAGGCTGCCGCTAACTTGAGAGAGACAACCAGGAAGCTGTTTTTAGCTCCGTTTAGAATCTTTTTTCTCAGGTTTTAGGTGGAAACTCTTGCCAATACGTTGGGCGCCATTTGTAGTTAGAGTTTTCCTGCCTGGCCCAGTCAGGACAAATCTCTCTTACCCACCAGTCCCACAGTCGCTCAGACCCAACCAAGAAAGCACACAGAAACTTACATTGTTTACAAACTGTATGGCCGTGGCAGGCGTCTTGTTATCTACCTTTTCTATCTTAAATTAACCCATTTCTGCTTATCTATACTTTGCCACATGGCTTGTGGCTTACCAGTGTCTTTACACGTTGCTTCTCATGGCGGCAGCTGGTAGTCTCTCTCTCCAGCCTTCTACTTCCCAGAATTCTCTTCTCTCTTGTCCCGCCTATACTTCCTGCCTAGCCACTGGCCAATCAGAATTTTATTTACACAGAGCGATATCCATAGCAAAATGTAAGTGGGATGTTGGTCGTTGTCTAGTGGAACGTCGAGTTCATTTTCTGGCTCAAACAAGGACGTGAACACTTGGGAAAGGCAGAAGAACAAGCCACCAAGAAGAGAAAAGGACCAGCTTTATACATTTGACATGGATGATGCCTAAGGCTGGAAGTCCCTTAAACAGATGTTGGCTTGGGTATTTTTTTAATATGGGTATTTCATAGTTTATTCTCTTTCCCTATTGGTCCTGTCTATATACGTGCCCCTGTGTATTCCTGAAATTGCTTCTTTCAGAGTCTTTTGGGAACAAGAATCCACCATCCCAGGGAGGCTGCCTTAGTTTTTTTTTTTTTTTTTGTTTTTTTGTTTTTTTGTTTTGTGTCCATCTACATTCAACTAACCTCAATTCAGGTTGGGCCCCATCAACACTGTCTTCTTACTTGAACTTCTTTGTCACTCCCTGAAAGAAGAAAAACCCTAGGATGGCAGAGACTGTGTTTCAGTTTGCATGTGATAATGTAACAGTGTGAGTGCCACACACCAGACAATGATTCAAAGTCACAGGTAGGTATGAACAGTTGATGGAAAGTTCAACGGAACTCACATCACAGTGACAAGGTTTCCAAAATCATCTTTACAGAATATACATAAATGTGTGTATAAGTCAAAGTTCTCTGAAGGAACACATGCACACCCACGCACGCACGCACGCGCGAGTGCGTGTGAGTGTGTGTGTGTTTCTATGTATGTATGTATATCTATGACTTATTAGAGTGGCTTATAGGCTGTGGTCTGAGTAGTCCAGCAATAGATTTCTCCTGGCAGAAAGGTCAAAGATCCTATAGTTGTTCAGTTTGTGAGAATGGATGACACAGCAGTTCCAATCAAATGTTAGCATTTCTGGGAAGTCCTAGAGATCTGCTGGTCTCAGTCTACACTGGAATCCCAAAGCAGGGAGCTCTAACACCAATGGAGTGCCAAGTCAGGTACTTTCCAGAGATAGTGAGGGCAAGCAGCCAAAATGCGAAAGCTAGCTTCTTCCATGTCCTTTTATGTGGGTTGTCACCAGAAAGCGTGTCCCAGATTTAGGTTGGGTCTTCAAACGATCCAATCAAGAAAATCCAGCCAGGTGTGGTGGCACACACCTTTAATTCCAACACTCAGAAGGCAGAGACAGGTGGGTCTTGGCCAGCCTGATCTGCAAAGTTCTAGGACAGCGAGGGCTACACAGAGAAATGATGTCTTGAAAAACAAAACAAAACAATAACAACAAAAAGAAAAGCCTTCATAGGCCTCTCCAGCTCCTTAGTTTTTAGTTAATTCCAAATGTAGTGAAGTTGACAATCAAGATTAGCCATTGCATGTCCAATGCTTGTCAGTTTAACACACAATCACATCTCATAATGTACGTTTAATTTCCAAACAGAAAAAATAACTAGGCCATAATCTCTCCTAACATGAAATAACTATCCCAGGTACAACCTCAAAACTTAAATATTGTAGAATCAGTGGCAACATCCCTAGAAAGATATTCCTTTAGTGCTTCTTAATTTAAATTTGAAAACCACTGATATTATCCAAATTGATGTTGTGGGACATGATAAAGAAATAGAGGAAAGAAAACATAGACATCCTTAAAGTATGTCTATGTATGAACAAATGCATTTGTAATAAAATAGTATAGAAACACTCTTGTCAGTTATAACTTACATTTCTGCAACTAGTCATGTGGCCTTTACTGGTACTTACAACTACATTTTCTACTACCCAGTCTATACTTGACTTCAGCAAACACATCAGCAGGTTTTCCTGGAGGCATGACCCTTGTGTTTTCTGATAGGAGTATTCCCCTATCTGCACCTAAAATTTCTAAATTAGCTGAATTTAAGTTCAAAGGATCAGGAAACAAACATTTTCCTAGTGGATCAGTAGGAGTGTCAGAGAGCAGAACCTACTCCCATTTCCATGTCTTGATTACTGGGCCTATGGGAGAAACTGTGCCATATCCTGGATGCTGATTCGAAGCATTTTCCACTTTCTAGGGAACTCTGCCCAACCCCTCCAGGCTTCTGCCATCTGATTGGTTCTGTAACCCTGTCTTCAAAAGACAATTCCATCATGGTAACAAGCTAGCTGATTAAAAATTGGCGAGAGCATGGTAAGATCAGTGGATTCCATGAGCATGGGTCTGCTGGGACACTTCTTTGGCTGTGAGTTCCTTGGTCAGAAGCAAAGCTGTGTGGAAAACAATGGCAGTGGATAAGGAATACTGAAAGTTCATGGAAGGCAGTTTTGGAAGAAGAACTATGTTCAGGAAAGGCAAATTCACAACCAGAATAAACATCTATTCCAGTAAGGGGACAGTGTTTCCCTTTCTGTGAAGGACTTGGTCCAGTGTAGTCAACCAGCCATCAAGCCACTAACTGGTATAATGGTGCCATTTTAGGGATTCAGTGTTGTTTTATGCTGCTAACAGATCTGTTACTCAGTAGTAATGGCCACGTTTGCTTTGGTGAGTTAACGTCCATGTTGTCATGCCCATGCTTAAACTCTATCTCTGTCACCATGGCTTGCACACATTGAGTGATGACAGAAATGGCTGGGGAAATGGGGAAAGAAGCTGACTCTCCAAAGAATGGGACATCCTATCTACTTGGTTAATGTATTTCTCCTCTTCTGAAGCCACCTTTTGATGAGTATTTACATAGGACACAATTATCTCCACATCCTTGTCCACATACTTCTTCCCCAGATGTCTTTCTCACCAATTCTCCAACAATGCCCTTTCCAAGTTTCTGACCATCCAAGCAATCTATTGACTACAGAGCATGAATCTGTAAATAGCACATATATCCATTAATCTTTCCAAGCAAAATGTAAGTCCATATATACTGATCAAAATTCTGCACACTAAAGATTTCCATTCACTGGTATCTTTTATGATTGTCCTAGAACAGGACTCTAATGATGCAGCTGTCCACTTCTGGGTGGTGACTGAAGAATGTATAGAACTATCAGTAAATTGAGCCCTGGCCTTCCCTTCCTCAATCAACGGCTCATAGGATACATCCAATGAAGCTATAGATGAAGGTTGTTAACAGAAGGAATTATGAGTAGAAACTGATACATTTGGACAACTTCTTCATGTAACTTGCTTATGTCCCCAGAACCTGCTCTAGTCCAACCAGGTACTATTACTTTCATATGATAATAGATTGCTGCTGTACACATCTGCTCCAGGGCTTGGTGGGTCAGAGAATACTCAGATCATGATGGGCAGCTCAGGTTGCATGGTAACTTGGTGGCCTATTGTCAAACATTTAGTTTTCCACTAAGGCCCAATAGCAGGCCAGGAGCTGTCTCTCAAAGGGAGAATAATTGTCTGCAGATGATGGTAGAACTTTGCTCCAAAGTCCCAAGAGGTTCCTCTGAGATTCACCAATAGTGGTTTGACCATCCATATCTGCTACTGACACCTCAAGTGACATTGAGTTTGTGGGATCATATGGTTCAAGTGCTAGAGCAGCCTGCACAGCAGCCTGGACCTATTGAAGAAATATATGTTCTGGTCTTTTGCCCTGATTTGGGCATTAGCAATCTATTTTGAGTGTTTTCCTCTTCTGGACATGGATACTGAATAGTCACTTACATTCAGAGAGTAGCATGTAAAGGGACAGTCACCCTTAAATAAGAGGCTTTTGTCTTATAGCTGTCCCCATGCTTCAGTAACTTTAAGCATGAGCTGGTAGCAGTGCATTAATACTTTAAATGTTCCTCATGGCATCATTGTTTGAACCGTTTAGCATTAACATGTTGTTACAGAAATGGGGATTTGTATTACAGTAAGAATTTACTTATTCCTTTATTTTAGTGTCCATGTTTATAAATTATTTGAATTTATAAATGCTATCAAAAAGTTTGAGAGAAAGTATCTTCAGTGAATGAATTCTCTCTGTCTAGGTGATCTCATATTAAGTTAAGCAAAATCTTTATTATCCTTTTGGTTTTGTTTGACTAGAGAGGCTCCTATAACCCTTGTTACTTTTCCTGCCACTGAGACAAATGTTCTATGTTCAATGTAACATATTATTTTATGTGAGTATATTCTTAACATACAAATACTGTGGGGAGGGCTGTGTAAGAAAACTGTGAACTTACTGTGAACTATGGGTGTGGCAGAGTGCAGAATGTTCTTCACACAAGGTGGCCTTCTAGAAAGAACTGCATAAATTATAATTGAGTGCACTCGAAGGCAAGGGAATGAAGGGAATGTCCTGGTAAGCACACACTATCTCTGTGAGAAAGGCAAAGGTCTGGGAGGAACAGTTTCAGTTCTTTTTCAGATGACCAAAGATGGTAAGATGTAACCAAGATGTAAGCAAGGGCTCTACTTGTATTTGCTGAAACTAACTGTGAGCACCACCTCATGTTTTTCTTTCATTAATGATAAAAATGAGAAGGGCTTTATTTGCATTACTTGAGCTCAAATACCTGGAGTACCCTGGTACCTGACCAAGGTCTTTGGCACATCCTCTGCTCCACAGAAACTTAAATGGGGCAGGTGGTCAAGTGGCACCCAGCATGGAGCTTGAAAATCAGGGTAGAGATTCCCCCAAATATGGAAATCCTACCTAGGTTGAGTACCAAGATAGTCAGGGAAGCAAAGATGGGGCAAAATTACCGTGAACGTGTAGAAGTTAAGCTTGAGAATTATCTTAAATGGTTAAGGGCTTTGCTTAAGACTTTTGGAGTATGATCCTCTGGGGAAAACTTTCAACTCCTGAAGAAATACATTAAAGTCTGTTATTGGCTCCTCTGACCCCCACAAGGGACATTAAGGGAAAAATACTGGAAAGAGGTGGTGGGACTTTCAGACACACTCACCACAAGGGAGAGGTCATTCACCGCACATTTGGTCTCTTGGTGACTCGATGTCTTTATTGTAGTTGGAGTTTTCCTGCCTGGCCCACAGTCAGGACAAATCTCTCTCACCCGCCAGGCCCATAGATGCTCAGACCCAACCAAGTAAGCACACAGAGACTTATATTACTTATAAACTGTATGGCCATGGCAGGCTTCTTGTTATTTACTTCTTCTATCTTAAATTAACCAATTTTTATTAATCTATACTTTGTCATGTGGATCATGGCTTACCAGTACCTTATCTCTTTCTTGTCATGGCAACGGCTGGTGGTGTCTCCCCCCCCCCCCCCAAGCCTTCACTTTTCAGAATTCTCCTCCTCCTTGTCCCGCCTACCCTATCCTTCCTGCCTAGCTACTGGCCAATCAGCATTTCATTTATTTTGACCAATTGGATCAACACATTTGACATACAGAACAACCCACAGCACTTCCCATTTTCTTTTTTTTTTAAAAGCAAGGTTTTAACTTTTATATAGTAAAATTTCAGATAACAAAACAATTATCAAGCAAGAATTATAGTTACAATATTAAAGAAGATATCCTATCTTATATTTGTGAGTCTAAAGTTTTATATCTAACTTATCTTTTATCATAACTGAGAAAATTATAACTATCTAGTCTTCAACTACATCAAAGACCTCAGAAGGATATAATATTACCTGATAACCAGGAGAAGGATGCAAGCAACTTTTGGGAGTCTTGCAGGGTAGAGAGAGGCAGCTGGCAGCCTGGACAGTCATCTAATGTTCCTTTGTAAAGTTGGGGCATCTGTCTTCAGCCCACAGGGCTAGAGTCTCTTGGTCACTTCTCTCAGTGTCCTGTAGAATGTCTGGCAGTTTCCTCTGCAAAGCAGGAACCTGAAGGACCATTTTGTCAAGCAAAGTTCAGTGGTAACCTTTCTATGGGTCCTGCATGTCCAGTTGATCAAGCAGTCCAGGCAAGAACAGTTTCTTGCCCAAATGGTTATTTTTGCCATGGTGAAGATAAACTCCATATGAAGTGTCTTTAATGCCCATCCTCCTCTCTGAAGTAAATCGGTGCTGCCAGGAGCAGATATGTCTCACTGTCCAGAAAGTCTAAATTTTAAAAATATTTTAAATGCCGTATTCTGTAGGTCTTTGAAATATTTGAAGATTACCTATCTATCTGAAAGATCTCTGCGTATACCTAGAAGACTTAACTAACATGGCTACGAGTATGATTATCATAGATGACTAATTATTAATCTATTTTTAATTATCCATTACAATTTTAAATGAGCTGTTCAAACATAATACCTTAAACAAGAGTAGAAATATACACAGTATAACAAAATTAACTTTAAGTTTGTATCAATAGACTAAAATCTATACCAATGCAAAACATTTTGAACAAGTTGTTGCTTTTTAGAAGTAAGTTTCTTAATCTACCCTTTCATCCTATTATATCAATACTTTATCTCTGCAGAGGCTCCACTCCTCAGCAGCTTCAGAGTTGGAGACACCACTTATGAAAGTAAAACTGAGAAAAGAAGCAAGGTATCTGTGAAGCAGAAAATGGAGGAGCTTGAGCTGAAATCAGATGAGAGTTTGCCTGAGGAGTACTTTGAGTTTCCACCCAAAGAAAATACCGCTGGTAAGATGATTTCTGTATTTGCTGACGGGATCAGAGCAGCTTACAGGGAAAGGAGACTGGATGAGAATGGAGAGGCAACTCTGACATGATGACTTAGAAATAAACCAAGTCCATCTTGTTGCACTATAGCTTGGGAAAAATTACTGCACCAAAAAGATCCATCTTCCCTTAGCAAGATTAGGCAGGGCAATTCAGAACCTTATGTGGACTTTGTGGCTAAACTATGAAAAAAAAATAAGGAAAACTGTATCTCAAGCCAAAGTCAGTGATATGTTCATAAATATTCTTGAATCATTATCCTAATTAGTCTTAACAATAAAATTCCCAAGTCAGATATTGAGGGTGAAAGCTGAAACATCAGAGAAGCAGAGCAGCCAGTTGCCAGAAACTTCTTACCTCTATGAAATCTCAGAATGAATATGAGCAGTCTTGTCTCTACAAATCCTCAGACTGAATGGAGGATCCTGTCTCTATGAATCCTCAGACTGATTAGGCCCAAGATCCTATCTCCACCCACCTTATATTCCTGTTTCCACCTCCCTAGTGCTGGGATCAAAGGTGTGCACCACCACCACCTGGCTCTATTTCTCTTTCAGACTGGGTCAATCTCATGTAGCCCAGAGTGGCCTTGAACTCCTGATCTTCTTGCTTCTAAGTGCTGAGATTAAATATGTGTGCCACCATTGCCTAGCCTCTATGGTTAACTAGTGACTAGCTCTGCCCTCTGATCTCCAAGCAAGCATTATTTGTCAGAACACAAACAAAATATCATACCACATATACTGGCTTTTGATAATGCTGATTCAGAATGTCAAAGGGTTATGCACCCTCTATGGGCTGCAGGGAGATCTTTGGAAGAATATATCAGGGCCTGCACAGATACGGGCTACCCCACTTATAATGCACTTGTCTTAGGATTAGGGTTTCAATTGCCGTGAGGAGACACCATGACCATAGCAACTCTTGTAAAGGAAAACACTTAATTGGGTGGCCTGAAGTTCAGAGGTTCAGTCCATTATCATCATGGTGGGATATGGCAGCATGTAGGCAGACATGGTGCTGGAGGAACTGAGAGTGGAGAAGGAACTGCATCTTGATCATCAGGCCACAGGAAGTGATCTGACACACGGGGTGTGGCTTGAGCATATATGAAACCTCAAGCCCACCCCTACAGTGACACACTTCCTCCAACAAGGCCACACCTCCTAATAGTGACACTCCCTATGAGCTTATGGGGGCCAATTACATTCAAACTACCACAGCACTGTTATAGTTGCTGTTTTCAAACAGAAAGAAAAACAAGTAAAATGCTTTAGTTGTGGCAAAATGGGTCACATGAAAACAGATTGGAGAGAGAGAGAGAGAGAGAGAGAGAGAGAGAGAGAATAATATAAAAAGGCAACACTACAATCTGGCCCCCACTGTAAAAAGGAAGGCATTGGCTGAGCAATGTCCTTATAAATTTGATAAATTTGACAAACAAGGCAAGCCTCTAACCGATCTGGAAAACTTGTTGACAGGTCCCTTCCAAAGGCCCTGGCCAACAGTGCAGGGAGATCAACAGATTTTAAATGAGGAGGCCTTGCAGTAACTTTTGGCAATGCAGCTGCTGATTTAAAAATGATAGAAGTTTAATTTTAACTCATGATTAAAATGTCCAAATTATAGAAACTGGGATATTTTGTCCTCTCCCAGCAGTACCCATGGGGATCCCATTGGGAAGAAGTAGTTATACCCTTAAAGGGTTAAATGTCCATCAAAGATTCAAATTATACAGGTCAAGTTGGCATCAGTAGATAAAGTGGTCCATTTACCTGCTATAGAAAGAATTATGCAACTGCTTCTATATAGGCCAGAGCTTTGGCAGTACTAACACTTAAATTTGGTATAATACTTTAATTTCTGAACAGAAACCTGAGTGTAAGGTGTTGATAAAAGAATGTCAAGATTTATTAGATACTGGTACAACTAGGGCTCTAATGAGAAACTTTTTTTAAACCTACAATGGACATTGAACATTAATGAATGGTTCTAAGGCAAGTTAATGGGCCTTGGATGTGAGAAAAGCTTTTTATAAGTATTTTTTTTTGAGACAGGGTTTCTCTGTATAGCTTTCCTGGAACTCACTTTGGAGACCAGGCTGGCCTCGAACTTGCAGAGATTTGCCTGCCTCTGCCTCCCAAGTGCTGGGATTAAAGGCGTGTGCCACCACCGCCCAGCGGTGAGAACAGCTTTTTATACTCTAATAGGAGATGATTTTAGCCATTCAGCAGATATGGTGGCTTCTCAATGGATGATACCATCATTTGCCCATAGTTTCAGCCACTGTATATATGCATATATATATACTGCATATGATGTATGGTGATAGTTGTAATCTAAGAAATAAAGCTTGCCTGAAGATCAGAGGAAGAGCCAGCCACAGAGTTAAACATAGAGGTCAGGCAGTGGTGTCACATACCTTTAATCCTAGCACTCAGGAGGCAGAGATCTATCTGGATCTCTGTGAGTTCAAGGCCACACTGGGCTATATGAGATTGATCCAGTCTAGGAAAGACACAGAGCCAGGTAGTGGTGGCACACACCTTTAACCCCAGTGTTTGGGCAGCACACAGGCCATTAATCTCAGCACTAGGAAGGTTGAGATAAGAAGTGAAATAGCTGGGCAGAGAAAGGCATATAAGGCGTGAGGAGACAGGAACTGGGCCCTTCTGCTGAGGACTCAGAGGCATTCAGTCAGAGGATTTGTGGAGTTGGTGAGGTGAGAAGTGGCTGTGGCTTGTTCTTTTGTCTCTGATCTTTTAGCATTTACCCCAATATCTGACTCCAGGTTTTTATTATAAGATCATTTAGGATTCATGCAACAATGATGTGCCTAATCTTTGTAGCTCGACTGTAAATGTTACCTAGAAGGCTGGGACAAAGCTTCCTGCAGGTTGGGCATTCTTTTGTAATAACTGTTTTGAAGCTGTGATAAAAAGGAATTTGCAGGAGTCTGTGGTTTAGGTAGTATTTTGCACATCTTGCCTGAATAGCCCATGTATCACCCGTGGCACTCATGCGCTGTCCCTGCTGGTTTTGATGAGAATTTTCATGTGTTGGATCCTATTACCACTGTGGTTGCTGTAGTGTTCTTCCATCCTATATCTGGACTTGTAGCAGGGATGCAGAAAGAGATATGGACAATGGCATGTGTCTTTAGCAAAACTACTAATGTTAATGCCACCATACTGATAAAGATAAATCAGGAAATAGGTGAAGTGAGAGGGATAGTCCTTCAAAAAATCAAGCAGCTACTGTTTACTGCTTCAAAGGCTACATTGGCTGTAAACAATTTCCTGACATGTGCTCCTTTAATATTCCAACCTCTCACATAACATACAAGACTAGTTAGGTTTCATGCATGAAGAATTCAGTAACATTTCTGTAACTCATATGTATTGGCCATGATGGTTTGCAGGGCCCATGTCCTTTGTGGGTCCTGCCTTGTTAGTATATTCATAATTATGTATCTGTAATCCATAACAAATAATTATCCAGTGTATACAACATTGGGTGCTAAAGAGAATTCAACCCGTGTATTCATATATTTCATTCTCTGACATTCTGCAAAAAAGAAAGGGGGACTTGTGGGAACCTGTGTAAGAAAGCTGTGAACTAAGGATGGAGCAGAGTGCAGGATGTTCTCCTGACCAAGTGGTCTTCTAGAAAGAATTGCATCAACTATAAGTGAATGAGCTTGAAAGCAAGGACATGAAAGGAATGTCCTGGTAAGTCCACATTATCTTTGTGGGAAAGTCAAAGGCCTGGGAGGAATGTTCTTGGCTTTTTTCACATGGCCAAAGAAATAATGCCAGGGTTACACATTGCTTCCAAAATTTTGAGATATTTATTTTGTTAAAGGTTGTTTTTGACCTCTGGCTTCTTTTAGCACATGATTATCATAACACACACACACACACTCACACAAACATATTCATGCACATACATACATACCCACAGACACACAAACACATGTACACATACATACATACATACATACATACATACATACATACATACGTACGTACATACACACACAGGCACAGACATACTCACACACAAACACTTTCACACACACAGAAACAGACACACAGACACACACACACACATATAGACACAGAAACACACAGACACACAGTATTTTGTGAAAGGAACCTAAAGGAATAAATGGTTTAGGATTAGAGCTATATTGGAATGTTAGAACTGCAGAGGTGACTAAGCAGTGAAGAGTACTAACTGCTCTTCCAGAAACCCCAGGTTTGGTTCTCAGTACTCACGTGGTGGCTCCTAACATTGGTAGCTCCAGCTTCAGGGGATTTGATGCCTTCTTCTGGCCTCTATGGGGCCCAGGCACACCAAGTGGTGTACAGACATATATGCAGGCAAAACAACACATAAACATAAAAGATTATATTATATTTAAAAATGATTAAAGCATTTTGATAAGCCATAACATCCTGATGTTAAATCTGCTATTATCTACCTGCTAAATCAAGCTGTAAGTTGTAAAGTGCATGGCCTTCATCTAAGAGCCTTTAACACACACTTGCTGTATAATCATAGAGCATGATTACAACAAGAGAGAACTGTAAGCTGCAGTATCCTTAAATACAACACCCACACTCAAATTCACGTCTCCTAAATACATGGCATAGGTATGGGCATCTCCCTCACCCCCTCTTCCTCTCCCTCCCTCCTTCCTTCTTTCTCCTTCTTTTCCACTTCTCCCTCTCCCTCTTTTCCCTGCTTGCTCTCTCTCCTCTCTGTGTTTACTTCAATCCAGAATTCACTCAGCTCCATGTTTTTGTGTTATGGGTTTTCTAGTTTCATTAAATGTGAAGTATTAGCCTATTGTCCATGTACTCTTTGTTTCTCAAATTGTGCATTTGAATTGGAATATTGTTTTTAACCAACAGAATTTCCCATTGTGGAGATCACATTATTTCCTTTGTGATAACTGAAAACATATAGAATACTAACTGCAATGACTATTGAGGGTCCAAAGGACTTATGCTACACTATTGTTTAACTTAGTCTATACTAATTATAATGAGCTGCAGGAGACCCACTCACAATGGTGTATCTTCACCTGTTCAAAAATAATCAGGCAGATTCTCCCTCATTTATGAGTGAGTTATGATATCCTAGAATACTATGCCACTGGACCAATAGTATTCTTAGCTTCAAGACACAGTTTTTTCCCTAGGCTACAATTATTAAAGAAAACCAAGACCAAAACAAACAATAATAACAACAAGAACAAGGAGAACTGTTAAAAACCTATGTAACATAAAATCATAGAAAAATCCAAACCCCATCCAAATAGAAACAACTCCCCTAAATAAAAAGTCCTGGTTCTCATCTTGACTAAAGTTCAGACCGAACAGACCATGGTTATCATTTGAGCTATTTGCTATTCTTTCTGTGGAATGATTCTATTTAATTTGTAATTTTAAATTTAAAATTAAATACCCAAATACTTCCATAAAGTTCAGAAATAATAATGTAAAATGCATAAACAAAATATTTGATGTAAGTTGCTGGCCATGTAGAAGAGCTCATTTGATTTTAAAATGCTGTTATACTATTTGGGATTAAAAAAAAAAAAAACAAGGAGAGCTCAGTATTTCCAAATGAATGTGTTATTTATTACATCCTAAGGCAAACTGTCCCAAGTTTTCTCCAAAAAAATGTGGCACGATGCCTTCCTTTGTTCTATTTTGAAGTGGGGACAGCAGACAATGGGTTTTGTGCTTCCTCCTTTCAAGGGCCCATCAAGGCTTCCTGTTCCATTGTGCTTCCTGTTCATCCTGCTGTCTAATTCCTGACTTTTCCTTCGTTTATTGTAAATGTTGTTTTTTTAGATTCTTGATAAACCCAGCATTGCCTTACTATTTAACTACTGACCTCCTCCAGTTCCCGAGGAGAAATTATTTCTAGTAAGTTCAAGGCTCATAGATAAACTTCATTGTCCAGAGATACTGGAAAAAAGTAAAAATCACGAGTTTGTTAAATAAATGATAATAGAAATCCATTTTATAACTAACTTACATGAAAGAAAACCCATTACAAAGTTGAAATTTTGTAACATGGACACAAACACATTGTGTCTTTTATAGCTTAAAGAAATGTACAGATACAGAATTAAATGCTAATTTGTTCTTGTTGTTATGAACTAACTCTGGGATACACTTTACTGCACTGGCAATTTGTGGCCATCACCTGGCACTATAGCCAGAGAGTTACTCTGAGTCTGAGGGGTGGAGCGGGGCTCCACACACCTACCCTCTACACTAGTTTAAGGATAAAGTGTAGTTTCATACATTTTATGTTGAAATCCTTCATTAAAATGTTGCAAAGTAGTTTTCAGACATTCTTCACCAGACACAGTGGTGTTCCAGCCTAAGTGGGGAGTCCTCTATCCTCCTGCCCTATGCCTTAGTTTAGGTTTTGTCTTTTATTTCTACATCCCCCCCGCCCCCCGCATCATTTCTCCAATGGTTGAAGTATTGCTGAAAACCCGAAGTACCATTTCTTCCTCTTCTTCATTTCCAGAAAATTGTTTTATCTTCTTGTCATAGTTATCTCTGTTTTTACTTTTCATAGTATTGTAAGTTCTTTCAAGGGAGAAGCTGGTTTGTAGCATCCTATATGCCCCACACCTAGTAATTGTCAAATAATGTATACAAATGATGCCAATTTTTTATTCAAATTTATTATTTGCGTTTTATTTTGTAACATTATTTGTAAGGATTAATGAAATTACAAATGAATAATAAAGAGCTTTGGTGTATTGTTCTTTAGTGAGGGACACTGAGGTAAGGGGCCAGGTAAGATTTATTAAGGAATGGGATCTATAAGGCACACTCATGACATAGAACAAGGTAGATGCTGCTGCTGATCCAGCTGTTGTCCTGCCGTTCTGCCCAAGGACAATGAGCACCAAGCTGCAAGCCAAGCTTCTCACTAAAAAGAGCTTATAACCCCTGCCTCACAGTTTTTAAGGTGTCATGTATCCTCAGAGCAGACCACACCCATAAGAGCAAAATGCTCCATCCAATTGGTCATTGAGCCAAATGGTGGAATTCCCACAATATTTCCCCTTTTTTGTCAGAAATAAAAAGGAAGGTTCTAATGCTAACCTAGTAAAAACTATAACAATAGGAACTATTAACATGCGTTGTTCAGAGGGATGGAGAGGTAATAATCCTAACAAAAACTGAAACTACATACAACAGTAACAATTATCAAGTAAGAAACACATCCTAGACATCCAGATCACAGATAATAGACAATTTTTAAGAGATAACTCCAATAGTTGTCCTTTCCTGAAGAATCTGAGTTTTGTACCTAATCTGCCCCTAGCTAAGATTCAGGAGGATTGTAACTGTATCTACCTAGTCTTCAACTCCATCAGAGACTTGAGAAGGAAAATAATATTACCTGAGTAAGCAGGAAGTGCAAGCAAGTGACTTCCAAAAAATATGAGGAATGATGGAAACAGTTGACCACCTGGATAGTCACCCAAAGTTTCTCTGCAAAATTGGGGCTACAAACTTTGGCTTATAGGCCTAGAATATTTGACAGACCCTTTTCAGAAGCAGGAAATTTTGAAGGACAGTCCTATCTTGTCTTTGCAAAGTTCACCAGTTGCTTTTCTTTTTCTCCTGCTTGTCCATGTTGGACAGTGTGCTTACTGTCAGCACTTGAGGCAAGGGCAGTTTACCAAAAGGAAACAAACCCCATGTGGAATGTTTTTGCTGTCCAACATTCTCTTGGGAGTAGATCAGTGCTGTCAGGAGTGGACATGTCTCATGTCAAAAGAATTCTAGGTTATAAAAATATTTTAAATGACATATTCTGTAGGTCTTTGAAGTGTTTGAATATGGCCTATGTTTCTGAAATATATCTCTGTATGATCTTGAAAACCTAACTAATATGACTATAAGTCTGACAAACATGAGTGATTATTAGCCTGTGATTTTTATTAAACTATGTAGCATAAGAAACAAAAATTCACATTATAAAAATAAACAAGCTATAGAGGTAATGCCTTACGCAAAAATAGAAACAGATGTGCTGTATAAGGACAATAACATTGCAATTATGACAATATGCAAAAATATCATAACCAGAGGTAAAAATGTAAAATATGACAAAATAACCTTAATATGCATCAACATACATAAATATTCCAACAGAAGTAGAAACATATGACAAAAATAACTTTGAACTTGTATAAATATACAAGAATCCATACCAATGTAAATTATTTAAAATGATAGTCTACCTTTTAATCCTATCCTTCCTATCTCCCTTTTATTCTATTCCAAATGAGACCCCTGAGTTTAATCCCTATTCTTCTGCCTCCAACCCTATAACAACTTTTTACCAACTGCCTACAGATGATAATTTTCCATAACCCTGAGAAAAACCCAAAAATCACTATAGGGAAAGTGGGCATCATGTTCTTAGAATTACTTCCTGCTGTCAGGGTGTGGGGGTGCAATGGCAAACCTACTAGGTACAGTATTTTTGAATTTCTGAGTCTTTTGTTTGTATAGTAATTCTGGTTGCTTTTAAGAGCATTTCAACATTAATAATTCTTATAGATGGCAACTCTTAAATATTTATTAAGGCTAATAATTTCAAAAGAAATAAAGGTTCAACACCAATTAAAAACAAGTTTCATAATGGAAATGTTATTTTTACCATTGATTAAATATAGATAGTATAATTTAAGTCATGATGAAAAATTTTAAAAGTGGTCTTGGAATATATTAATTAAAATCCCATTAAAACATCATAAAGTTACTCATAAATTTGTTTGATCACCCTGTTCCTCTCAGGAAGGATTAATTATATTATAACTTGGGCTTTTCCTTCTATTTTGCTAAGTTCTGGATCATTTTTAATTAATTGCTACTTTACAATACTTGAGGGTAGCAGGATTTTCTTAATGTGTTTCTGAATAAAGTGACTTTATTGGAAGACTTGGCAGCTTTTATTGTTTTTTTTTTTTTTCTCTTTGAGCTAAAAGCTTTATTTTACTTTTACAACAAAATTGTACAAACATAATGTCATTAAACTATTTTTCAGTGGAAGCGACTAATGAGTGTCTAATGAAATTAGATATTGTAGTTACAGTAATATCTTTATGATTTTTTTGGTTGTTAGATTTTAAGTGTTATAATAGTAAAGTTGGAAGAAACTCTGTAGGAATTTTGCTTCAGTAGTCTCCCAGGGCTGGGTATATGTTTACCTCTTCAGTTATGTAACCTGTGTTTTGATATTTGTGTTGGTCTTCCATTTAGAATGTTTATGTCTAGAGGTGCCCACCCTTTTAAACATTTTAGTGATGTTAGTCCATTTTATGTTTGAAACGATGCTGTTTAGACTCCCCTCTTTGCTGTCAGCCTTTCAAGTAGCAAAGGTAGCTCCTTTTGCTTTTTCATATCCAGTCTTTAGTTACCTCAGTCTCATGTTTGCATAGACCTCTTCTCAGAAGTCCACTCAAGGTCAGATATAAAATTCTAGATGTCTTCTAGGCAGGAGAGACTCAGCAGGGTCATGACTTTATGGCACACAATGGTCATTCAGTCAGCATTGTTGAATGAGTGATCAGTGATGTCCATGCCCTTTTTATTATGTTAACTATGTGATTCTTTATTGGCTTTGATGTTAAATAGCCACAATTACTGGTTTCTGAATTATAGATTTTTAAAGCCTGAATTTAGAAGCTAATCAAATCTTTCTATTTCTATTACTATTACATTTTTTTATTACTAGGAAATTTCCTTTTTATTTTACATACCAACACAGATCCCCCCCTCCTCCTCCTCCCATGCCCCAGCCTTCCCCCCAACCATCCCCCATTCCCACCTCCTTCAAGGCAAGGCCCTATTTAAATTTTTTGAGATCAGGTCTTAATATGTAGACCTAGCTGGCCTAGAACTCACTATGTAGACCAGCCTGGCCTTGAACTCACAGATATCTATCTGCCTCTGACTCCCAGGTACTGGGATTAAAGGCATGTGTTTCCATACCTGGCCTAAACTGATTTGAATTTTGATTTTGCCATGTTCCTTCCAAATCTGGATCAATAATTTTTAACATATATGTTGCATACATTCTTAACAATGTTATTAATAAAATCACATATATGTGAGTTTATTTAAATTGTCTTCTTGATAATCTGTTTGAATTTCCTTCATTTAAGGCTCATCTATGTGCTCTTTGGAGTGGAAGCTGGGAGTAGTTAGGAGAACGGGCTCTTTGTATCTTGAAATTTGACTTGAGATCTGGTTCCACCAACAAGGTTTGTGATGCTTGGCAGCCTTCTTCACTTTTCTTGCTTTATTATTCTGGAAAGAAGTACAGATGATCACACCTAATAAATTTAATATAAAAATCAGAAGAGGGACAACAAAATGGCTCAGCAGATAATGGCACTTCCTCTGCAAGCCCAGTGACCTGAGTTTGATCTCCAGAATCCATGTAAAGGTGAAGGGCACACTCTGTGGTGGTATTTTATTTGTCAGTAACTAGGCTGACAGAGTATAACCTCTCAATGGTAGACTGGCATTTAATAAGGGAGATAAAGCCATGGGATGTGGAGAAGAATAGGATGCTGAGATGAAGCCATCCACAAGCCAAGAAGAATAGGCAGCCGGATTCCAAAACCATAAGCAATTTCCAGAATTTAAAATCCTGAATCATGACAGGACACTGGTGGAATTCAGGTTTATCTGGTACATGGAATACTTGCACTGAATGTGAGGTCGAGCTATAGGCCTTGTGTACATCTTACTTCACAAATGAGTCTGTCAGATACGCTAAGCCTGTAGGCTGAAGATGATGCCCCAACATGCAGAGAAACTTTGGGTGACTGTCCAGGCAGCTAGCTGTTTCTGTGAACTCATATTTTTTTTGGAAGTTGCTTGTTTGCACTCCCTGTTTTATTAGGTAATATTATTTCCTTCTTGGGTCTTTGAGGGAGTTGAAGATTAGGTAGTTGTAGTTACAGTTTTCCTTGTTAAGAAATTTTGGAAAAGAAACTCATTAAGAAGTGTAAAGTGTATAGATTTCAAAGACATTATAAGATAGTTTTCTGTTGGTAATAGAAGTTAGGATAGAAACTGAATTAGGTACATTTTGGACTCACCAGAATAGAATAATGGAGTATTTTCTCTGAATTTGTCAAATGCAAATGGACTAGACATTGTTGATGCATTTATTGCTTTTATATATTATATATAGTTATTGTACTTAACATATATAGTTTTTCTTATATTAATTATAACTTAAAAATTTTTTTAGACAAAAAGGGGAAATGTGGTGATATTTTATTTGTATGTTAATAAATAAAGTTTTCTAGGAGATCAAAGGAAATAGCAAGCCATTTTAAGTACACACAAAAGTCAGGCAGTGATAGTACACACCCTTAATCCAATCACTTTGCAGGCAGGGTCTCTGTGTGTTCAAGGCCATACTAGGGATCAGAGCCAAGCATGGTGGCACATGCCTTTAATCCCAGTACCAACCATAGAGACCTGGAGGTCTATACAGACAGGCAATGACAAGGAAGTGAGGTAGCTGGGCTAAGAGCCAATGAGAGGGCAGAACAGCAAGGCAATAAATAAAGGCAATGGGTAGACAGGAAGTAGATCACTTTGGAAGCTGCAGTGTGGTGAGGTAAGGTTAGCTGGTAGCTATTCCTATTTCTTGGATCTCTAAGGCTTTCATCCCTATATTTGGCTCTGTGTTTTTTATTTAATAAGACCACTTAGAAATTCATTTATAACACACCCTTCAGGAATGAAGGTGTGGGTCACTCTTCCAGGAGAAGAACCAACAAGACCTGCTGTGGTGCTTGCCGAGGGTGGAGGAAATACAGAATGGGGAGTAGAGGAAGGTAATTATAAATCCCAGCTAAGGCCACAAGACCAGTTGCAGAAATGAGGATCATAACTGACATGAGTGTTTCTGTCACATTTTGTTAAGAATGTGTTTGCACAGATATTTGTGTTTTCATTCCTTGATTTATTTATCATGTAATGTAACATTGATTAAGAGAACATCAGCTGTTATCATATTTAACTTTGAAATACTAAAAGAATATTTCTCAAGGGACATTGCCACCTATTCTAAATGTATAATACATTTGTGGTTGTACAAGGGAGAGTGATATCATGGTAGTTGCAATAAGGAACTCCTTACATTACAAAAATGTTAATTTTGGTGGTCAGATATTTATAAAATAAATTCTACCTTTGAGAGAAAGAGAGAGAGAGAGATGTTTAGAAAGACACATACATTTCTGAGTTCTTCCAAGGATCCCCAATTGCTTGTGTCCACACACTCCTGGAAGGCCTAACTTAGGTTGGATACCCATCCTGGTGAGTTCCCCAGAACCATTCCTGTGGTTCCCATACTTTGAAACCTAGCTGGTGTTGCCCAGTCTAGCAAGAGAAGTGAGTTACCTAGACCCCAATCCTCTATATCATCCCCGCAGCACTGGCCTAAATAAGATCATGTGAGCTGAGCATGAGGGGCCTCTCAGATCCCCACCCACCTGCACCATCCTTACATTTCCAGGCCCAGTTTGGGTGCACAATTTGTATACTAGATAATCTGTCCCATTCACATGCTTTCTTGGTGACCGCTAAACTGGAATTAGCCCATTCCTCCAATTAAAATTCAACGTGAGTGTCTGATAGACCGACCTATCAACTCTTCATACCTAATTTGAAATTGACCAAGGTTGAGCAACAGCAAAAAGAGAACTAAACTAAACTTTCATTCAATAGAGGCAGGCTCAAATCTCATCTCCAATATACCACCAACAAAAGAGGTCCAAATGCATATTACCCCAATACCTCCCCACCTTTCCTCTTATGAGCCCACCCTACTTTTGCTAATCGGTATTCATCTAGGAAGTTTCATTTCTACTTCTCTTTGGCCCAAAGTTTTAAGATTGTGAAGGAGACAAACTCAGTGTAGAAATGGAGGCTAAGCTTTATTCCTGACTTTGATAGAAGCAGCCTCCGAGTCCTTTGAACAGATGGAAGGTCTGAAAACATAGGAAGCAAATAGATCACTCATCAACAGAAAGTAAACAGCAATATTGTGAGGGAATATTGAAAAGTCCAAAGAAAAGCCCAAGAATTTTGACAGAATAAGGGAGAAAAGGGCAGTTATGATACATGGGGATGAGGTTGCTGCAGATACTTCTAGGGGTTTGTCAGCAAGACAGAGGGGGCTTTTTACTGAGACCTGGGAAGAACTTGGTGTCTTGTCAAGTCCTTCTCTTTGAATCTGTCCTCTGGGAGCTGCTGCAGGCACTAAATAGGAGATTGCTTTTATTAACTTATTCATATCTTTAAATATTTCATTAATGTATAATTATTACACAAAATTGATTTCATTTTGGTATTTTCATTCATGTACATCATGTACTTTACATGATCATACTCCTGACCACATCCCCTTTCCTTTTGACTCTCCCACTTTGGGTCTCTTCCTCTTCTCAAGAACTTACCCTGCTTCTTTCACGTCTTATTTATTTACACATCTTTTGAATATCTAGGGTTTTTTTTTTTGTTTTTTGTTTTTGGATGAAAGACAACATTCAACATTTATCTTCCTGAGTCTGGCTTATTTTGTTAGACATGATTATCTCTAGTTCCATATATTTCTTTTGAAATTACATAATTTCATTGTTCTTTCCAGCTGACTCCAATGCCATTCATTATGCAACAGCATTTTTAAATCTCTCATCTTTAGATGTATTTTAGATGATTCCATAACTGTTGTGGATAGTGCTGCCCAAAGCACATATGATTGGGTGTCTCTGTGGTATGCTGACATAGGGTCCTTGGCTACATACCCAGGACTGGTATAGCTGGACCGTCTGGCAATGTTACTTTTAGTGTTTTTGAGGAGGTAAATGCTTCTTTTACAATTTGTCCCCAATTTGTGGTTTATTGTTAGAGTCAAATGCTGCTATAATATACAAGCAAAGCTGCTGGGATAAGACTTGAGGCCTTTGGTGCCTGGCTTCTTTGCATGTCTGGCTGGATCTTGGCATTATCATTTCCCAGTAGAGCCCCAGGTGGTACTTACTTGTTAATGAACTGTGCAAAATTCCTTTGATAGAGGTTCTACCAGATGAAAATCAGTGTTAGAGAAATACTGCTTTAATTTTTTATGTAGATACTTTTATAACTTATCCACTATTAAAATTATACCATGCCTCTGTATCTGTCTCCAAGATAGAAGAAATTGGAGAATATTCTGAAATTTTTTATTTCTTTTTGCTATTGACTTTCTTCCTTAAGGCTCATAATACAAATATGACTGCACTCATACCTAATCAATAGTGTCTTTTAAAAATTTATTCTACACACAGTTCTTCAAGGTTTAATAGTGTTGTGATATTTGGTAAACCAATGAAAATAATCATGTATTCCTAATGTCAGGATGTACAGTACAACACTCACTGTATGCTAACTCATACTGTACCTCCCCTGGTAAGATTGAACCACATCGTGCTTCATATTTAGTAGGATGTATTTTGGAACCTCTCTTGGGGTATGTTGTTTTATTGTTGTCATCTTTATCCTAAGAAATATTAAAAATTATACTTCAGCTCATAAAAGGGAATGGATTTTTGTTGAGATTTTGCTTGAAGGATTTTCAGAGATATTTAAAACTATTTGTCTTGTTGCTAGTTCCTGTGATATGTAGGTAAAGCCTAAAAATCTAGAAAGGAGAGAAAGTGATAATATATAAAATATTATATAACATTATTATAATATAAATAAGATAAAATATAGATAATAGATAATGAGGAAGGATGAGGAGTTGGCCAAAGGACATGTAAGATATGAAAGACGAGAGAGATTTGGGTAAGGGAAGGCACACAAGGAAAGAGCTCTTAGGGGTGTGAGGGAGATGCAGGGGAATCACCAAAACATACTTTGTCCAAGTGTCATGATATCTAGCATCTTAGATGCTAGTTTAAAGAATTTAAAAAAGTTTAATTTACCTTTTTTGGAGGGGAATACTTACTCTTTTTCAGTCAACCATGTTCTTTTACATAAACATTCTTGTTAGTTACTAAATTTTAGTATTCTTTCATGGTATTTCAAAGAACAATTTATATAATAAGTACATACATATTGTTTTCTCTATTCCAGGTAGTGTCTTAAATATATTAGAAAAATTAAGTCATTGGTGTCCTGATTAAAATGCTGTGGGACAGTCTTTCTGTATGCTGTGAATATATGTTGCTCCCATTGGTTAATAATAAATAAAGCTGCTTTGGCCTATGGTAAAGCAGGATAAAGCCAGGTGAGAAATCCAAGCAGAGAGACAGGGAGAAGGAGAATGGAATCAGGGCAGGTGCCATCCAGATGTATTAGGATTAATCCACAGAGTCTATTTAATGATCAAAGGAATTTATTTGAAGATAAACTCACAACCATGAGAAATTTATTGTAGGATCCGGGAAAGCTGGGCTATGTCCCATGCTGAACGGCTTGGTCCATGATCTCAGCATCCAGAACCACAAGGTAGCCAAGAAGAGAGGGCTTATGTGCATCCCAAGTCTTAAGACTCCCCAGTAGCCATGCCCCAGGGGCTGGTACCTCAAGGTCATAGGCAGGTATAACATCAACAGCTGCCTCACTAGGTAGGGGTGGTGCTTCATGGCATGGCTCAAACAGCTACTCACTACACAGATGCCCAAGGAACAAGATGCCAGCAGGTCAGTAATGCCATGGTCAAGTGGCAAAATATAGATGAATAGAAATGGGTTAATTTAAGATGTCAGAGCTAGCTAGCAATAAGCCTGAGCCATAGACAAAACAATTTATAATTAATATTAAGCCTCTAACTGGATATTTGGGAACAGGTGTGTGGGAGAGATTTGTCCAACTACATTAAAAGGTATAAATATGTATATCCTTCTGGGTTGAATGACTCATTCAATATTAACATATTCTGGTTATATTCTAATTACTAATAATATTTTCATTAAAAACATGTTGAAAAGCATAATGCAACACTAACATATAACATTTTCTCAGAGATGAAAAATTATCATTTATCTGTCCAGTTGTTTGCTGAATCATCTATATATTCAGTCTTCCATCTGCTTGTTCATACATATATAATAAGAATAACAATTTAGAACAATCAACTTTTTACTTCAAAGGAGTTTTTAAAGGTTAGCAGTGTTTGGATATCTGAAAGGATATCACAGAATGATAGACATGGTAAGATATTATTTTGGAAAACAAATATTTATACTAGAATATATATATATAGAGAGTCACAAAAGCAAAAACCACATATATATTTTTTATGTCCTTTACTTTTCTCCCAAACCAACATAGGATAAATGATGATTTTTGAGATATAAAAATTCAAATATGGGTTTGTCTGGAAATATACTTTTTTTCTAAATTCCAAGAGAAAACGTTGGATGGCTATGTTAGTGCCATTTCTGGTGCCATGAAACAACCCAAAGCAGCTCAAAGAAGAAGCAGGTTATGTTAGCTTACAGTTACAGGCCATCACTGTGGGAAAGTCAAGGAGGAGGAATGTAAAGTGATTTGTCACACTACATGAACAGTCAAGAGAAAAGCGTGCCTGCAAGCGCCAGTTAGCTTTCTCCTTTCATCTAGTCCAGGACCCCAGGCCCAGAAAGTGGTGGTGTCACAGTGATAAGGTCTTCCTACATCAGTTAATACAATTAAGATAATTTCTAAAAAACATATGTAGAGGCCATTTTAAGAGATTCTAAACTGGCACGTTGATATTCAAAACTAAACATTGCAATTCTACCCCTTGTCAACTCGATACACAAACAAGTCACTTGTTTGTTTATTGTTTTTACATCCCAATCAGAGTCTCCCCTCCCTCCCCTCTTTCTAGTTCCTCCCCACCTCCCAGTCCACCCACTCCTCCTCCACTGTTTCTCTTCAGATAACAGGCAGGCCTCCCATGGATGTCAGTCAGTCATGACATAATCAAGCTGAGGTGAGACTGAGCACCTCCTCTTCTTTTAAGGCTGGATGAGGCGATCCAGTAGGAGGAATGGGTTTCCAAAGTAGGTAACAGACTGATAGCTCC
Organism: Onychomys torridus; assembly: GCF_903995425.1. Taxonomy (NCBI): domain Eukaryota; kingdom Metazoa; phylum Chordata; class Mammalia; order Rodentia; family Cricetidae; genus Onychomys; species Onychomys torridus. The sequence continues at coordinate 54,538,866 of NC_050458.1, forward strand.
GTCTCTTAGTGTTTGGAGTCTCACAGGAAAACCAGTTACACAACTGTGACATATATGCAGAGGGCCTAGGTCAGTCCATGTAGGCTGTATGTTGTCTGTTCTGTCTCCATGAGCATCTATGAGCCTAGGTTAGTTGGCTCTGTGGGTTTTCTTGTGGTGCCCTTGACCCCACTGGGTCCTACAATCCTTCCTTCCCTTCTTCTGAATGATTCCCCAAGATTTGCCTCATGTTTGCCTATGGGTCTCTGTATTGGTTTCCAACAGCTGCTGGATGAAGCCTCTTTGATGACAGTCGGGCTAGGCATCAGTCCATGAGTATAGCAGAAAATCATTAGGAATCATTTCATTGACTTATTTTTGCCATTCATGTTTGGTGTCTGGGGTATCTGGTTTCTAGGTCCTGTCCTTCAGGGATGAACTCCCTATCTGAGTATGGGTCTCCAGCTGGACCGGACATTAGATGGTCACTACCACAATTTCTGTGCCATTTTTACCCCAGCACATCTTGTAGGTAGGACAAATTGTAGGTTGAAGGTTTTGTGGCTTGGTTGGTGTCCCAATCCCTCCATTGGAAGTCTTTCCTGGTTATAGGAGATGACTGGTTCAGGTTCTGTATCCCCTACTGCTAGGAGTCTTAGCAAGGGTCACTTTCATAGATCCCTGGGCATTTCCATTGCTCTAGGTTTCTAGCTCATCCCAGAGATGTCCCCTGATTCCAGTTGTTCTCCCAATACTCTCTCCCCTCCTATTCCTATCCCCATTTCCCCTTCCTCCCCCGTCAATGTCCGTTCTATTTTTCTCTTCACAGTGAGAAGCATACCTCCTCTCTTGAGCCCTCCTTGTTACTTAGCTTTTCTGGGTCTGTGGATTGTAGCATGGTTCTCCTTTACTTTATGGCTAATATTCACTTATGAGTGAGTACATACATGTTTGTCTTTCAGGGTTTGGGTTATCACACTCAGGATGATCTTTTCTGATTCTATCCATTTGCCAGCAAATTTCCTGATGTCATTGTTTTTAACAGCTGAATAATCCTCCATTGTGTAAATGTACCACATTTTCTTTCTTTTTTTTTTGGATTATTTTATTTTATTATTATATTTGTGTTTTAATTTTACATATCAGCCATGGGTTCCCCTGTCCTCCCCCTCCTTCCCCCACCCCCACTTTTCCCCCATCCCCTCCCCTCCATTCCCATCTCATCCAGGGCCAAGACTCCCCTGGGGATTCATTTAAACCTGGTGGATTCAGTACAGGCAGGTCCAGTCCCCTCCTGCCAGGCTGAGCAAAGTGTCCCTGTGTAAGCCCAAGGTTCCAAACAGCCAGCTCATGCACTAAGGACAGGTCCTGGCCCCACAGACTGCATGCCTCCCAAACAGATCAAGCTATTCAATTGTCTCACTTATCCAGAGGGCCTGATCCAGCTTGGGGCTCCACAGCCATTGGTTCATAATTCATGTGCTTCCATTAGTTTGGCTATTTGTCCCTGTGCTTTTTGCAATCTTGGTCTCAACAATTCACGCTCTTACAGTCCCTCCTCTTTCTCGACAGTTGGACACCTGGAGCTCCACCTGGGGCCTGGCTGAGGATCTCTGCATCCACTTCCATCAGTTATTGGATGAGAGTTCCAAGACGACTGTTAGGGTGTTTAGTCATCTGATCACCAGACTAGGTCAGATCAGGCTTTCTCTCAACCATTGCCAGCAGTCTACAGAGGAGGTATCATTGTGGATTTAAGGGGACTTCTCCAGCATTCTGCTTTTTCCTGTTCTCATGTGGTCTTCATTTATCATGGTCTGTTATTCCTTGTTCTCCCTTTCTGTTCTTGATCCAGCTGGGATCTCCTGCTCCCCTAAGCTTTCTTTCCCTCAAACCTTGCCCTTCATTACTCCCACTGTCATCCAGGTTGTTCATGTAGATCTCATCCATTTCTCTGTTATTGGGTGATCCCTGTGTCTTTCCTAGGGTCCTGTTTTCTAGGTAGCATCCTTGGAATTGTGTAGCAGTCTAGTCATCTTTGTTTTACATCTAGTATCCTATTATGAGTGAGTGCATACCATGTTTGTCCTTCTGAGTCTGGGTTACCTCACTCAGGATGATTTTTTTTCTAGATCCATCTATTTGTTTCCAAACCTCATGATGTCATTGTTTTTCTCTGCTGAGTCATACTCCATTGTGTATATGTACCATATTTTCTTTATCCATTCTTCAGTTGAAGGGCATCTAGGTTGTTTCCAGGTTCTGGCTATTACAAACAATGCTGATATGAACATAGCTGAGCAAATGCCCTTGTGGTATGATTGAACATTCCTTGGGTATATGCCCAAGAGTGCTACAGCTCGGTCTTGGGGGAGATGGATTCCTAATTTTCTAAGGAAGTGCCATATTGATTTCCAAAGTGCCTGTACAAGCTTGCATTCTCACCAGCAGTGGAGGAGAGTTCCCCTTGTTCCACATCCTCTCCAGCATAAGCTGTCTTCTGTGTTTTTGATCTTAGCCATTCTGACAGGTGTTAGGTGGTATCTCAGAGTTGTTTTGATTTGCATTTCCCAGATAATTAGGGATGTTGAACAATTCCTTAAATGCCTTTCAGGCATTTGAACTTCCTCCGTTGAGAATTCTCTGTTTAGTACCACATTTTCTTTATCCATTCTTTGGTTGAGGGGCATTTAGGTTGTGTCCAGTTTCTGGCTATTACAAATAAAGCTGCTATGAAGATAGCTGTGCAAATGTCCTAGTGGTGCAACATTCTTTGTTTATATGACTAGGGGTGTATAGTGGGTCTTCACATAGATTGATCCTGATTTTCTTAGAAACCATTATATTGATTTCCAAAGTGGCTGTTCTAGTTTGCATTCCCACCATCAATGGAGGAGTGTTCCTCTTGTTCCATATCCTCTTTAGCATGAGTTGTGTTTTTGATCTTAGTCATTCTGACAGGCATAAGATGAAATCTCAGTATTGTTTTGATTTGAATTTCCCAGATGGTTAAGAATGTTGAACATTTTAAAAGTGATTCTTGGCCATTTGAAATTCCTCTGTTGAGAATTCTCTGTTTAGATCTGTACCCCATTTTAAAAATTGGATTATTTGTTTTTTTGATATCTAGTTTCTTGAGTTCCTTATATAGTTTGGATATTAGCCGTTTGTCAGATGTGGGTTTGGTGAGGATCTTTTCCCATTCTATAGGCTGCTGTTTTGTCCTTTTGACAGTGTCCTTTGCCTTTCAGAAGATTTTCAATTTGAGGTTCCATTTATTAATTGTCAGTCTCAGTGCCTGTGAGATTGGTATTCTGTTCAGGAAGTTGCCTTTTGTGTCAATGCATTCAAGGCTAATCCCCATTTTCTTCTCTAGGTTAAGTGTATCTGGTTTTATTTTGAGGTATTTGATCCATTTGAACTTGAGTTTTGTGCAGGGTGATAGATAGGAATCTATTTGCATTCTTCTACATGCAGGCATCCAGGTGTACCAGCACCATTTGTTGAAGATGCTTTCTTTTTTCCATTGTATAATTTTGGCATTTTTTGGGGGTCAAAAATCAAGTGTCCATAGGTGTGTGGATTTACTTCTGAGTCTTCAGTTTGATTCCACTGATCAATGTGTTTATTTTTTTATTACTATTGTTCTGTAGCTTGAAACCAGGGATAATGATACCTCCAGAAATTCTTTTATTGTGCAGATTGTTTTAGCTATCTTTTTTTCCATATGAAGTTGAATATTATACTTTCAGGGTCTATAAAGAATTGTGTTGTAATTTTGATGGGAATTGCATTAAATCTGTAGATTGCTTTTTGTAAAATGGCCATCTTTATTACATTAATCCTACTGATCCATGAGCAAGGGAGATCTTTCCATCTTCTGATATCTTTTTCAACTTTTTTCTTCAAAGACTTGAAGTTCTTGTCATACAGGCCTTTCTCTTGCTTGATTAGAGTACTCCAAGATACTTTATATTATTTGTGGCTATTGTGAATGGTGTTGCTTCCTTGATTTCTCTCTCAGCCTGTTTATCATTTGTATATAGCAGGGCTACTGATTTTTTTTTTTTTTGAGTTAATTTTGTATCCAGCCACGTTGCTGAAGGTGTTTATCAGCTGTAGGAGTTCCCAGGTAGAATTTTTGAGGTAACTTATGTATCCTATCATATCATTTGCAAATAGTGATATTTAAGCTTCTTCCTTTCCAATTTGTATCCCCTTGTTTTTCTTAAGTTGTCTTATTGCTCTAGCTAAAACTTCACATACTTTATTGAATAGATATGGAGAGAGTGGACAGCCTTGTCTTGGCACTGATTTTAGTGGAATCTCTTTGAGTTTCTCAGAGGAAATAGTCTTATTCAAGCCCAGGCATGAGGAAATGAGGAAGAATATATGCTTTCAGGAAAATGCTTCCAGATTTTGAAAGAAGAAATAGTCTCAGAGTTTTCAATGGGACTATGGATGGAAGACCCTCCTACTTGGAGAAGGTTTTTGCTCTGTAAGTTCTCTGAATGACAGAGACCAACTCATTTTTTCCCCCTTTGAGATTCCTCAGGCCTAATTGTCTGTGTCTCTAATAACGTAATTTTTGGAGTGAAAAGTAATAATAGGCAAAGGAAGAGGTGAATATTGCTGGATGTGTCTCCATGGAATTAAGCACTAGGAGAGAGGGATTAGTTTTGCAAGTGAGGAGAGTGACTGGCAATGACAGAAAGATCAGACAGGGCTTTGTTGATATTATATGTCAAATCCCTCCAAAGAAATGGCGGTTCCTTCCTGATGGAGCATGAATTCTTCTTGGTAATCTCACTTTCTCTCTCCATCCATCCATCCATCCATCCATCCGTCCGTCCGTCCGTCTGTCCATCCATCCATCCATCTATCATAGTTTCCCTATGAAACATTGTCTGGCCTTGAACTCACAGAAATCCACCAACCTCTTCCTCCAAAGTGCTAACATTAAAGGCGTGTGGCAACATGCCTGGATGATTTTACTTTCTTGCAGTAGTTTTTAATCCTGTAATTTTATAGTATTTTCTTATTCATCACTTTATCTCTAGTATCTGACACACAAACAATATTCCATATTTATTTCTCAGATAAATGAGATAATTAGTTTAGCACTCATTGTTATTTGCATTTGTACCATTCCTTATGGAGACCAGTAGAAACTAAGATAACGCTCTGAAGTATATTGAGTTGTAGGAAGCTACTTTCCAAATCTTGTGTTCCTATTAGTAAAATAAAATTCACTTAGAAGGTTGTTCTGTTCTGTTATAGTTTGACCAAGTTTCAGTTCTTTGATTTTACAACATCAGGGAACTGGAAAGGAGGAAGTAGGCAACTGATCTACAGTCTAAAATTCAATCCACATCTGAAAGAGGAAAGCCTATATTTGACTACAACACTCAATTTGGAGATTTTTGCAAGGGAGAAAAGAGACAAGTCTGAACATTTAGAGATGTGCTGTAGGTAAGTTCCAGTGCTGCAGCACTAAATGTCTTCAGAGTAAGAGGAGCCCAGTTGTGAAGACAGACATCAGCTGGCATGGAATTTACAGTGTTGGGTGCAGTTGAAAGTTTACTCAGGTCCTGCTGGGCCCCAAGTGGTCCAGACAAATCTCTCTCACCCACACAGTCCTGCACCTGCTTGGACCCAAGTAAACACACAGAGGCTTTTATTATTTATAACTTCTCAGCCATTAGCTCAGGCTTATTACTGACTAGCTCTTACACTTAAATTAACCCATAATTCTTATCTATATTTAGCCACGTGGCTTGGGATCTTTTCTCAGTGCTGCCTTGTCATCTTGCTTCCTCTGTGTCTGGCTGGCGACTCCTGACTCCACCTTTCCTCTTCCAGCATTCTTGTAGTCTTCTTGACCCACCTATACTTCCTGCCTGGCTACTGGTCAATCAGTGTTTTATTAAACCAGTGTACAAGAGCATTTTCCCACAGCAGTTGGAAGAAAAAAATTCTCCATACCGAAGGGATGTGTCATCCCTTTATATACATAAAAATACCCTTCCCCAGGTGGTATAGGCTAACATTAGTAAATACAGTCACAATATTTTAATGTACTTTCTCTTAAGAGAAACCAGTTTTTTTTACTAAACTTACTCTTCAAACTGGGATTGTTAGGAATTTGGCTGTCTTTTCCTCCATTTGTTTTTGTGAGTTGATTAAAAAAAAAAAAAAAGTAAGGTCTAATGTATCTAAGGCTGGTCTCAAACTCACTATATAGCCAAGAATGATTTTGAATTCATGGTCCTCCTGGGATCTGAGTGTTAGAATTTGCATGATGGGATTACAGGCATGTGCCACCATACCCAATCTATGCTTTGCTGGTGATCAAACCCAGGACTTGATATACGCTAGTTTAGTAACTCTCTCAATTTAGGTACATCCCCTGGCCCAAACCTATTCCACATAAAGAACACTAGACAGATGTTCTGTTCGCAATCATCCTGACAGTCTGTTAGGCCAAACAAAAATCATTTAAGTTTTAATGTGTGTGCCATCACCACCTTTTGTTTCCATATCTTTAATTTTATACACATTTTCAGATGCAATGAAGTGGCAAGGCAGATAGGTAACTTCCTCACAGTTTCTTGTTTAAATTGGATTGGGTATGGTGTCTGATAATCTTCTCCTTCGGCTTAACTCCATGGGACAGATTTTACTTTGGTTCTGACATGGCAGACCTGGTGAAGATCCTGTTGCAGCTGATTTTCCACTTCTTTATGTACTGAAACACCAGTTCTTCTACATTCAGCCCAAAAGTCTGGAAGATACCACTATCTGGGTTGTTGTGCCCCTAGACCTGTCTATCTCAGAAGAAACTGGCTTCTAAAAATCCTTATGGAAGGTACAGCATCTAAGCAGCATTCTTATTCTTTAGATATTAGTTTTATATTTATACATCAGGTGACATCTTCATGAAGTAAAGATTGCTGGTGGCCAGCGGCCGTGTCAGAGAGGCAGCAGGTAGCAATTGAAGTTCAAGTTGTCAGCTCAGCAGGAGGCAACTCCCTGATGGGTGAATCTCAGATAGGCAAGGCCCTGAGACCCCAGACCCCAGAATGTCTTTTTTTTGTTTAAGAATGTTTTTATTCATTTTACATACCAACTGCATATCCCCATCTCATCCCTCTTCCTGACCTCCCCTGCCTGCCCTCTAGCCCCCATGCCCTCCTCCAAAAGGGTAAAGCCTCCTTTGGGGAGTCAGCAAAGCTTGGTACATTCAGTTGAGGCAGGACCAAACCCCTTTCCCCTGCATCAAGACTGAGCAAGGCATCCTACCACAGGTAATAGGCTCCAAAAAGCCAGCTCATGCACCAGGGATAGGTCCTGATCCCACTGCCAGGGGCCCCTCAAACAGGCCAAGCTACACGACTATCTCCTGTATGCAGAGAGCCTAGTCTAGTCCCATGCGGTTTCTACAGCTGTGGTCTAAAGTTCATGAATTCCTACGAGCTTGGTTCAGTTGTCTGTACATTTCCCCACCATTATCTTTTTCCCCCCTCCTTTTTTATTTATTATATTTGTGTTTTAATTTTACACATCAGCCATGGGTTCCCCTGTCCTCCCCCCTCCCGCCCCCTGCTCCCACCTTCCTCCCAGCCCCTCCCCTCCATTCCCATCTCATCCAGGGCCAAGACTCCCCTGGGGATTCATTTAAACCTGGTGGATTCAGTACAGGCAGGTCCAGTCCCCTCCTTCCAGGCTGAGCAAAGTGTCCCTGTGTAAGCCCAAGGTTCCAAACAGCCAGCTCATGCACTAAGGACAGGTCCAGATCCCACTGCCTCAGAGCCTCCCAAACAGTTCGAGCTATTCAATTGTCTCACTTATCCAGAGGGCCTGATCCAGCTGGGGACTCCACAGCCTTTGGTTCATAATTCACATGCTTCTATTCGTTTGGCTAATTGTCCCTGTGCTTTTCCAATCTTGGTCTGAACAATTCACACTCTTACAGTCCCCCCTCTTTCTTTTTTTTTAATAAATAATTTTTTTCTTTATTATTATGTGATTTAAATTTTATACATCAGCCATGGGTTCCCCTGTCCTCCCCACTCCCGCCCCCACTCCCGCCTTCCCCCCAGCCCCTCCCCTCCATTCCCATGTCCCCCAGGATCAAGGCACCCCTGAGGATTCATTTAAACCTGGTGGATTCAGTACAGGCAGGTCCTTTCACCTCCTTCTAGACTGAGCAAAGTGTCCATGTGTAAGCCAAAGGTTTCAAACAAGCAGCTCATGCACTAAGGACAGATCCTGGTCCCACAGACTGCATGCCTCCCAAACAGATCAAGCTATTCAATGGTCTCACTTATCCAGAGGGCCTGATCCAGCTGGGGGCTCCACAGCCTTTGGTTCATAATTCACGTGCTTCCATTTGATTGGCTATTTGTCCCTGTGCTTTTTGAGATCTTGGATTCAACAATTTACGCTCTTGCAGACCCTCCTCTTTCTTGACAGTTGGATACCTGGAGCTCCACCTGGGGCCTGGCTGAGGATCTCTGTATCCACTTCCATCAGTTATTGGATGAGAGTTCCAAGACGACTGTTAGGGTGTTTGGCCATCTGATCACCAGACTAGGTCAGATCAGGCTTTCTCTGGACCATTGCCAGCAGACTACAGAGGATATATCATTGTGGATTTCTGGGGACTTCTGCCTTAACGTATGCCCGTCTCCTCTTGGGTTCATTCTTGGTCTTATCAGTGTACTTGGTCCAGAGAGAGTTGACATATTTAGGGACCCTCTCTCTGGTCCAGATGGAAGCTCTGGGCCAGATGGGAGCGCTGGTCCAGATGAGAGTGCTGGCCGGATAGGAGCTGGGGGGCTGGACTCTGAGTCTTGGGAAGTCCCTGATGTCTCCTTATTTTGTCCAGATGGGAGCTCCTCTTGTCCAGATGGGAGTTCCTCTGGTCTCTGGTCCAGATGGGAGTTCCAGGGCAGGATGGAAGCTGGGGGCTGGTCTCTGAGTCTCACGAAGTGGCTGGGGTCTCGGGCAAATGGGTGTGGGGGCAGGGTGTGGAGACTGCAGTGTCTGCCTGCAGTCTTGGAAAAGGGAGCCTTCCAGCAGGGCCTGCCAATTGGCAGGCAACTGGTGCCAAGTTGGTCAGGTCCTCCAGAGGTGGCCTGTGTCCAGTCTTGGGACCCAGGCGCAGTTGCCTCTCTGACTATAACCCAGGCACTCACCTCCCCTCCTCTTTCTTGACAATTTGACTCCTGGAGCTCCACCTGGGGTCTGGCTAAGGATCTCTGCATCTACTTCCATCAGTTATTGGATGAGAGTTCCAGCTTGACCATTAGGGTGTTTGCCATCTGATCACCAGACTAGGTCAGATCAAGCTTTCTCTCGACCATTGCCAGTAGTCTACAGTGGATGTATCACTGTGGATTTCTGGGGACCTCTCTAGCACTTGGCTTCTTCCTGTTCTCATGTGGTCTTCATTTATCATGGTCTGTTATTCCTCATTCTCCCTTTCTGTTCTTGATCCAGCTGGGATCTCCTGCTCCCCTAGCTTTCTTTCCCTCAAACCTTGCCCTTCATTACTCCCACTGTCATCCAGGTTGTTCATGTAGATCTCATCCATTTCTCTGTCATTGGGTGATCCCTGTGTCTTTCCTAGGGTCCCGTTTTCTAGGTAGCCTCCCTGGAGTTGTGTAGCAGTCTAGTCATCTTTGTTTTACATCTAGTATCCTATTATGAGTGAGTACATACCATGTTTGTCCTTCTGAATCTGGGTTACTTCACTCAGTATGATTTTTTCTAGATCCATCCATTTGCCTGCAAACCTCATGATGTCATTTTTTTCTCTGCTGAGTCATACTCCATTGTGTATATGTACCACATTTTCTTTATCCATTCTTCAGTTGAAGGGCATCTAGGTTGTTTCCAGGTTCTGGCTATTACAAACAATGCTGATATGAACATAGCTGAGCAAATCAGGTCATACTTCAAAAACCTCTACTCCACAAAACTGGAAAATCTAAAAGAAATGGATAATTTTCTGGATAGGTACCACATACCTAAGTTAAATCAAGACTAGATAAACCATTTAAATAGTCCAATAACCCCTAAGGAAATAGAATCAGTCATTAAAAGTCTCCCAACCAAAAATAGCCCAGGACCAGATGGTTTCAGTGCAGAATTCTACCCACTATGATCTTGACCCTGCCCCCTTTGCTCATGTAATCCCTCTTCTCTCTCTTTGACTGGGCTTCCAGAGCTCAGCCTGGTGCTTGGCTGTGGATCTCTGCATCTGCTTCCATCAGTTATTGGGTGAAGGCTTTATGATGATAGTTATGATATTCACCAATCTGATTACTGGGGTTTACCAATTCAGGCACCCTCTCCACTATTGCTAGTGGTCTAACCTGGGGTCATCCTAGTGGATTCCTGGAAATTTTCTTAACACCAGTTTTCTCTCTAACCCTATAATGTCTTCCTCTATCAAAATACCTCTTTCATTGCTCTCTCATTCTGCCCCTCCCCCAGCTTGACCATCCTGTTCCCTCATGTCCTCATCCCCCATCCCCTCCTCTCTATTGCCCTTCTCACCCCCAATTTACTCCAGAGATCTCATTTATTTCTCCTTCCCAGGGAAATCCATATGTCCTTTGGAGTCCTCCTTGTTAACTAGCTTCTCTGGGGCTGTGGGTTGTAGTCTGATTATCCTTTGCTTTATATATAATATCTACTTATGAGTGAGTACATACCATGTTTGTCTTTCTGAGTCTGAGTTACCTAACTCAGGATGATATTTTCTAATTCTATCCATTTGTCTGCAAAATTTATGATGTCATTGTTTTTTACAGCTGAGTAATCCTCCATTGTGTATATATACTACATTATTTTTATTCATTCTTTGGTTGAGGGGCATCTGGGTTGTTTCCAGGATCTGGATATTATGAATAATACTGCTATGAACATAGTTGAGCAAGTATCTTTGTGGTATATGCCCAAGAGAAGTATCATTGGGTCTTGAGGTAGATTGAGTTACCATACTGATTTCCAAAGTGGCTGTACCAGTTTGAACCCTCTTGCTCCACATCCTCTCCAACATAAGCTTTCTTCAGTGTTTTTGATCTTAGCCATTCTGATGAGTGTAAGATGATATCTCAGAGTCATTTTGATTTATATTTTCCTGATGACTAAGGGTGTTGAGCAATTCCTTAAATGTCTTTCAGCCATCTGAGATTCTTCTGTTGAGAATTCTCTGTTTAGATGTGTAGTTCAGTATTTAATTGGATTGTTTGGTATTTTGCTGTCTAGTTTCTTAAGTTCTTTATATATTTTGGAGATCAGTCCTCTGTAAGATGTGGGGTTGGTGAAGATCTTTTCCCATTCTGTAGGCTGTTGTTTGGTCTTATTGACTCTGTCCTATGTCCTACAAAAGCTTCTCAGTTTCAGGAGGTCCCATTTATTAATTGTTGCTCTCAGTGTCTGTGCTACTGGTGTTATATTTAGGTAGTGGTCTCCTGTGCCAATGTGTTCAAGACTAATTTCTCTTTTATCAAGTTCAGTGTAACTGGATTTATGTTGAGGTTTTTGATCCACTTGGACTTGAGTTTTGTGCATGGTGATAGATAGGAATCTATTTGCAATCTTCTACATGTTGACATCCAGTTATGCCTCACTATTTGTTGAAGATGCTTTTTATTCCATTGTACAGTTTTGGCTTCTCTTTGTCAAAAATCATGGTGCTGGTGGTGTCTGTGTCTCAGGGAACCACTGGGATCTTGGTGGGGATGAGTGGATCTGGGGCATGGAGTGGGACTTGTAGATTACAGGATCCAATGTGTGGTGGTGGTGGTAAGGCCTTCTTGCAGGAGTCTTGCCTGCTGGCCTGCAGCTGCAACTGTAATGGGTGGGGGGGGGGGCACAAGTTGTGCCTTGGGATCTAGGGCCCAGATACTGGGCTGACCAGCAAGGAGAACTGTCACTTACTTTTTGGTTCAATCAGAGCTGGCAGAGTCTGTGTCTCAGGGAGGCGCTGAGGCCTGGGTGTGGGGTCAGTGGTTTTGGGGGACAGAGTGGGACTTGTATATTACAGAGTCCAACAGGAGGTGGTGGTGGTAAGATCTTCCCACAGAAGTCTTGCCTGCTGGCCTGCAACTGGGGCTGCAGTGGGTGGGGGGGGGGGGTACAGGCTGTGCCTTGGGGCCTAGGCCTCAGAATATCTTTTGGTTCTGCTGTGCCTTTACATGTTTGCTGTTGCCATCTTTCTCTGGTATCTGGCATAGTGGGAATGGGTGTGGGGAGATTCCCACTGCCTGTAAAGTGATGTCTTTATCCCATGGAAACATCCCATTCTACTGGACATTCTTACCTGTGGATTATTATGAAGATGATTCCTTCCTAAGCTTTACTGTGTGTTTGATAATAATAATGTTACTTTATACAGAGTTTTGATGAATAAAAATAAAACAAGGAAGTGTCATACAGCTAGAGCACATGAATTCCTTTTGAGGAACCATATAGACTGTTGCTTAGGTTAATTATTAAGAAAAACAGTTGAGTCCCAGTAGCCTAGCTAGCTTAAATTCTTTTAATCTTAATGTTGGGAGATATGTCCATAGGTTTCAGAGTTCATCATAGATAAAACAAAGCTTTGAAAATAACTTAATGTTAGACTAAGATGTTTTTGTCAAATAGCTTTGAGGTTAGAAACCCAAGAATAATCTAAAGTTTTATAAAGGTACATAGTTGAATGTGGAACTTGTTATGGTCAGGGAACAAGAACAAATCAGCCCAATTATCATTGGCTGATGATCCTTTCTGGCTAGGATTGGTTGATGACCAAAAGTGATAATTAATTCCTTATACCCATTTCTGCCCTCAACCTCCTGATACAAAAAACTATTGATGAATGTGTATGTACCCTAAAGATTTAAAGTAGAGCTGACTGTTTCTTTTTCATATATAAAAATTTAGGATTATGATTCCTTTAAGATTTCTTATAAGATTATCTTTCAAGATAAGTAATAAAGTAATTGGCCCTTTCTTTGTAACTGCAAAACTTCAGCTTGCCAGTCAAAGACCTGACTGAAAATATCTTGCTAGCTTATACAGTTAATCCGTAACAAATTGCTTGGGTATGCATGTCTGTAGGTTCTTGGGATAATTTGTTTTTCATCTGTAATATGTAAAATCTTTAATCATGTAAGAGATATGGAAAACACGCTGTTTTTTACTGTTTGTTTTGTATTCATTGTAATCATTTACTTGAAAAACAGAATGTAACCACATTATAATTCCTATATTGCTTGAAAAGCTTTGTTGGGATATAAAAGCTGTAGAAAAAAAGGATACAGTAGAAAGAACACAGAAGAACATAGGAGAATAGAGAATAAAGAAGGAAACCATCAAGAGAGAGTGTGAGTGTCTTTTTCCCTTAACCCCCTCAGGTAGAAAAGTGTAGTACGTGCAGACTCTGTGGCTTCCCTTTGAGCCCTGCACTGCTGGAGGCTGGCATCCCCAGGCAGCGATAAATGATCACTTCACAAAGTCATCCCTAACTACCAAGATGGGTAGATCTTCATCTAACCATTTTAAGCTGTTATTTATTCTTTTTTTTTTTTTTTTTTCATTGAGGCTTGAAATCCACATTTTTGGAGTGGTAGGTGAATAAAGAAAGGGGAGGTATGAGGTTGTCGTAGGAGGTAGTAGAGAGTATGTGATCAAAAGTGTTCTTGGCACTACCAAATGAAAATACATCATTACTGTTGCTTAATATGGGGCTAGATATTCCATTTAAAGGGAAACCAAAAGCTCAAAATTTCATGTGAAATGTTTCTTTTTAAATACTAGTAACTTTGTATCTTAACCAGTGACATTAAAAAAACAAACAAACAAACAAACTAGGCTTTGTTGTTGATTTGTATCTTGTCTTGCCATCATCTCTTGGGGCTTGTCTAGCACTTTGGCATTGTCAATAATGATACTTCTGAGTTTTAGTTAAATAAAAAAGCCAAGAAACAGAGTCAGGAAATGTAGAATGCTTAAAATAAGAACATGGTTAAACTGAACACATGGGTATTTTGAAAGAGGAAATTCGTTTTTGAAATATGCTCAAAGTAGCACCATTCACTGATGAGCTAGTGCTGATGTACAGGCTACCCAACAGGAATGGATGATGAATTCCAGCAGTGGTACCTGTCATTTGCATAGAACATGAAGATGATGTCATCAGATCATGTGCATTAACTTCAAGTTGGGAACTTCTTTGTTCACTTTAGTGGAATGCTGATGATCAAAGAGAATGGCCTGAGTTATATAAAGAGAATAAATGTGGTCAAAGAATGCAGATTATAAAAGAGCAAACAGTTCCAAATATGTACCAAAGAAAACATTAATAATTTCTATCCTAGTTAGGGTTATCATTCCTGTGATGAAACACTATAACAAAAGCAAGAGGAGGGGGCAGGAAAGGGTTTATTTGGCTTATGCCAAATAAATAAATCACTGTTCATCATTGAAGGAAGTCAGGACAGGAACCAAAACAGAGCAGGCACCTGGAGCAGGAGCTGATGCAAAGATGTAGAACAGTTCTACTTACTGGCTGCTCATCATGGCTTGCTCAGTCTGCTTTGGCTCCTCCAAATTTGCAGATTAGCTTCTGCAGTTTGAGTTAATTTTCATGAGAAGATTAAAAATTGAAATGTTTCCATAGTGGTTAGCGTTAATGAAATTAATTTTAGCATTAAAATTACTTTAGGCATTTTGATTTCATAAGTCAAGTAAATTGAAACTAAACACAAAGAAAATAAGAAATTACTGAAATACAGCAGGCGAAGGATATGTTGTCTCCTGGAAAACTATAGATCAGGATCTATTATCTTACAAGTAGCATTAAAACTTTCGTTTCTCTATTTTATTGGAGTAGTAATTGGGAATTAGATGATGGGCTGTTTTATTTAGGGTTATCATCATCACAGGAATTCATGCTAGGTCTGTTTGTACTTGTAAACTATTTTAAAGGCATGACACACTTTTTAAAATCAGTAACATCTGTTTTTCACACCAGTGACTTGAAATTGTAGAGATTTATTTGCACTACCTTCACAAAGCAGCTTGGTACTGCTAGGAAGTCTGTGGTTGTCCTCACGGGAAGGAAGATATTCTACAGAGACATTTAGGTCCCACCCCCTTGGGCTGGAGGACTGCTGAGACAAAGGATCTCAAGAAATTGGAACTGCTCCAGGAGTCTCACGCTGGGAGGAAGAACAAGTTGGGACGTTTTGTCATATGGAGAGGAAGCTAATTTCTCTCAAAGAAATTTCTCATAGTTCTTGCAACTTGCTAGATTGTCTTGCAGGAAAACTCGTGTAGAGACAATGATGGTGGGTGGGACCATCTTGACCATGACTGCTTAGTTATGTGTCTTCCCTTCTATTTAAACCTAAACTTCATGTCAGGAACCTGAAGACTTACTCGGGTGGGCAGTGGCCATTAAACCTCCTTTTCTCCCTTCTCTATAATGTGACACTTAAGTCCATCTTTATCTGTCTGTCCATCTCTTTGCTTTTCAACATTATTTGTCAGCTTCCATTGGCTAACAGAGGACAAGTGGCCAAGCCTAGAGTTTTAGGGCTGCCAAGGCCTAATCTTTGACTCTAACAATGGTTGTAACTAGTGGAGTGCTCAGGATTGGAAAGATGGATCTACAGTTAAGAAATATGTCCTGACTGCTCTTCTGTAGGACCCTGGTTCCATTCGCAGCAACCACATGGCATGAGAAACATTTTATATAAAATTATATATAAAAGGCTCTATGATGACAGCTAGGTTATTTGCTAGGCTGGTCACCAGAGTAGACCAGTCAGCCTAGCAAATAACCTAGCTGTCATCATAGAGCCTTTGTCCAGTGACAGATGGAGGCAGATACAGAGATCCACAGCCAGGCACCAGGCTGAGCTCCAGGAATCCAACTGATGAGAGAGAGGAGAGATACTGCAGGTGAGGGGTGTTGAGATCATGATGGGAGGATGTGCAGAGATGACAGCCTACAAATGTGGAAGCCCATGAACTGTGGACTGGTGGTTGTGGAACCCCCATGGGACTGGACTAGGCCCTCTGGACATGGAAGACAGTTGTTTTGGGGGGCACCCAGGCAGGGTGATCGGGATCTGTCCCTGGCCTATGGGCAGGCTTCTGGAATCCAGTGCCTATGGTGTGATACCTTGAAAAGCCTTTGTGTAGTGGGAAGGGGCTTGGACCTGCCTAGGCTCAGTGTGCTGGGCTCCTCTGACTCCCCATGGGAGACCTCGATTTGGGGGCTGTGGGGATACAGGGTGCCTTGGAAAAGAGTGCTGGGGGATGGGAGGAGGGAGAAGGGGGATCTGTGGATAGCATGTGGAGTGAGTAGAAAATTTCTTAATAAAGAAAAATGAAAAAAAAATGCATTGGTATAGACTGACAATCATAAACACAGGACATGTAAATAGTAACTACTTAGGAGAAGTCAGTCTAATTAGTGACAAATACCTTCATTTAGCTAAAATCCCGACTCTTTAGATATTTTCTACTTCTGTTCACAATTTCAAATTGTTCTTATATTTAACAAATTATTTCTAGAATATGGGATATAATTCCATCTGGCTTTAGATTTACAAGTTAAAAGGTTGGCAACAATACCAATTTCTGGTAACAGTGTCATGAAGGAAAACCACAACATGTACATATAGATAAATAAGCATTTTATAACCTATTTTGTTAAAATATCATGTCTTTAATATACTAGGCTGAGTAAATATTTTTAAAGATTTAAAAAAATTATATATAAAAACCTCCCAAATCTTGAGAAATACTATTGGTGAAATTATTAAGGCCACTCCACATAGTTAAAAGGGAGGTTTATTTTGTGGGGTAACTTACAAATGAAGGGGTAGGTTGCAGGGTCTGGCAAAGGTATAGCACAGTCCGGTGGTGTTCTCTGAACTCTGCTTTGTCTACATCCAGTGTCCAGGGTCCTGGAACCAAGAGAGCGACCTTCTCCCACTCCTTGGTCTTCCGCTTCCTCCTCCGCCCTGCCTTGTGGGCGTGACCATTACCGAAGCCTCAATGGGGGTTGGAACTTCCAGGCCAATGCTGGGATGGCTATCCACTACATCTCCCCCTTTTGTCTAAATAAGAAAGTTCTAAGCTAATACAAGACTATATACAAAGAGATGGTTATCAAATATTGTCCAGGAGTAATGAGGGATAATGACCTAGATAAGTTGGAATTACAATAAGTGCAAACAATATCAAGCAAAAAACACATAGTATAATCCAGGGAAGTCTAGGGCATGGGTAGGTGGCATGTTACAAAGATCATTCCAAAAGGTGTCCTATCCTAAAGAACCTGAGTCTAATACTTAATATATTCTATCTAAGATATTATATATGTATATATACTAAGTTGTAACTATAACTGCTAATCTCCAACCTCATCAAAGACCTGGGAAAGAATATAATAATACCTGAGAAATGGGAGAAGGACGCAAGCAACTTTCGGGAGTCTTGCAAGAGTATACAGAGACAGCTAGCAGCCTGGAAAGTCACCTAATGTTTCTCAGCATCGTTGGTGCATTCAAATTGGCTACAGGCCTAGAGTATCTGACAGACCATTTTCAGAAGCAGGAATTCTGAAAGACCATCTTACCCTGTCTTGGCAAAGTATAGTGGTTGCTTTCCTTGTGTCCCGCTTGTCCAGAAAGGACAGCATTTGTACTGTCAGCAGTTGAGGCAAGGGCAGTTCTTTGCCCAGTAGACCATTTTGTGCCAAGAAGACAAACTTCCAAATGGAAATGCCTTAGAAGCCCAACATTCTCTCAGGATCAAATTGGTGCTGCCAAGAGCAATTGTATCTCACGTCAACAGAATTCTAAGTTATTTAAATGCCATGTTCTCTAGGTTCATGAAGTGTTTGAAGATTACCTGTCCATCTGACCTATGTATTTATAAATCTGGATAACCTAACTAACATAATTATAGAGATGACAAGCATAGGTGACAATAACTCTGTAAGTCTTTATCTACCTAAACAACCGAAGGACTAAGCTTCCTATAAATAAGGCAAACAGTCTATGAGTACAGTAAAAGGACAATGACTTTAAATTGTGACAATACACAAAATATCTTTAACAGAGGTAGGAATGTATAGTGCAATATGCAATATGATAATAATACTAAATATATATCAGTATACAGAATATCTTAAACAGAAGTAGAAATACATACGGTATGACAGATATAAATTCACATTTGTATCAATATACAAATATTTCAAATAAGAGTAAAAGTATGTGTACAATATAACAAACATAGTTCTGTATTTGTATCAATACACAAATTATCTTAAATAGGAATGTAAAAAGTTTATATTTGTATCAATATATAAGAATTCATAACAGTGCAAAGGCTGCTATATTACTAAATTTGTTTACTAATGTAAATGATAGTCTACCATAATATCTTATACCTATCCATTCCATTTCTTCTTTTCCCTTTTTTTTGAGACATATTTTCTTTCCTTAAGGAGAGTACTGAGTTTAACAGTTTCTTCCACCCCCAACCCTAGAACTATTATCCATAACCCTGAGAAATATGAAACCTTAGGGATAAGGGGCATTGTTTTCTTAGAATTGCTTCCTGCTGTTTAGGGGGCGATGGTATCTCTGTTGGGTATTGTGATCAGATAGTTAAATCTCAGTTAGATTAACTGTAGATTCTGCAGCAACTCTCAGAGTAATGGGTAAGATTGTCTGAAATTCTGGCAAGAAGTATAGTGTGATGATGATTACCATTGCATCATTCTGGATTGGGTAGAGTTGTTGTTGTTGGGGCCCCATCTTCCTTCTGGAGACTTCAGAGATTGCTATTGGAAAAAACTTATTTTTTATCAGAATGGAAGGTTTGGATTTAAAGATGACATGACATGTAAGAAAGGATTCCAAGAAATCAAGAGTAAGCATGGAGAGAATTAGAATCTTGAAGATAATGGTCCCTTATAATTGGTTTCCTTCTGTCTCACACCAGAGGGCTCTTCTGATATGGGACTGAAGAATCTCTCAACCTTTTCTTTTATCAATATGCTTGGGTTTAGAGAAGGAGTGAGCCAATTCCATCTCCAAAGCCAGCTTGGTTTATAATTAAATTGGAACCACAACTATTCTAGATTGATAGAGATATAGATGTTAGACAGTGATATCTTACCCTGTGTAGATTGGTACCAATAGATTCTTTCTTTCTGCTGTAAACATCCAGATATCCAAGGCCTTATGATTTCTGGAAGATGGGTATTTCCATTATCCTGGAAAGACAAAAACAGAACCCTACCCCAACCTTTGATTGTTAAATTTTTCTTACAACCTGAAGAGATGTCACTTTGGTGGATGATCTTTTACTTCTCATCAAGGGGTTTCTCCTGTTCGAATCAAATTTTTATTAATTTTGTTGGTATCCATAGCTTTTCTTCTCCTGTGAAAACAAAAGCAAAACCCCTTTCCCAATGTAGGACATATCCAGGTTTCCATTCTGAGGTCAACACATCTTTGAAATAAACCGATTGGTTTAGCTCAGGAGTTTTGTCTGTCGTCCAATGTCTCTCCGCATCTGTTGTTCCTTTCTCATCAGCATTGAGAAAATTCAAGGTTAATAAAGCACTATGCAATCTATTTCTAGGAGTCATTGTTACCTGTTGCTGTTTATTTAGCATATCCTTTAAAGTTCGATTGGATCTTTCTATGACTGCTTGGCCTGTGGGATTGTGTGGTATACCTGTAACATGCTTTATATTGTAAGAAGCAAAGAACTGTCTCATTTTATTGGAGACATATGCTGGGGCATTGTCTGTCTTAATTTGTACAGGTATTCCCATGATGGCCATAACTTCTAATAGGTGTGTAATCACAGAATCAGCCTTTTCAGAACTCATAGGAGTTGCCCACTGAAATCCTGAATAGGTGTCAATGGTATGGTGTACATACTTTAATCTTCCAAATTCTGCAAAATGAAACACATCCATCTGCCAAATTTTGTTTCTTTGTATACCTTTTGGATTGCTTCCTGCAGGTAATGGAGTTTGGTTATAGAAGGAACAAGTAGGACATTTTTTCACAATATCCATAGCTTGTTGCCAAGTAATGGAGAAGTCCTTCTTCAAACCTTTGCTATTTACATGGTGTTTCTTATGAAATTCTGAGGCTTCTAGCACATTACCTATTAGTAACTGATCAATCTCATCATTACCTTGTGCTAAAGGTCCTGGCAGACCTGTATGGGATCTGATATGTGTTATATATATAGGATGTTCCCTTTTTCTGATGATTTCCTGCAATTGTATGAATAATGAAGTTAATTCTGTATTATCAGGAATAAATTCAGCAGTTTCAATGTGTAAAACAACTCTCTCTGCATATTGAGAGTCAGTGACTATATTGAGGGGTTCTGTGAAGTCCATCAGTACCATAAGAACAGCATACAGTTCTGCCTTTTGTACAGAGCTGTATGGACTTCGTACCACTTTACTTAAGTCTCCTGATTTGTATCCTGCTTTCCCTGATTTATTTGCATCAGTATAGAATGTGAGGACTCCAGAAATTGGCTTGTGTTGTACAATGTGAGGAAGGACCCATTCAGTCTTCTTTATGAATTCTATTCTCTTGCTTTTGGGATAATGGTTGTTAATCTCTTCCAAAAAGTTACTGCAGGCTCTCTGCCAGTATTCATTATCTTTCCATAGTGACGAAATTTCCTCATTAGTTAAAGGTACTACAATTTCTGCTGGGTCCATTCCTGTCAACTGACGAAGTCTTAATTTACCTTTTTGAATCAAATCAGAGATCTTTTCTATATAAGTCTTTAATTTCTTATTTGGTTTACGTGGTAGGAATATCCATTCCAATATAATATCTTCCCTCTGCATCAAAATACCTGTGGGGGAATGTCTGGAGGGGAATATGGCAAGAATGCATTTAAGTTCTGGATCCACACGATCCACATGTGCTTCTTGAATTGTCTTTTCTACTAGAGCCAATTCCTTCTCAGCTTCGGCTGATAATTCTCTTGGACTATTTAATTCTTTGTCCCCTTCTAGAGTATTAGCCAAATTTTGTAGTCCATCTTTGGGTATTCCCATGATACCCAATAAGTTGGAAAAGCTTCCTAACAAATTTTGAAAATCATTAAGAGTCTTTAATCGAACTCTCCTCAGTTGTGCCTTTTGGGGTCTAATTTTTTGTAACTCTATCTTATATCCTAAGTAATTAATAGAATCTCCTCTTTGTATTTTTTCAGGAGCAATTTGCAGTCCCCAGCGAGGCAAACTTTTTTTACTTCTTCAAACATGCTTTCTAATGTGTCTAACTTTGGATCAGCTAATAGGATATCATCCATATAGTGATAAATTATGGATTGTGGAAACTTTACACGAATTATCTCCAATGGTTTTTGCACAAAGTATTGGCATAAGGTAGGGCTGTTTAACATTCCCTGTGGGAGGACCTTCCATTGATATCTCTTGACTGGCTGAGAATTGTTATAATTAGGAACTGTGAAGGCAAATTTTTCTCTATCATTTTCTTGTAAGGGTATGGTAAAGAAACAGTCTTTTAAGTCAATAACTATTATAGGCCATTCTTTGGGTAGCAGAGAGGGCAAGGGCATCCCAGTCTGTAGGGAGCCCATTGGCTGAATTACTTTATTAATAGCTCTCAGATCTATCAGCATTCTCCAATTACCAGACTTTTTTTAAATAACAAATACAGGAGAATTCCAAGGGCTGGTAGATTCTTCAATGTGTTGAGCATTTAACTGCTCTTGAACCAGCTGTTCTAAAGCTTGTAGCTTCTCTTTTGTCAAAGGCCACTGTCCAACCCAGACAGGTTTATTAGTTAGCCATTTTAAAGGTAAGGCAGTTGGTACTTCTGAGAGTTCAACAGCAGTTGTGCTCTGTTTGTGTACAGCCTGAATGGATGGTGACTGTTTTTTATAGCATGTTATGATATTATTCCTAGAAACATGCATTGGCCTGTATTCCTTTTCTGAGAGTATAGGAATTTTAATCTGGGTATTCCACTGTTGTAACAGATCTTGGCCCCATAGATTTACTGCTACATTTGCTACATATGGCTTCAGCCTTCCTCTCTGTCCTTCTGGCCCTATGCATTCAACCCATCTTGAACTCTGTTTTATCTGAGATAGGGTGCCAATTCCTAAAAGTTGGACATCTACCTCTTGAAGAGGCCAATTTGGATGCCATGATTTTGGTGTAATTACAGTCACATCCGCACCTATGTCTACCAGGCCCTCCAGAACCAAGCCATTAATTCGAATTCTAAGCTTTGGTCTTTGTTCATTTATGGAAGTCTGCCAAAATATTTGTTTTATTGTGTTCTTTGTAAACTGTGATTCATCTATCAGAGCTGTTTTATCATCCATTGCAGTATCGGTTTT
Organism: Onychomys torridus; assembly: GCF_903995425.1. Lineage (NCBI taxonomy): Eukaryota > Metazoa > Chordata > Mammalia > Rodentia > Cricetidae > Onychomys > Onychomys torridus. The sequence continues at coordinate 54,561,291 of NC_050458.1, forward strand.
TACATTAGGCATTGGTTTATTCAGTTGTCCTGGAGAGAAATGTCTTCCACAGTGGCTGGAAATGTTCTTACCACATTTGATTTGGGGACCTGCAAGAGGCCCCCTGAGGTGTTTCCCGCTAGTAAAGGGTTGCCTCATATATCTATTTTTGATCTGCACTCACTGGTCCAATGTCGGCCTTTGCCACATCTTCTACATAATCCAGGAGGTGGTTGGGGTCTTCTGTTTAGGCTATTCCTAGAAGGAGTATTACTTCTAGGATTACCCCATATACAGTTTTTACTTATATGACCTGGTGTACCACATTTAAAACATTTGTTACCACGGGGCCTTCTTTCACCTCTGGGATTTGTCTCTCCTATCCAAGCCTCATTACTGTAGTTAACAGATTCAACACTATTAGTATACTGAATCCATTCTTCCAAAGGAGCTGATCTGATCCTGGTTAGCAGATTCCAGAAAGAGAATCTTTTTATGTAAGTCCTGGTCAGCAGATTCCATAGACAGAATCTTTTTCTGTAAGCCTTCATTGCTATCTTTTAAAGCCTGTATCAGTCCCAATAATGACTCATCTTTGTTCTTATTATTAAACCAGTGTTTGAACACTGTGTGAATTATTACAATGAATGTCAAAATGGTACAGGCCAGATATGTCTTAGGGAGGTCGTATATTTCCAGGAAAATGTCATTCATCATACAGGCAAAAAGGTTTTTAAATTCTTGTGAGGTAATGTTGTCAGTCATATTACAAGAGTTACTCAAAATTTGTTAGTCAGTTTTAACGTGTAAAATTATCAAGTACTTTTACTTGAAATAAGCTTACCTTTCCGTGGTTTGGGGGGGTGCAGTAGCACTTTTCAGTCAGCAGGAGGCGTTGGTATAGCTCCAAAGCAAGGCCTGTTGGCGACCTTGGCTGGCGGCAGCTGAAGGCAGGAGCCAAGATGGCGGGGAGCCAGCACTCAGGGAGGAGTGGGAATGCCTCACTCACAGCGGTTTTCACTGGTCTAGGGGCTAAGCTAGGGAACTGAGACCGGACTAGCTGCTTCCTTTTTCGGGAATGGAACCATGTAGGTGTCCCCTGGTTAAATGGAACTTTGCAGGTGGGTTTAGGTACCTGCCAGCTGGGGAGGAAGCTGAGGGAGGGAGCCGCCTAGGCCTTTGGAATTTGCCCTACGTGAGCGCCAGATATTGGTGAAATTATTAAGGCTACTCCACGTAGTTAAAAGGGAGTTTTATTTTGTGGGGTAACTTACAAATGAAGGGGTAGGTTGCAGGGTCTGGCAAAGGTATAGCGCAGTCCGGCAGTGTTCTCTGGAGAACTCTACTTGGTCTACATCCAGCATCCAGGGTCCCAGAACCAAGAGAGCGACCTCCTCCCGCTCCTTGGTCTTCTGCTTCCTCCTCCACTCTGCCTTGTGGGTGTGACCATTACCGAAGCCTCAATGGGGGTTGGAACTTCCAGGCCAATGCTGGGATGGCTATCCACTACAAAATACATTGCTATCCAGGTTGTTCTGTTAACTTTTTTTTTTTGTCAACTCAGCATAAGCTAGGGCAATCTGGGAAGAGAGGACCTCAACTGAGAAAACACCCCAATCAGATCATCTTGAGGCAAGCCCATGGGGCATTTGCTTGATTAATGATTGATGTGGAAGTGTACTGCACACTATGGCGGTACTATCCTGAGCAGGTTGCTCTGGATTTTATAAGAAAGCAGGTTGAGCAAGCCATGGGGAGTAAGCCATGGCGTGCAAGCCAGTAAGCAGCTCCCATCCCTGATGATTTCTGTATCAGTTCCTGCCTCCAGGTTCCTGTGTTGAGTTCCTATCCTGACTTCCCTTTATGATGGACTGCAATCAGAACATGAAAGCCAAATCATCCTTTTCCTTTTCAGGTTTCTTTTAGTCATGATGTTTTATCACAAACAATAGAAAGTAAACTGTGCCAGGAGGGTGACAAGTACTCATGAAACTATTGATAGAAAACTTGTTGTAAATTAAGTTGGGGCTGGGAAAGCAATATTATTGGAAGCACATTTCTACTGTATATTTTTCTTTATATAAAATTGCTGTAACAAGAAATGTATTTACAGTCTATATTTTATAGATTAAAATATTTTGATTTGTATAGATAACCTTAAATAAGGACACAATCCAGGAGAGTAGAAAGGGATTATGTAGGGAGGGAAAAGAAGGATTCAGGAGAAGAAGATAGTATGAAATAAATGGTTGCTATGAAGGGCAATAGAAGGAAATGGGAGAGAGAGAGAAGAGGGGAATGAGAGGTCAATGCAGAGAGACAAAGAGAAAGAGAGAGAGAGGAAGAGAGAGGAAGAAGGAGGAGGAGAAGAGATTGTTAACACTAAGGATGTTTGAAAAAGACACAGGGAAACACTGTTTTATCAGCTAATAATAAAACACATTGTATTGGCAGGGCTCCATTTGTATTACTATCAAAGCCCTGAGTGGTAGGCTATTCTTTCCTGGAGAGGTGTGAATCCTTCCTTATAAATGAACTTTAATTTTCTCTGTGTAATTTTCAATCTGTTCTATTACACTAGTCCATTTGTAATTATATCTTGATCACCTAGCTAACATGGTAGCCACGATATTTCTATTAAACACATTAACTTAAGTCTAATTAAATATCAGACAAATCTGGTTTAAGGAAATTTCCCTTTAATGTGTCTATGTAAAGAAAAATTTTTAAAAAAGCTGTCTATGTAAAGAGATTTAAAAAAAAAAAACGGTGACTAAAGAGGCGTGGCCATGAAAAGCCAGGCATGACCCAGGATATAAAAATGTAAAGGTCCCTAAGACAAGGAGTAGTTTTTTCCATTGCTTTGCATGTGAAGATTCAGATTTTTAAAGATTCCAGTCCCTTTGATTGTCATCTGAATAGAGAAATGCTAACAGTTCCACAGGCAATCCAATTCCATGTTATTTCTGGATTCCTAGCTTTTGCTTGAGCTGTCAGAAAAGATTTCATTGTGATGTAAAATTGAAATGTAAAGTTACTTGTGTATAGAAAATTGCCTTTCATATGCCAAGAAATTAAAAACAAAACCAAAACAAAACAAAATAACAACAACGAATCAACCCTCAGCCTAAGTCTCTCAGATTAGGACATGGGACTGTTCAAAGAAGGGAAGGCTGAAGTGGCTGATTGATATGTCATAATGAAGATGCAAATATGGCTGATTGATACATCATAATGAAGGTGATTGATATGTCACAATGAAGGTGCAAATATGGCTGATTGATACATCATAAAAAGGTGCATAAAGAAGGTGACTAATAGGTCATAAAGAACTCTATCAGGTATGTGCAAATAAATGTCAAGAGCTTGCAGATGATTAACAAGAAAAATGTCTGTCTTCTGTTGATCTACAATGTGAATAGGGATTTAAAAAAAATCTGAGATAAACTAATATGAGTGTCAGAGGGAACAGCCAATTGTAATTCTTCAATGTACCTTATTCGCAAACCAAAGGCGATAAAGGAGTAAAGAATAGGAGTTACCCTAACAATGGAAATCTGTAGTCTTCATGGAGCTCTGTAGCTGGCATTCTAGGGCAAAACCCCTTGCTCATGCAGTGCAAACAGGCTAGACTTGGCTTTAACAGTTTATAAGAACTGACTCGTTAATAGTTTCAAATACTCCGCAGAAGAGAATTGAATGCAAACTCATGCATTTTGTGCATTAATGCAAATTATGATGCGATGAAACAGATCAGATTTCCCATCTCTGTGGCTAGTTTTTTGGAGACATTATGTGGGCCTTTAAAAGGTGAAAGCAGCTTTCCTGTAAAATGACTGATTATTCAGTTCTCAATTCTAATGAACTCCAATTCCTGCATTTCATCTCGGCATGGAACTTGAATAACTTACTTTTGAAAAGAGTCTGCAGCAGAAAAAGAGAGGGAGTGATGGGGTAATAGACCTGTATTTTATAAATGAAAAATTACTACACACACACACATGCACACATACATGCACATGCACACATACACCATGTAGATGCATTTAAAATGTGTCATGTTGTAAATAGCAAATTCAACATGCAATATATTTTTTAAAAGTGAAGAAATGAAGTAGTCGCAGATTTGCTACTAAATTATTTTCAGGAATTATGAAAGTAAATAAAAGTTTGCCTCATCTTGCTTTAATGTAAAATTCAGAGTATATTACAAAAATCACCATAAATTTAGGAAACCCTTGTCAGCTGAAAGTCTCTGTAGGGATCATCAATATGACACAGACTGAGTACTTCCCAAGGTTACACCAATTAAAACTGATAACTCTCATATCTTTGTTTCTCCATGTACCTTATATCTCTTCCCTGTTATTACATAAATCACTTAGACTCATAGACCTATCACATCTTAAAAGAAATTGATAAGGAAATGAGGATAATTTGTAGTTTAATGAAATCAGGGAAAGAAGATATCTGGTTTCTCTCTACTTTCCTGCAGTATTGTTATAATTTTACATACATACACACAGAGACACAGACAAGGGGGGAGAGAGAAAGAGAGAGAATATGTAAATTTCAGTTTATATAGAAATATGTTAATTTTAGTTTTTACACTTTCAAGTACCCAATAGTCATTCTCCAATGCTGCGCGCCCCCTCCCCCCAGCATGGGATTCCAAAGGAAAGTTGGTTCTTTGGGAATCATTGTTTCAGTAGTCTGATAGAAAAAAGAATATTTCCTTGTCTAAAGAGGTTGTTACACTGCTAGTTGCTGACACAAAATTACAAAGTGTAAGTTTCCCTTAGAGAACAGCAGACTCATAAGGAGTTCAAAATAACCCTAAAGGCAGAAATTCAGATGACTCCAAAAGAGGTCAAATATCTCAAAAGAGCCTCAAACTGATGTTGACAGGGCAACACAACTGTTTCTTCAAAGAAAATAAGATTTTTTTTTCTAGAATCAAGTATGATTCATGATCATATGTCAGGGATATAGATTCAGGTCACCCTAAATTCCGATGTGGTAACAGTCTGATGGAGTTTTTATAGTCACAGAACCAACAAAGTTACAAATCAATTTACCTTTCAAATGAATTGGTAGGACTATCAGTTAAGTGGAAGTCACAGGAAGAAGTCTCTGCTATAGGATTCAGATCCCATCCAATCACATTTTTAGCCTTTTGCTTGATGAAAGCTCATAGTATTACTATGGGGAGCTCACCAGAGATGACCACTCAGACACAGTTTTTAATCAACTGAAAGTCTTTATTCCAGATGGCTGGGACTATACATAGGTTTTTGGGGCCCCAGTGTAGCACTGAGAGTCCAGAGCATAGGGTTTTTGAGGCAGAATCCATGTCCTGGCATCTACTCAGCAGCTGTAGGGGGTTGGAAGGTTTCGTGTTAGCAAGCAATTTAACAGAAGCCCATATAAGCAGTTAGCTGGAGGGGGAGATTTGCACAAGCAAGCAATTTAACAGAAGCCAAGATAAATTGTCTGGGGTATCTTTATCTCAGTGTAGAATTGGGTAATTTTCCATGAGATTCTCCATTAAGGAAATCAAATTCTCCATTAAGGAGATCAAATTTTAGTTAAACCTGAAACAGCCTCAGCAAGAATACAAGATGGAGGAACCTCTGCACTGTCTTGCCCTATCACAGTATGTTAATACATTCCAAAAGATTTCACCTGCTAGTTATGTCAACACAAAAAACACAGCTCTTACAAGTTTATTCTGGAGCCAAATTTGAGCGATCATGTTCTAGGAAACACAGAGCTAGGTTTCCCCAGTTTCCATGTGAAAGAAGTTTCATAAAGTTTTATAGCAACATAATAAAGACAACCATAACTAAAGAACTTAAAAACACATCAGTGGGTACATCAGAAAAGCAGTTACACACACACAGAGAAGCTCTCCTATAGGCATCAGATGCTGTCTGATGACATTCTTAGCTTTTGAGTTGGTTGGAGCTAGTGGTCTGCTAAGTTAAAACATTCCAAAACATTTTAATCACTAGTAGCAGGATGTTAGTTTTGACACTGAGATGGTTAAGAAATGACCATTCAGGAAGCTAAAGTTAGGCTGAGATAAGGTAATTAAGCTCTGGACCTGCAACATTCTGATCTTTCCATAGCACCTCAGTTCTAATCACTCTTTACATCCACAGCTTCTTTCCAGTTTCCCTTCATGGTCACAAAATTGTTTGGTCAGACACAAAGGTGGGCAAGAAATGGGTAAGAGGTTAAAGATGTCCCAAGACAAATTGAAATTATGCTCTAGACTTGAAATATTCTAATATTTCAAGAATTACTGCTTTCAAATCAATTCATCAGCTCTGCAGGTTTAGTGTAAGGTGAAGTTGTTTCTAAGAACATTTGTTTACACTGACAGGGAAAAGGAAGGGCAAGGTCTGTAGTACATTAACGAGAGAATTTTTCAGGGGTGAGGCTTCAGGAAATGTAGACTCCAAACACTCGTTCATTTACCTTATTGAAAAGATGTAGAAAACAGTGAATGCTTGTCTCACCATCCCTGTTTGATCACTTAGTCTTTTCTCCCCATCCAGGATCAACGTGCTCTAAGTAGATGTTATTCAAAAGCCATTATCTCGACCCCACCAGAATATTTGTAACAAGTTTTAGGACAAATTTCATGCCACTGGCAGTTCCAACAGGCTAGTCTAGGCAATGCTGCTGATGCACCAGTTCAAGAAATGAGTAGTGGTGAAAAGCAGGCAGATGGGATTAATTTAAATGTGTCAACCTCTGGTAGAGGAAGACATAAGGGACCCAGTAAATCTGTGGTGGTTTGAATAAGAAATGGCTGCTATAGGTGCATGTATCTGATCACATGTTCACAGTTTGTGGCATTGTGTTGAAAGGTTATGAATGTTTGGGAGATGGAGCCTTGCTAAGGAAATACATTGCTGGAAGCGGGATTTGATGATTAGAGCCTTGCTCCACCCCCTGCTCATTTCTCCGCTTCTTGAGTAAAGATTGAGTATGAGCTGCCATCTCTCTGCCTCAACATCATACTTTTCTTGCCTGTTATATATTTTTTGTGATGATAGCCTCTATCTCTTTGGAACTATAAGCTAAAACAAACCATTTTCCTCTCTAAGGTGCTTTTATTCATGTTATTTTTAACACAGCAATAGGAAAGTAATACAGAAATTGGTACCAGGCATGGAGTATTGATATGCCAAACCTACCCATGTGTCTCTAAGTTCTGGACTATTTTGTGGGTGAGGTTGAAATTTTAATATGGAAATAGTGTTAAATATTGTAAGCAGAACTTAATGGGCCATTCTAGTAAGAAATTAGAAGATAAAAATGCTGAGAGAAGCTGGGCGGTGGTGGCGCTTGCCTTTAATCTCAGCACTCAGGAGGCAGAGACAGGCCGATCTCTGTGAGTTTGAGGCCAGTGTGGTCTACAGAGTAAGATCCAGGACAGGCACCAAAACCATACAGAGAAACCCTGTTTTGAAAAAAACAAACAAAAAAAATTGCTGAGAGAAATGTGGTAGGTAGAAGCCTAGGTTGTGAGGTTTCAGAGAGGGGAAAAGGACTGTATCAGAATTAGAGCTAAGGGTCATTTATGTGATGTTGTAGCAGAGAATCTGGTTGCATTCTACCCATGTGCTGAGAACTTGCATAAAGTTGAATTAAAAATGGGGGGCTAGTTTTTTGGAAGAGGAAATTTGAAGAGAGCATTAACATGAAGGCTGTGGAATGGTTATCACTGATAATACCTATACAGGTCTACAGTGAAAATAAACAACAAATGGTATATAAGGAAGTAAAAACCGTGTAGCTTGGAGAGGAATAGAACACAAGGAAGTTAGTGCTGGAACCAAGTCATGTGCTAAAATGTAGGTTGCAATTGTTAAAGAGATTATTAGCAGAAGGGGAAGGAAGGGGAAACAGTGGTTGATATGTAAAATAAAAAAATTTTAAATATAAAGAGATTAATAGCAATACACACTATGTAATGCTACTCTTTACATCTTCATATCTTGAAAGACCATTGGATATATTTTAGTAATGTCTTTAAATTCTTTGTCTTGCTAGATCTTTCATCAACATTTTAGCTTTCATTTGCTGCTACAATGCCACTCTCATACTTTATAGCAGGACTCCACATTTATGAACCAAGTATGTACTAACTTTCACTGTTGTAACTAATTCATAAACACAAAGCAATGTCCCTATGGGATATGAGTTCAAGTGTTGTTATTCTGATCTCCTGAATGGTGTTATCCCATGCTACAGTCATCTAAAGGTTTGTATGAGATGAATAATTTCATTTCCACTCAAGGTAAGTCAATTATAGGTCTTGAAAGTCAGTCTTATGGGCAACAAGATGTTATCTTGTCGTTCCATAGTTTCTTACATAAAATTGATTGTTTTAAAAAAGTAGAAGATGGATTCTCTTTGAGGACATGATGAGAGAAGGTGGAAGCCAAATTTTTTTAAAGATACATATTTATATTTGGAGGCTGCAATGTTATTGTCACAGTATCCTGATGATCTCATACATCAGATCAACTCAGTATGGTATGGTATGGTAAAGAACTACACAGAAATTTGAATAATAGGAGTTTTTTGAGTAACGATTTGGTCTGCAGGGTACCTACTGTAACTAGATTCTTAGGTTCCAGAACAATGAATATGGGTACTGGTAGGAACAGAGTTGGTTTATTGAGAATGAGTGAATTTCTGAGCAAGGAAGTAGGCTGGAGAGTTGGGGGAAAGTTATGTGCTGAACAGCACCTATGCTGGGCATGTTGGGACAGTAGAATGGTCCTTTGTTTCTCTCTGTGTTCTGTTACAATTCAGCATTGGTGTGGAGTAGTTGTCAGTTTCTTTTCTTTTTTTAAAAATTTTTTAAAATTATATTTGTGTTTTAATTTTACACATCAGCCATGGGTTTCCCTGTCCTCCCCCCTCCCGCCCCCACTTCACCCCCATCCCTTTCCCTCCATTCTCATCTCCTCCAGGGCCAATACTTCCCTGGGGATTCATTTATATCTGGTGGATTCAGTACAGGCAGGTCCAGTCCCCCTCCTTCCAGGCCGAGCAAAGTGTCCCTGTGTAAGCCCAAGGTTCCAAACAGCCAGCTCATGCACTAAGGACAGGTCCTGGTCCCACAGCCTGGATGCCTCCCAAACAGTTCAAGCTATTCAATTGTCTCACTTATCCAGAGAGCCTGATCCAGCTGGGGGCTCCACAGCCTTTGGTTCTTAATTCATGTGCTTCCATTCGTTTGGGTATTTGTCCTTGTGCCTCTCCAATCTTGGTCTCAACAATTCATGCTCTTACAGTCCTCCCTCTTTCTCGACAATTGGACTCCTGGAGCTCCACCTGGGGCCTGGCTGAGAATCTATGCATCCACTTCCATCAGTTATTGGATGAGAGTTCCAGTACGCCCATTAGGGTGTTTGGCCATCTGATCGCCAGACAAGGTCAGATCAGGCTTTCTCTCGACCATTGCCAGCAGTCTACAGAGGATGTATCATTGTGGATTTCTGGGGACCTCTCCAGCACTCTGCCTATTCCTGTTCTCATGTGGTCTTCATTTATCATGGTCTGTTATTCCTCATTCTCCCTTTCTGTTCTTGATCCAGCTGGGATCTCCTGCTCCCCTAAGCCTTCTTTCCCTCAAATCTTGCCCTTCATTACTTCCACTGTTGTCCAAGTTGTTCAGGTAGATCTCATCCATTTCTCTGTCATTGGGTGATCCCTGTGTCTTTCCTAGGGTCCCGTTTTCTAGGTAGCCTACCTGGAGTTGTGTAGCAGTCTAGTCATCTTTGTTTTACATCTAGCATCCTCCTATGAGTGAGTACATACTATGTTTGTCCTTCTGAGTCTGGGTTACCTCACTCAGGATGATTTTTTCTAGATCCATCCATTTGCCTGCAAACCTCATGATGTCATTGTTTTTCTCTGCTGAGTAGTACTCCATTGTGTATATGTACCATATTTTCTTTATCCATTCTTCAGTTGAAGGGCATCTAGGTTGTTTCAAAGTTCTGGCTATTATAAACAATGCTGATATGAACATAGATGAGCAAATGCCCTTGTGGTATGATTGAGCATTCCTTGGGTATATGCCCAAGAGTGCTACAGCTGGGTCTTGGGGGAGATGGATTCCCAATTTTCTAAGGAAGCACCATATTGATTTCCAAAGTGGCTGTACAAGCTTGCATTCCCACCAGCAGTGGAGGAGAGTTCCCCTTGCTCCACATCCTCTCCAGCATAAGCTGTCTTCTGTGTTTTTGATCTTAGCCATTCTGACAGGTGTAAGGTGGTAACTCAGAGTCGTTTTGATTTGCATTTCCCAGATAATTAGGGATGTTTAGCAATTACTTAAATGTCTTTCAGGCATTTGAACTTCCTCTGTTGAGAATTCTGTTTAGTTCTATAGCCCATTTCTTAATTGGGCTGTTGGGCATTTTGATGTCTAATTTCTTGAGTTTTTTATATATTCTGGATATTAGCCCTCTGTCAGATGTGGGGTTGATGAAGACTTTTTCCCATTGTGTAGGCTGTCGCTTTGTCTTGTTGACTGTGTCCTTTGCTCTACAAAAGCTTCTCAGTTTCAACAAGTCCCATTGATTGATTGTTTCTCTCAGTGTCTGTGCTACTGGTGTTATATTTAGAAAGTGATCTCCAGTGCCAATGAGTTCAAGAGTACTTCCTACTTTCTCTTCTATCAGGTTCAGAGTAACTGGATTTATGTTGAGGTCTTTGATCCACTTGGACTTAAGTTTTGTGCATGGTGAGAGATATGGATCTATTTGCAGCTTTCTACACATTGACATCCAGTTATGCTAGCACCATTTGTTGAAGATGCTTTCTTTTTTCCATTGTACATTTTTGGCTTCTTTGTAAAAAATTATATGTTTATAGGTGTGCGGGTTAATGTCAGGGTCTTCATTCGATTCCATTGGTCCACATGTCGGTTTTTATGCTAGTACGAGGCAGTTTTTATTATGGTAGCTCTATAGTAGAGCTTGAGGTCGGGGATTGTGATGCCTCCAGAGGTTGTTTTATTGTACAGGATGCTTTTGGCTATCCTGGGTTTGTTTTTCCATATGAAGTTGACTATTATTCTTTCCATATCTGTGAAGAATTGTGTTGGTAATTTGATGGGGATTGCGTTGAATCTGTAGACTGCTTTTGGTAAGATCGCCATTTTTACTATGTTAATCCTGCCTATCCGTGAGCATGGGATATCTTTCCATTTTCTGACATCTTCTTCAATTTTCTTTTTCAGGGACTTAAAGTTCTTGTCATATAGGTCCTTCACATGCTTAGTTAGAGTAACCCCAAGGTATTTTATAACATTTGTGGCTATTGTAAAGGGTGATGTATCTCTGATTTCCTTCTCAGCCTCTTTGTCTATTGTATATAGGAGGGCTACTGATTTTTTTGAGTTGGTCTTGTATCCTGCATTGTTGCTGAAGGTTTTTATAAGCTGTATCAGTTCCTTGGTTGAATTTTGGGGGTCACTCATGTATACTATCATGTCATCTGCAAATAGGGAAAGCTTGACTTCTTCCTTTCCAATTTGTATCCCCTTAATCTCCTTATGTTGTCTTATTGCTCTGCCTAGAACTTCAAGTACTATATTAAATAAGTATGGGGAGAGGGGACAGCCTTGCCTTGTTCCTGATTTTAGTGGTATTGCTGTGAGTTTCTCTCCATTTAATTTGATGTTGGCTGTTGGCTTGCTGTAGATTGCCTTTATTATGTTTAGGTATGTTTCCTGTATTCCTGATCGCTCCAAGACCTTTATCATGAAGGGGTGTTGGATTTTTTTCAAATGCCTTTTCTGCATCTAATGAGATGATCATGTGGTTTTTTTCTTTGAGTTTGTTTATATGGTGTATTACATTGAAGGACTTTCGTATGTTGAACCACCTTTGCATCCCTGAGATGAAGCCTACTTGATCATGGTGGATAATTGTTTTGATGTGTTCTTGGTGTCTGTTTTCCAGTATTTTATTGACTATTTTTGCATGCATATTCATGAGGGAGATCGGTCTGTAGTTCTCTTTCTTTGTTGCATCTTTGTTTGGTTTAGGAATCAGGGTAATTGTAGCCTCATGGAAGGAGTTTGGTAATATTCCTTCTGCTTCTATTGTGTGGAACAATTTAAAGAGTATTGGTATTAAGTCTTCTTTGAAGATCTGGTAGAATTCTGCACTGAAACCATCTGGTCCTGAGCTTTTTTTGGTTGGGAGACTTTTATTGACTGATTCTATTTCCTTAGGGGTTATTGGACTATTTCAATGGTTTATCTGGTCTTGATTTAACTTAGGTATGTGGTACCTATCCAGAAAATTATCCATTTCTTTTAGATTTTCCAGTTTTGTGGAGTAGAGGTTTTTGAAGTATGACATGATGATTCTCTGGATTTCCTCATTGTCTGTTGTTATGTCCCCCTTTTCATTTCTAATTTTGTTAATTTGGATGTTCTCTTTCTGTCTTTTGGTTAGTTTGGATAAGGGCTTGTCTATCTTGTTGATGTTCTCAAAGAACCATTAATCCTTTGTATTGTTCTCTTTATTTCTATTTTATTGATTTCAGCTCTCAATTTGATAATTTCCTGGCATCTGTTTCTCCTGGCAGACTTTGCTTCTTCCTGTTCAAGAGCTTTCAGGTGTGCTGTCAAGTCACTAGCATGAGATTTCTCCAGCTTCTTTGTGTGGGCATTTAGTGCTATGAATTTCATTCTTAGCACTGCTTTCATAGTGTCTCATAAATTTGGGTATATGGTGTATCCTTTTTCATTGATCTCTAGGAAGTCTTTAATTTCTTTCTTTCTTTCTTCCTTAACCCATTGGTGATTCAGTTGAGCATTATTCAGTTTCCATGAGATTGTAGGATTTCTGTAGTTTTTTCTGTTGTTGAAATCTAACTTTAAACCATGGTGGTCTGATAGAACACAGGAGGCAATTTCAATTGTTTTGTATCTGTTGAGATTTGCTTTGTGGCCAAGCATGTCGTTGATTTTAGAGACGGTTCCATGGGGTGCTGAGAAGAAGGTATATTCTTTTTTGTTCGGGTGGAATGTTTTGTAGATATCGATTAAGTCCATTTGAGCCATAACATCAGTTAAGACCATTATTTCTCTGTTAAGTTTCAATTTGGCTGATCTGTCCAGAGGTGAAAGTGGCGTGTTGAAGTCTCCCACTATTAATGTGTGGGGTTTTATATGTGATTTGAGCTTTAGTAATGTTTCTTTTACATATGTAGGTGCCCTTGTGTTTGGGGCATAAATTTCAGAATTGAGACTTCATGTTGGTGGATCTTTTCTGTGATGAGTATGTAATGTCCTTTATCATCTCTTTTGATTGATTTTAGTTTGAAGTCTATTTTGCTGGATATTAGGATGGCTACACCAGCTTGCTTTTTAAGACCATTTGATTGGAAAGTCTTTTCCCAGCCTTTTATTCTTAGGAGGTATCTGTCTTTGAGTTTTTGGTGTGTTTCTTGTATGCAGCAGAAAGATGGGTCCTGTTTTCGTATCCATTCTGTTAGTCTGTGTTTTTTATAGGTGAATTAAGTCCATTGATATTAAGGGATATTAATGACCAGTGATTGTTCATTCCTGTTGTTATTTTTATTTTTTGGTGGTAGTGTGTGTGTACTTCTCTTCTTTGGAGTTTACTGCTGTGGTGTTATCTATTGCCTGTGTTTTCATGGGTGTATCTGCCTTCCTTAGGTTGGAATTTTCCTTCTAGTGCTTTCTGTAGGGCTGGGTTTGTGGATAAGTAGTGTTTAAATCTGGTTTTGTCTTGGAAGGCCTTGTTCACTCCATCTATGATGATTGAAAAGTTTTGCTGGGTATATTAGTCTAGGCTGGCATCCATGGTCTCTCAGTGTCTGTATTATATCTGTCCAGGTCCTTCTGGCTTCCAATGTCTTCATTGAGAAATCAGGTGTTATTCTGATGGGTTTGCCTCTATAAGTCACTTGGCCTTTTTCCTTTGCTGCCCTTAATATTATTTCTTTATTCTGTACATTTAGTGTCAGTTTATTTTCTGTCGTTGGTATTCTACATACATTAAGTTTATAATATTCCCCCATGTTCTTGTCACAATTGCCCCCTAAGAGCTATGGTCATAGAAATCTTTAAGAGGATCCATGAGTTAATAATCAACCTTCCATAATATCATAAGTACAGATATAGGGGTATAAATACCTGCCTAGAAAGCTTGTGAACTTTTCTCCCTGCCTCATCCATCAACTGTGAAGGAAGCATTGGTCCTCTGTCACAGGAGCTCTTTGGAGTCTCTCAGTCACAAGGAGTTTAAATTGAAATTGTAATAGCCTATAAGACAGATAATTCACAAAAATAAAAATAGAAGGTCTAGGCAAGAGTAATGTGATTATGACAACTAATGGGCTCAGAAAGGACAAGGGCAAGTAAAGCCCATGACTGTGGTTGTTCTAGGAGAGCAATTGTTGTGTACCTTACTCTTGGGAGTGAGATCCCTTGGATTATAAAATAAAAACATTAAGAAAGTATCAAAATGTAGAATAGATTAAAAGGAAAATAGGATGAGGTCGTAATGAGTATCAACAGTGCCAAAAAAGTAATGAAGAAATACAAGATATTATGTAAGGTTGTCACACTGATAGAGTTATAAGTGAACTGCATCTTTGTATTTAAGAGTTAAGACATTTTTCTTGAGAACTGTTAAGTTTTACAGTCTTATAGCAGTCTGTAAGTATCATCAAGTCTTGGTTTTCAGATACTCTTGAGGCTGTGGGGACACAAAGAGCTAAAAGTTTTATTTTTGACAATAACTTTTGAGTATTTTTACATGGGTAGGGTAGGTCTTCATCCACCCTGGAATGTCAACAAACATCTGAAGATATTTATAATCTTCTTAAAGCTCATATATCAGCATTACTCTGGCTTCTGTAATTTATAAGCAAGCTAGATGTCTACATGTTCTATAGAAATAAATAAGCTACAGATTTAGGAATGTTTCTTAGCTCCCAATGTTATAGCTTGTTATTATTCCATACTTGGAGCTATCCTCAAGGCTGGGGCTGGAAATAAGTTCTTTAGCTCTCAAGAATTCTCAGCAAAACTGGTTCCTATTTAAGCTCACTGAGGGAGGAAACCTATCAATTAAGGTAGAGAATGAAGTCAATTATCTGAAAGAAAATTTATATTGCTAGGTGTCATTTTGAGTCATGAGACACTTTAGTAGCCATTGTAATGACTTAAATGTGGCTTTTCCTAGGAGATCTTGGGCAGTGCTATTCTTTAAGGGTTACCATCATTGGAAGTGAAGACCCATTCTCTCCAGAGAATGAGACATTTTTCTTATGGTGACTTTCATTTTTGCAGTGTGGGTGGGGCAGATGCTCAAAGCCTTGTTTCTTAGAATCCTCCTATAGTGAGTTCTTTCCCAGGGTATGACTTCCCACAGCTGTGACATACATTGCCTCTTTAGGATCCTATACTCCTGATAATCATGAACGAAATGGTGCTAGTCCTAATTTTATTGCTAGAGAAATAAAGATTACAGTGCTCTTATGTTCATTGGTTTGTGGTTGTAAAGTTCATATGCCTAATTGTTTATAGTTGAGGGTTATTGAAAGCTCTAGGTTCTCTGAGGTGGTAGATTGTTATCTGTGTGGGAAATGTATTATTCCTAGCTTTAACGTTATTAATTGTGCTTGTCATTGTGTCTATAAAGTCTCCTTGGCTTTTTGGACTGTTTTTTATTTCTGTTGTTGAGAAACTAAAATTCCAAATTAAACTTGGCTGTGATTGGTTCCCATTGTCTTCTTTTATAGCTTCCCTGTAATGTCCAGACCATGTGAACTACCAAAACAAGCATCTAGCAATATCTAGTCTTATGGAAGTATTTCCCTGTTTTCTTTAACCTTGTTTCCTAGAAATACATCTTAGAACAGCAGCTACATTGGTGCTCCCAAAGGATGGTCTGCAATAATTCATCAATTTTCCCCCAACTTGGTCACACTGATTTGAATTAGTCTCCCTGCCTTTCACCACTACTGTCTTTTTAATAAGAATATTTGGTTTCATGGCCAAGCTTAAGCTATGGGGTCAGCAATAACTACAGTATTCTCCACCTTGAAATTCCCGTTAGACTATGAACTAAAAGGAATGTGGGCTGATTTAGTGGTTTGAATTTATATGAACACTCACTTATTTCCAATTTGATAACATAAAAACAATAAAAACATTAACACATAGAGACAACACATATATGTACATATCATACATGAAGGTAGACTTAAAAGCCAAAGATTTTAGATATTTTAGTTAGACTTATCTTTTTTTTTATCAGTTTTTAGGGTAGATTGTTGATCTGATAATATCTGCCACAGACTTAAACAAACCCTGATCCAAAATCTGTGAATCTATAAACATGGCTGTCAAGGTATAAAACAAAATGTAGAATAATTAAGATTTTAAGACTGGAAATACATTTGTGCTGACTAAATTTGTGTTTGGTTATCCTCATTAGTGTATAATTCTCATATTTTTTAGATTGATGGGTCGAAGTATCCAACAGTGTTCATGGTAATGGCTTGATGCCCATGGATCCTGAATACCTTCCCTGGAAAATAGAAGTTCTACAAACCAGACCAGGTGACCGGAATTATGAACGTTTGTTGCATTTGTACTGCTTTATCTCTATATCTACCTGATATTTCATTTTTTTCTCATAATTAATGGTACTTTGTAATTTAAATAGCTAATGAATAAGCCTTGTGCATAGATACTGAACAACAACAAAAGCTTAGCAAATGTGTATACTCGAAACAAATGAACCTGGGACTCGTAATGGACTCATAAGTCATTCTGCTTCGAGCTAGCTCTAGTAGACTCTGTTTGTCAAGACATTTTGTAAACTCCTGGGGCAGGACACCATTGTGCTTTCCCAGAACTCCTCCATTCTACCTTATTATGCAATTCACTGAGTTTATCTTGCATGGCTTTTATTTCTCCTCTACCCTAGATTCTGAGTTCCTGGAAGAAAAAAAAATGTGTTCTTGAGAGTACACAGCACAATTTTGGTATGTAATAAATGCTGAAAAGCTGTGGTTTCAATTTGGGTAATTCCAAGTAATTTTATTTTCAAAATATTTTACACTTGAATGGCACTTATTTCATCAAAAGAATTGTTCTGCAGATACATGTGAAGTAAGCCAGAAGGAATGGAAAATTTTAGGCATTGCATCACACTTCATTTGGTGTTTGGTTCAGCACAGTGCAACAGAATGCATGGGTGCTTGGCAGTGCTTGTCGCTACTGGATCATGTTTGCCACCAGAGAGTGAGATCTTCACTTCACAGGTGCATTCTCAGAACATGATGACAGAGCAGTAACACTAAATGTAACCTCTTATCAAAGGAAGTCTACAAAGCAGTTTGTTGAATATAGGTACAAAGTTTAAGATAAAAAAAGCCCTCCCTTGAGGGCTTTCTAATAATGAGCCAAGAATCCACAAATAGCATAGGTGCTTAAAATGCCACAAACTCTTTGTCCACAAAGATTTTGCAAGCAAAACCAAAAGCATGTAAGAGCTAAGGAATCCCAGCAAGAATAACTGCACTTGTTGAATTTTCAGAAAGAGGTGTTTACTCACTTAACTAGGGTTTGGAGCAACTGTCTACAGCAGGGGACAAGGCTGGAAGGACAGCAAAGAAGTTCAGAGTAGCAATGTTATGCCAGTGAAGATAACCTTCTGTACATGATAGGTTGAAAAAGCAGATAGAGGACTACTTTTAAAAAATTGTTTTCAGAACTTCTTCTTTTAAGTGACTCTACCAGTCAATGTCTAGGTGCTAGAAAAACCTATCTTCATTTCATTCTAAGACTGATGATTGGTTTGTTTGTTCAGAGGGGGTGGAGACTGGCTGGTGGAAGCAGATCATTGAGTGTATGTCTTTGAAGATGATGATTGTCATTGTCTTATTCTAGTCCAGGCAACATGAAGTCTCTTCCACCGGCTGCTCCTGGCATATGAGCCACTCTCTATCTTCCCCAGAATGATGGATGACAACCATTTGAAACCATAAGCCCACACAAAACTTCTTCCTTTAAGAAAAGCAAGAGATACAAAGTTAGAAAATATCAAAACTGAATCTTATTTAATCTCTCTCATCCAAATATGTGCCAGTTTCCCGAGGGTCAGGAAACACCCAGCATAGGTCATCCTCTTTAGTCAAGTACTCTAGACTCAAATAATGGAGGGCTATAGCAACAGGTCTAAATATATGCAGTTTTCCAAGACTTAGAACCTAAATAACAGTATGAAGCAATCTCTTTAAATAACAGGAACCAAGAGTCACCAGGTGTCTTCCTGAGGAAATTTTTTAGGTAAATTCTGTGAATAAATTTTATGGATATAATCAACTTCATCTTGAGAAAATAACCTATTATATATACTTCGCTCTACTCTACTATTGATTATTTCAAAAATAATTTTTGATGTAAACACACAGTTTATCAGACAGTACTGTAATAGGACACAAGTTTTGTGTTGCTAAGGATCAAAAGCTGAGCCTACAAATACCAATAAACCACACTCAAGTCCGTAGAAATTCTTACATTATTCTTAGGAACATGAATATTATTCTTAGGAATGTTATGAGTATGACACTCTATATCACTATTCCCTTTCCTCCTCCTTCTCTTCTTAAGAATCTTTTTATTTTATATGTAACCATATTGTAGAAATGAAAAAAAGTTATTGATGTCATACCTTTTCATTTCTATCTCTATCTAAAATAATTTGTGCTTCCCAATTCTAATAAAGGTGGGCCTTGAGCTTATTAGGCTATTTCATTTGTGCCTGTAAGATCCTTAATGTCAGGAATGGAGAACAGAAACTATGAGAAGCTGAATGCTGATCATTGATACAACAAATGTCCAAATGGTATTTAGAGAAAGTGTCAGAAAAGCTTTGGTCTAACACCAAGGAAAGAAGGTATGCATGAAGAAAGGTAGGGCTCTTAAGTTCTGCAGGTAGCAGAAACTATGGATGTGAATAATTGCTATTTAAATTGGGGCTTTGGGGGAGTTTGGAAAGTTTTATTCTGTAACATGCAAAATAATTTCAGTGTTCATGTGAACTACAAAATGGGGATAAAGCTAAGCATCTCTCTTTTGGGTGAAAGAAAAGTGTCACCCCTTTTGTGTATATTACATTTACCAGATCCTTTTTGTGTGTATCATATCTACCAGACACACTAGTTTTTCTACTGGGAGGTGCAACATTGTATAGGCAGGTGTGACTGAAATGTTTGTAGAATGACTATTCTCAAGCAACTGGACCTACTTGCTGATTCTTATTGAGCTTATTGATCCTTCCTGTCAAACAATTATAAAATATGTTGAGTAAATTATTATGCTTAAAGGTCAGAAAAATGTTCTACTTTGTACAAGTTGAGGGCAAGTGAAATGCACCATCACTTTTAATTGTATTTTGTGACACCAAAAGTTCCTGTGATGTATTATCACTCACTGTCATTTATGGTTCTAGGGCACAGGAGTATCTTCAATCATGTGGTTACTACTGTTTACCTGAGGATTGTATATTAAGAATGTATTTTCTCACTAAGCTGTAACGTTTTCAATATCTCTCCTGAAAGTTAAAATTTATAGATGCTTAAGCCTTCATATTTATCCTATTTTTCCCAAATGTGTTAGCTGCAAGAACAGACTATAAAATTAGTCCAACTTTTTCCCCTTAGTACATCAACCATAATAGCTGGTTTGTTTAACTCTCAACTTCTAACAGAACCATATTTTAATTTAGCAATTCTGAATAAGTCTTTACCTGGTATATTCAGGTTCTCATGTTTGCTACTACCTCCCACCAATACCTCTTAGTGTACTTTTTTAGGCCTACTTTCCCATTTTTCAGGTAATATTCCAGTGATCGTTGAGTTATACACTCCATTCCTTTCCTCTCCTCTTCACACGTCACTAAGAGATAGAGGCTGTTCCTTCTACACGATCCTGTTTGCCATCACATCTTTAGTCTCTACTTTTATGCCTCTCAGGATCTTGTTTTTATATATTGTACCTCTTTGTTTTTACCTTAGTTCTAAATTTGTCTCATTCAACTTCTTTTCTCTTTTTAATATGCTTGCTGAAGTCTTTAAGAAAAAAATCATTAATTTAAAAATTTCTGGGACCATGAATGGTATTGGGTATTTTGGGAAGTTTGTATGCAACTTGGTTGACTTCCCCTTGGGTCAGTGAAGCATCAGGAGTCCTGGGTGAACTGAAATTGGTGTGAGTTTCTGTGGCCACGAGTGTTGTTAACTTGACAGAAGCTAAAATCAACTGAGGTATGGGCCTCTGAGCATTTCTTCTGGGCATTATCTTGACTATACTTATTGAAGTGGAAAGACCTGCCCACTGTGGGTGGAACCATTCCCTCTGCAGGAGGATCCTGGCCTGGAGAAGGTGGAGAGGTTATGCACTTGATGAATTCTTTTCTTCTGATGGTAGATGCAGTTTGACCAAGCGCTTCAACCCCCTTCTGCCTTGACTTCCCCACCACGATGAAGTATACCATGAATTGTGAGATGAAATAACCCCTTCCTTCCTTCCACTGCTTTTATCATTCAAATGAGATAGATTCTTTGCATTAGTAGACCCACTGAGCCCTGGGACAACGTTCATTTAGCACTACTTCTCTTGAGAAGCTTGGATGATCACTTTCTTCTGACAGTCTCCACAACTCAGTGTCTTTGCTGTCTGACATTATGAAACTTTTCTTATCTGGGTGAACAAATGATGTTATGTAAAGCGATGTTGAATACTGTCAATCCTTCCAGTCCTTGCTTTCCTGATATAGGTAAATCTTAAAAGAGTGCAGCAATGATTCACTGAGCCCAAATGGGTGGCATAAATTGACTTTTGTCAGAAACTACTTAAAAGAAGAAAGTCGATTAATTGAAGCCTGGCTATCTCATCTAAAGTCTTCATATATGGTACGAATACCCCCCCCCCCCAAGTTAAATGACATTGAGCAGAATAAAAACACATAGTTTATATTGGAGAGCTTGCTTTGAAGATTGGTCCACAAAAGACAGGAGTGACACTTTAGGGATGAACTGACTCATGTTCCCAGCCCTGACTAAGAGCTATTAGTCTTCCATTTTCAGAAAGCTGTTAACATTGTCAAAGAAATTTAGCATAATTATGCATGTTGGGTAATGCAATTCAATAAGAAGATAACTCTTTGGGAGCATCCTGTTGCTGTCATCCAGAGATCTGGAAACTTGCCTCACTCTCATCCTTACACATCAGACATCTTTTCCAGTCTGCAGCAGCCCTGGAGCTGGGGTTCACTTCCTGCCAGATGTAAAGCATCATCTACCATTTTCTTGCTCTGCTTAGACCTGATCAATAAATTGCGGGTTTACAATTGAACCACACTTTGGGGTGCCTTTTCTCTGATTAAGTCTTTCATTCTTCTTGTTTTCCACTGTGACATTTATATTCTAGACAGATGGTCAGAAGCCTTAAACAGCCTCATGCATTTCTAAATGTTTGCCTCAATTTCCCGTGGCATCTCAAAGGTATCAGGGATTGCTCATCTAGTCACATGACACTCATCTCTAGGTCAGATCATGGCAATCATCAGGTTGCTAATTCCCAGGCCAACTACTTTGGAAGGGTTTCTTTTCTTCATCCAAGATCCTCCCTATTCATGAATGTGATTTGTCCCTTTTGTCCTTAAAGCCCCAAGACATACATTTATTGAAATGTATATTTAATGTTGTCATATATAACTGATTAACATCACTATTATATTTATGATTTGGCTCTTCAGTATCAACCTTAGGTCCTGTACTATTTCTATAACTATTTCCAAACCTTCCTTTCAAGACCCAATAACCTAATCTTTTTATTCTGAACTACTCATGATTTAAGCTTGATATCTTTCTGCCTGGAATAGCTATTTATGTTCTCTGTTACTTAGATTCAGTATGTGCGGCAAGCTCTTCTGAATCTTCTTCCTAAATCAATAGTGTTCTTCCTTTGTACCCTCTTCTTCTCATTAAGTCACATCTGTAATTTGCCAGGTATTTAGAATTGTAGCCAGAAAATTCTGTCTATGGACAACTTATTTTCCTATTAGAAAGTCCAAGTGTTGGACTTGGAAGATAACTCAGTGGTTAAGAGCCTTTGCTACAACAAGCATAAGAACCCAAGTTTGAATCTCTATCACCCACATTAATATAATTAATTAATTAAAAAGCCAGGCATAGCTGTGCACATTAATAACCTTGGCATTAGGAGATGGAAATGGGTGGACCCTATAAGCTTGCTGTCCAATCAGTCTAGCCCAAACAGCAAAATCCTGGTTCAGTGAGACACTCTGTTTCAAGAGGATAAGGAAGAGTGATAAGGGAAGACACTCTTCTTCCTGTTTTGGCCTCTGCATATGTGCTCACAGGTACACACACCTGCACATACATGTGTACTCATGTCCATCCTCTTCTGATGTCTGCACATGTATGCATGGCCATACACACAAAAAGAAGGCAGTCCAAGTTCATGATAGTTTGTCCCTTGAGTTGTGTGGTGATCACCTAGCTCTCTTCCTCATCTTTCGTTGCTCCTCACACTGCCAGTTTTTATGTTCCACTCACAACCAGCAATTTTGAAGTTCCCAGGAACTCTACCCCGTCAGTGTTCACTGCTGGGTGATGCTTGTGTTAGTTACTTCTCATCACTGTGACAAGACACTTGAGTGAATTTACAAGCTATGCATTTTAGTTCACGGTTTCAGAAGTCTCTGTTCATGACCAGCTGGCTCTGTTGTTTAAAGGCCAGTAAAAAGGTAGGAACAATTTAGTGGAAGAGCATGGTTGAGGAAACTACTCAGCTCGTGGCAGCCAGGAAGCAGATATATGTCAGTTATGGACAAAGGCACACATTCAGCCACCTACCTCCCACCATCAGGTGGCCCCCACCTTCTGATAAACACATTCAGTATAAACACATAATTGGATTATTTTGTTGAAGAAATGGATGCCCTGTCAAACTATCACTTCTCAAGGGTGTCACCAGTGGTGACCAAGTATTCAGTAAATGGGCTAATTTGGGGAGTCACGTCACATTCACACCATGGCATGGTTATAGTTGGAAATTGTCTTAGACCTTCTTGCTCTTCACTCTCAACTAAGACACACATTCTGCTGGCTGAGACCTCTCCTACACCAGGTTAGGCCTTCCTGTTACACAGGATATTAAAATGCTGCCACATTCAAGATGGATACATGTTTTCTACATGCAGACTAAGCTTCAATTTGGTAGGATCTGGATCTGTTGAGTTTACATGTGTAGTTTAAAAATATTCATAGGGCTGGAGAGATGGCTCAGTTGTGAAGAATACTTGTTTTTACAGAGGTCCAAGGTCACAACTGTCTTTAGCTCCAGTTACAAGGGCATCCAACAACCTCTTCTGACATCTACCTGCACCAAGCACACATGTTACAAAGACAAGCACACAACTGAACACTCATAGTCATAGAATAAAATGAATCAATAATATTCATGCTCTGACCACCTGATTTCATTTCTCTTCTGCCACATCTAACCTCTGTGTCCTGTCAGGTCCTGTGTATCATCCACCAGGTCCCATCCAGGTGAGTCTCCCTGATCCTTCCTTCCATATACTATCTCCAATCCCTAGATCTATCCTGGATCCCATATCCACAGCCCCTGACTTGTTCTGATCAACCCCATCCATGCTGTCCCCAATCTCAGACTTGGGCAAGGGAACAAAACCATCATGCCAACTTAGTCCCCTGTATACAACTGACTTTATCCTGCCCACACCATATCCAACTTTCAGACTCAATCCTGTCAGCACATGTGATGGTTTGAATAGGAATGCCCCCATAGACTTAGGTGTTTGACTAATTCTTCCATAGAGAATGGCACTATTAGGAGGTGTGGCCTTGTTGGAGTAGGTGTGGCCTTGTTGGAGGAAGTGTGTCACTGAGGGAGCAGGTGTTGAGGTCTCAGAAGCTCATGCTAGTTCACTTTTGCTGCCTTTGGATCACAATGAAGGACTATCAGCTCCTTGGATTGTTTTAGTTTTGAGAACTGAGTCTGTCTTTAACCTGTACTTAGATCAAAGTTGATACAAATATAAGAGAAATTAATTTTTCATCTCAATCACAAAAACATAAAGTGAGTTCATCTTTTCAGAAAGTTCTAGTATAAAGACACCAGGGTAAAACCAGAAGCAAATTTTTGGGTCCACAGCAATCAGACATTTTTATAGAACATTTGCTAGTAGTGACATTTTATGACTATCATAAGACCTGAGAAGATTTTAGGTTTTGTTAAACATACTGTTTTATGTTTTCTGCTGTTTGTGTTTCAGACTTTGGCTACTTTGAAAATTATCTTAACAAAGCCAGGGTTCATTTAAGAATTGATCTTTGTTAAAGTCTTTTCAATGACTTCTCTGCAAGTAATTATTTTAAAGTGATTTTTTTTAGCACATTTAATGCTCAATGCATCTGTAACTAGATAGGTGTATAGATGGGTATATAGAGTACAAATTTACAAAGTTAAATGCATGTAAGGTTTATAAGAGCAATGAAGCAGTATCATTGCTCCACGCAGTGTTTTCTTAGCAGCCAGGCATGACTGAAGAAGAGACAATAAAGGGGCTACCTGAGCAATGGGCACATTGGGCCAGAGTATCACCCCACTTCCACTTGTTCCTGAAAAGCCTAGTGAACTCCATTGAGGTTAAAAAAAAATACAAGAAAGACCCATGTTAGCATCCAAGTTGAGGAAGAGCTATTCTATGAGATTGTGGATAATGGAGGTTTAAGAAAATTCTTCCCATTCACACAGATGCACCTAACCTTGCTCTTTTTTTTTTTTTTTAATTTAACTTCTTTATCGACTCTCTGGGAGTTGCACATCATGCTCTCCAATTCTGTTCACCTCTTATACCCCTATATATCCTCTCTTCAGCCCTGTCACCCTGGCCCCCACATAAGGAAACAAATCAAAGTATGCCAGCAAGTGAGCAAAAGCAAAAACAAAACAAAACAAAAAAAACAATACCATACCAAACCAAACCACAAACCACCACAACAGAAAAATCTCTGCTTCTCCAACATCTCTTCATTCATCTTGGTGGCAATGGAGGCTACAGTGTGTCATGTAGTAGACCTCTTTGTCCCATCAGTTTTACTGGCAAAAGTTTATTTCAATGAGTCATTGGTCTGGTTCAAGGCCTCTGGTTTCTGGTACACCATCATTACTGAATCCTTACCAGAACTCCTCTGGGATATCCTGTAGATGCCATGAGTCTTGGAGATCTTGCAGGTATCCTTCCACAGGACCAGTCCCTTCACCTGTTCCAGTAGATGCTAGATGGGGTAGATGCTAGGGTGGGTCAACCAAAGACCTGGCTGTGGGCCTGGTTAGTAGCCATGCTGGTCATTCTGGGACCCTGGGGCCACGGACCTTGCTCTTTTAAAGGAGCAACTCATGGAATATTTCCTTCCACACTGTATTATTTGCCCTCGAACATTGTGTTTTTGAACCAACCACCAAATGGTTAATCAACAGTGTCATCAAAGAATTTTGTTCAATGCCAAGGAGAGGAGATACCAGAATTGTAGGTTTATAAGTGAGGTCTCAATTTAATGAGCCTTTTAAAAAATTCCAGTACCCTGCTGGTTTCCTTACTATAGCTCTGTAGTATAACTTGAAATCTGGAATGATGAGGCCTCCAGTGATTTTGCTGTTGATGTTGTTTAGTATGATTATGGCTATCCCACTTATTTGGCAATCCCATATAAAATTTAGTATTGATATTTTTCAATTTCTGATAATAATTGCATTGGGATTTTGATGTAGCATGCATTGAAAATGTAGATTGCTTTTGGTAGGATGACTATCTTCACATTAAACCTGCCCCTCTGTGAGCATGGTAGGTTTTTCCATGTTATGATAATTTCTCTCTTTTTCCAGTGTTTTAAAGTTTCATTTCACTTCTTTGGTTAGGTATATTCCAAGATTTGTTTTTTTTTAAGTGACTGGGGGTATTCTTTCTCAATGGTTTTTCACTTGTATATATGAAGGCTATTGGTTTTGAGGGCTAACTTTGTATCCTGCTATGTCGCTGAATGTACTTATCAGGCGCAGTAGTTTTCTGGTTGAGTTTTTCAGGCTCCTTCATATAAAGAATCATATTACCTGCAAACAAAGATGCTTTATTGCTTCCTTTCCTATCTATGCACTGCAACATGAATCTTAAAAGGTCTTTTAATTAAAACAACAACAACAACAACAACAACAACAACAACAACCCCTGGAGCCAGATATTGGGGTTAAAAACTGAAAGATCAGAGAAACAGATCACCAGCCACTTGCTTACCTCTACAAAATCCTCAGCCTCAAGAGAGAGACTTCCTGTTTACTCAGGCCTTATATACCTTTCTGTGCTCTGACATCTTCCTTCCTTCCTTCCTAGTGCTGGGATTAAAGGCGTGTGCCACTATGCCTAGCTCTGTTCCCATAGTGACTTTGAACTCACTCGGGGATCTCTGCCTCCTGAATGCTAGGATTAAAGGCATGCGCTACTACTGCCTGACCTCCATGTTTAATATAGTCCTTGGCTTTGGCATTGTCCTCTGATCCCTAGGCAAGCTTTATTGGGGTGCACAATATATCACCACAGTGTCTACTTCATTTCCTTTGTCTTATTGCTCTGGCTATGACTTTAAGTCCTGTGTTGAACACTAATGAGAAGAATGGACAGCTTTGTCTTGTTTCTAATTTTAGTGGAAATGTTTTGAGTTTTTCTTCATTTAAGATGATGTTGGCTATGGGCTTCCTGTATTTTACTTTTATTGTATTAAGACATGTCTCCTGTACCACTAATCTTTCCGGGACATTTGTCATGAATGGACATAGAGAAAAATGATGCAATTTCTGTCCTTTAGTCTATATGTGCGATTTATGTGTGTTGAATAATCTTGCATCTCTGGGATGAAGCTGACTTGATCATTTCAGATAATGTTTTTTGATGAGTTCTTGAATACAGTTTGCAAATATTTTATTTAGAACTTTTTGTCTATGATTATGAGAGATAATGTCCTGTAGTTTTATTTTCTTGTTGGTTCATTATCTTGTTTTAATTAGAGCCATACTGACTTCCTAAAAATAATTTGTGAAGGTCGCTTCCTTTTTCTATTTTGCACAGCAGTTTGATCCATGTTGATACTAGTTCTTCTTTGGGTGTCTGAGAGAATTCTGCATTGAATTGTCACCTGTCTTGGTCAGGTTTTATTGGGAGACTTTAATTACTACTTCTATCTCAATGGGTATCCACTCCGGGGAAGACCTGCCCAACTGGGCCCCAGGTTCTGGCCATAAGGCAGGATGCCCCATCCCCACTGGGAAGGTTCCCCCTCTCCAAGACCCTCTGGTGAACCCTACAACCTCCACGCCTTGCCCCCACGCCCATCTGCTGGAGACCCCAGCCATTTCCTGAGACTTAGGAACCAGCCCCCATCTTCCATCCTGCCCTGGAACTCCCATCTGGACCAGAGGTGAGTGCCTCGGGTTGTAGTCAGAGAGGCAACCATCTCTGGGTCCCACCCTGGGCACCAGCCATCCCGGGAGGACCTGCCAAACTCTGCCCCAGTTTCCGGCCATTCGTCAGGCCCAGTGGGAAGGCTCCCCTTTTCCAAGACTGCAGGCAGACCCTGCAGTCTCCACACCCTGCCCCCACACCCATTTGCCCGAGACCCCAGCCACTTCTTGAGACTCAGAGACCAGCCCCCAGCTCCCATCTGCCCCAGAACTCCCATCTGGACCAGAGAGACCCTCTGGTGGACACTACAACCTCAACGCCTTGTGCCATATCCATCTGCTGGAGACCCCAGCCACTTCTGGAGACTTAGAGACCAGTGTCCAGCATTTTATCCTGCCGTGAGAGCCCCCAGCTACCATCCGCCCTGGAACTCCCATCTGGACCAGAGCTTCCATCCTGTCCTGGAACTCTTATCTGGATAAGAGGAGCTCCCATCTGGACAAGATAAGGAGACCCCAGGGACTTCCTGAGACTCAGAGTCCAGCCCCCAGCTCCCATCCGCCCCGGAACTCCCGTCTGGGCCAGAGAGACCCTCCGGTGGACACTACAACCTCAGTGCCTTTCCCCCACACCCATCTTCTGGAGACCCCAGCCACTTCCGGAGATAAGGATAAGAGTTTGCTGTGAGATCGTGCATCCTAGTACTGTCAGATCCCGCACATATCAAGCCTCTCCAACACGACTGCCCAAATGTGAACTGAACAAGGATGATGTTATTGGACGTGCCAAAGTGGAAAGAGAAAAGCCCAGGAGGCCTCAGCATTACACCAAGGACTACAGGCAACTGAGGAAGACTGGCAGCGAGAGAAACAGTCTGCCCTAGGGAAGAGTACCCCAATTGTTTATCCAATACCAAATGGTCAGCCCTGAAAATCATACATATGAGTAACATTATGTGTACTGAACAGGTTATCTTTAGGTATATGTATGCATATACATATACATTTATGGATGTAATAACATATAATGAGAAAAGAGGCCATGAATTTGAAAGGAGGAGTATGTGGAAGTAATTGGAGGGAGGAAAGGGAAGAAAGGAAGGGATGTTTTAAATATATTGTAAAACTAAAAAAAAAAAAAATATGCCTTAAGTAGACTGGTCAGAGAAGCAGCAATTCTAAGACCTAACTGCAAAGTATACAAACAAGAGCAAAACCATCATGAGACATGTATGCAAGAGTGGAGAGTAAGTCATAGACTCCGAGAGATAAAGTGAACACTGTGGGGGTTCATTTCTGCCCCAGCTTCCCTGAATTGCATGATGGAGCTTTCAGAGGCCTCTGGCTCTTGCAGCAGGAGGGGCTCAGTGGGAGCAATTGGTCCCTGTACCTCCTATATTTTATGTGCTTGTTGCCTAGGGTGCAGGGAAAGTTGTAAGTCTTCTCCTGGTAGTCCCTCTGACCCCTGACTCTCTCGACCTGACCTCTTTTCCTGCAGGCACAGTGTAGTATTTCCCTTGAAGTGTCTACTGTTCTCCCTGAGGAAGCTTGCTTTGTCCAGAGTAGGGCCAGTGACCTTCTGCTGGACTCCAGTTCTCAGCTTTGCCACCTACTGTCCTGTGGGAACACACCCCTCCACCACTCCATCTCCACTCCCACTTAACATTCATCTCTAGACCTCATATTCCACAGAATGCTGTATATTTTCTCTCTGCATACTTTGAATACTCTTTCCTAGCTGACACTTAGTTTTCTTCTCCAATGAGAACATAATAGCAGTGAGAAAGAGAAAGACGATCGATGTTAAGATGTTTGTATACTGTGTTAATGATTATAGTGAAACCAGGAAAAAACATGATACCAGAGAGGGAATGGATTAACATGTGATAGTATATAACACACACACACACACACACACACACACACACACACACACACACACACACAGAGTAAAATGGATACTACAATTAAGGAAATGAATAATCTCTCATCTCACATAGTTCCAAACTACTTATTTAACAAGACTCTCTCATTACCTATAGTTTTATCTATAGTGTTATACTGTGCACTGGAGCTCCAGATCTGCTCATTCTGCATACCTGCTACTTTATACTCTGAGGTCTACGCCTCCCCATTTCCTGTATCTTACATCATAATTCTCATCTGCTGTATCAACTCATTCCCATTATGACAGCTATGATCAAAAAGATAAGTGTTGGGAACTCTGGTACACTGTTGGTGGGATGTAGGCTGGCGAAGCCTCTATAGAAAAGAGAACAGAGTTTCTTAAGAAATTAAAAAATAGAATTGCCATATGACTCAGTAATCTGTCTTCTGGGTATATATGCAAAGAACGTTATATCCTCAGCTTCTAAAATATCTGCCCTCCCTATGTTCATTTCAGTACTAGCTACACAAGCCAAGGCATGGAAACAATCTAAGAGTCAGCTGAGAATAAATAAGTAAAGAATGTTTGGTAGATATACAATGAGGAATTATTCATAATTTATTGTGTTAAACTCCCTTTGGCTCTGTTTTGCCTTGGAGGACAGGTTTCCACAGTCATGGGTCACATTTGGGTCAAGGTTTGTGCTTGAGAAAGAAAGAACTGCAGATCTTTGGGACCACAGCACCTCCCCCATTCTGATTTTGTAGCACTGATAATATAATCAGCTTTTTCTTGGGAAAAAAAAAAACTTCTCTGGATGCTTTGGATACTGAAATGGACTATTAAAAAGCAATAAATCCTGAATTTATTAGGATTTTAGCATCTTGATCATGTGAAATGTTAAACCAATTGAGACTTTGTAAGGTGCTTGGTAATTCACCTGCAAACTATTGACTAATGAGAATGTTTAAACAAATATAATTGTCCAAGGTCAACAGTTGTGTTGAGACCATACTCCAGTGAGATGGTCCTTAACCAATTTTCTTGGATATTTAGATTTATTATAAGGGAGGGTCGTTTTAATATCATAAAAGTAGAGTTGGAGGTATTAGTGCATTGAGTACTGCAAGAAGTTTATGAAATAAGGTCCAGGGACTCAGTGAAATGAAAGAATTAGAAGTGACATGACAGTCAATGTGCAGTTGGAATTCAGGAAAGGGTCCCTCTTTTGTTACCAGGTTGTTGTTGTCTTCTGGTGTCAGTTCACTGTTTGGCATTACTGGTCCTCTTGGAATCCAGAGAAAGCCCTGTAGGAAAGTGTAGACATGAGGTCTAAGCTCCAAGTTATGAAGGGAATAGGATCCAGACCTTGGTTGGGTCCGTGAGGGAGCTTATATAAAACCATGAGTTTCAATAAAACTTTTTGCTTCTTGGGATGCTTTTTTGTAGGTGTCAGGATAAAACTGAGAGGAAACGTTTTTAAAATTTAAAGTATAAGTTGCTATGGCGGCCTGAAAGAAAATGGCCCCCAAAGGGAGTGGCACTATTAGGAGGTGACTTTGTTGGAGTGGGTGTGGCCTTGTTGGAGGAATTATGTCACTGTGGAGGTGGGCTTTGAGGTTTAAATATATATTTAAATCTGGACATACCACACATACACTAAAACCAGTGGTTCTCAACCTTTCTAATGCTGTGACCCTTTAGTACAGTTCCTCACATTGTGATGACCTCCAGCCATAAAATTATTTTGTTGCTACTTCATAGCTGTAATTTTGTGACTGATATGAATCATAATGTAAATATCTGACATGGAGGATATCTGATATGTGACCCCCCAAAGGGGTCTTGACCCACAGGCTGAGAACCACTGATTTAAACCTTCATATATAAATCCTTTCTTATTAAAAAATCTTTAATATTTCATATCCATTTAGCCCCTTTAGTTACTGTTTTTTCCCCTTAATATCATGAGACATGGGTGTTTAATCACTGAAATTAGTCCTTGAAAAAGTGAGTCTTTTTAAAAATCACCAATAGAGCATAAAGGAAAAGAGTAAAAAGCAATTTTTTAGTCTGTAATAACAGCATGGTAATTTTGAGTGTTCTTTTTTCTTTTTTTCCCCAAATCTGTTTATGAGCTTACTTATCACAGTAGGAAGCCTGTTAGTTTAGGAAAAGGCAAGGTCTCATTTCTACATTTGAAACACTTAGAGGCCTCACCAGAATTTATCTTTTCGTAAGTCAACAAAACAAATAAGGTGACAGCAATCTGTTTACTATCTGGTTCCTGGCAGGCAACTTAGATTTGTTTCTCTTAGATTGTTGCTGCAAAGCAACAGTAACAGCATGCCAAATGCTAACGGATTTCACAGGCCTTAATTCACCTTGCTCATGTTTCTGTTTTACAGTTTTCCCCCTATTTTCTGCTAATTCTCAGGATCTCAAACTCCCTTTTCTAGAAACCAGTTATTATGCTCAGTACTAGTGACTAAACTTTGATCTAAGTCACCCTCATTAATTTTAACTTCTCTTAACTTCAACATATAATTAAGTAAAGAGACATAATATTTCCAAAGGTTTTTCAGAATTCTCCATGTTTTTTGGGTACTAATGGGTCATGAATCAGTGTGTTCCCCAAGCTTACACACTCTTTGTCTAAACCTAAACGGTTTTGCGTTTTGAGTAGATGAACATCCTTCAAGCCCCATGTTAGCGCCACTTTCCATGGCCAATGCAGCCATGGGCACCACAGGGACCTCCTGGAAAGGAGGGTAGAGGTAGACCAAGACAAAAGGCTCTGGGTCACTTCCAGGATGAATAACTCTTATTTTTCCACTGTCGCTTATGTTTTATTTAGCTAGACACCAGAGGAAGCGTGGCCAGCTCAGCTTGATCAAATGGTATCTTCGACCACCTTATCTGAATTTTTCCTTTTGCACTCCCTGCCCTTGTGGCCTCGCTTTACACTGGAGGACATTCCTCCTAAGCTGTATTTCATTCCTGAAGTTTCCCACAGTTGGGGTCACATCTGGAACAGGGTTTGTGCTTGAGAAAGAACTCCAGACCCTCTGGACTCCAAGAAAAATGAAGTGTCTAGTCTCAACACATTGGAGAAATAAAATGCTCTTAAAATGTATAAGGAACTAGTTTATCTGGACAATCATTGGTACTTAAGATAATCTAAATTATTTTGAATTATATGGACTAAATTATCATCCACAAAGTAATTGTTATTATTAGGTCACAAAATAATAAACGTGGTAGAATTAGAATAACTTGAAGAAGTACCATGATGATAGTGGAAATGGTCCAACACAAGGTTCTGGGTCAATCGGTGTCAAAACTCTGTTAACAGTTCTGTAAAGAATTCCTTATCTTAGCCGGGTGGTGGTGGCACACGCCTTTAATCCTAGCTCTCGGGAGGCAGAGGCAGGCAGATCTCTGTGAGTTCGAGGCCAGCCTGGTCTACAAAGCGAGTTCCAGGAAAGGCGCAAAGCTACACAGAGAAACCCTGTCTCAACCCCCCCCCCCAAAAAAAAAAACAGAAACAAATACAAAAGATGTACAGTTAATCTTAAATCGTGCAGTTTACATGCATGGAGAAAGCAAGCAGAGTTCTGAAAGTAGGAATTCACCCAAGACTTGCCACCAATTGGGGTTCTCCTGGAAAACATTGGCTGTCAGGTTCCGGAGCTGGACACAGAAGCAACAGGCACAGACTTCTCTTCCCTAGGTTCTCTTGGAAATCTATGTCCACATTCTTTGTATCCTCAAGAGAGACCAGAGGTGCAGAGTCATTTTCAGCTAATGTTGGCCAGCTTGAGCTACAGGAGACCTATGACCGTCACCTTCCCCATTGAGATTAAGCAGCCTCCAAGGCTTGCTTCAAAGGAATTAGTTCTCTGTGGTCTGATTGACCCTAGTCTTCCCTGATACCATAAGAATTGACAACCGCCCAGCTTTTTTTTTTGAGAACATAACATCCCTCTTCTTTTTATTTGTCTTCAGGGTCTGGAATGAAGGGTTAATGGCCTAAAAATCTCAGGTGGACTGAGAAGCTCTGGACAGGAAAGCTGAGTTGACAGACATTTTTGCAAACTTCTAATCAGGAGAGCCACACAACAGACCACCTGGCATCAGTCACTTCCCCACTGCAGGGGAACTGACCTGCAAATGGACTCTTCTAGCCCCACATTTTCCCCTTTTCCATCCTATACCCCCCCCCCCCACCACACCCATGTGCATCGTCTTCATTCCATAGAGAGACTCTGGCTTTTCAGTCAT
Organism: Onychomys torridus; assembly: GCF_903995425.1. Taxonomy (NCBI): domain Eukaryota; kingdom Metazoa; phylum Chordata; class Mammalia; order Rodentia; family Cricetidae; genus Onychomys; species Onychomys torridus. Next base: position 54,595,040 of record NC_050458.1, read on the forward strand.
TCTGATTAAAGGACAATTCTGCTTCTGGAGATGACTGTCTGCTTTTATTTTCATACCACCTCCATCAGAACCAATTGTACTGGCTGGTTTTGTGTGTCAACTCGACACAAGCTAGAGTCATCAGAGAGGAAGGAGCTTCAGCTGAGGAAATGCCTCCTTGGGATCCAGCTGCAAGGCATTTTTCATTTAGTGATCAATGAGGGAGGGCTCAGTCCATGGTGAGTGGTGCCATCCCTGGGCTGCTGGTTCTGGGTTTTACAAGAAGGTGGGCTGAGCAAGTCATGGAGAGCAATCCAGTAAGCAGCACCCCTCCATGGCCTCTGCATCAGCTCCTGCCTCCAGAATCCTGCCCTGTTTGAGTTCCTGTTCTTCCCTCTGTGAACAGCTGAGGTGTAAGCCTACTAAACCCTTTCCTCTCCAACTCGCTTTGTGGTCATTGTGTTTTGTTGCAGCAGTAGACACCAGTCTAACACCCTCTAGTTCTTAGAGGTCTCCCCCTGACCCCACTAATGTTTAGGGAGGACTGAGAGATTAAGTGGGCACACAAGTACAGTCTTCGTGCCTTAGAAGCAGGTTCTAGATTAGAACTTTTAAGGAAATAATCTGCAAGGCACTTTGTGAAAGTTTCTGGGTAATTTCTGGATCTGATCCTGCCTTGAGAGACACCCTGGATCAGAAAGGCAAGGAAATGGGGCATAAGCACCAGATCAGGGAGTAGTCAAGATGATTCCACCTAGGGTTGGTAGAAGAGGAGGCCTTTCCCCTCCCCCAGAAGCATGTAGTAGACATCCTGGATATGGAGAGTCTGCAAAAGACAGTGCCTAGATGTGGGTTTTTCATTCCAGCATGGTAGAGGAGCAAAAAACATCAATGTTCTGGAAAGACAGATTGTAGAGGTGTGAGGTGTGTTGTAATGCCTTGGTGTGTTTCCCCAGTACCAGCATCAAATCATTCTACAATCTGGGGAAGGTCAGAGAGGGAGAAAGGAGTGTGAGCGTGAAAGATATCCCTGACTATTACAACTTTGTTAAGGACAGCTTCCTGTTTAAACAGGAAAGTCTGTAGAAACCTGAGAATTGACTGTTGTTTTTAATAATATATTTTATTAATTCTTTGAGAATTTTGTACAATATATTTTGATCATATTCACACCCATTCCTCCTCCCAGCCTCTCACAGGCCCGGCCCCTATTGTCCTTTCTCCCTCCTTTTTAATTAAAAAAAAAATTGTTTTTAGAAGAGACTGTCCTGCAAGAAGTGAGGCCTTTAAAAATTTCTTCTTTCATATATTACATTCCGACTGCAGTTTCCTCTCCCTCTACTTCTCCCTGTCACCCCCACCACCTAACCCCTCCTCCCCATCAGATCCACTCCTCCTCCATTTCCCTTCAGAAAAAGGCAGGCTTCCCAGAGATATCAACTGAACCTGGCAAAACAAGTTACAAAAGGCCTAAGCACTTTACCCTCCTATCGAGGCTGAACGAGGAGACCCAGCAGAAAGAAAAGAGTTTCAAGACCATCAAAAGAGTCAGAGACACCACCTACTCCCATTGTTAGGACTCCCACAAGAAGACCAAGCTACACAACTATAACATATTTGCATAGGACTTAGTGCTGACCCATGAATGTCCCTGATTCAGTCTCTGTGAGCCCCTATGAGTGCTGGTTAGTTGGTTGCTCCTACATTTCTTCATCCACTCTTCAGCAGGGTTCCCCTTGCTCTGCCTAGTTTTTGGCCGTGGGGCTCTGCATCTGCTCCCATCAGTTGCTAGGTGGTACCTCTCTGATGACAACTGGGACAGGCACCAATCTATGAGTATAGCAGAATATCATTAGGAGTCATTTCATTTACCTATTTACCTTTTCTTTTTTTGCCAGTTGTGTTTGGTTCTATCCAAGGTCTCTGGACTATCCAGCCTCTGGTTCCTGGTCATCCAGGTACTGTGAGGCATGGGCTCCCTCTCATGGCATTGGCCTCAAGTTGGACCAGTCATTTGGTTGGCTACTCCAACAAGTTCTATGCCACCATTACCCCAGTACCTCCTGCAGGCAGGACAGATTGCAGGTTGAAGGGTTTGTGGCTGAGTTGGTGTCCCAGTTCCACCACTGGAAGCTATGCCTGGTTACAGAAGGTGGCCAGTTCAGGCTCCATATCCCTTATTATCTTTGCTAGGGTCACCATTATAGATCCATGGGGTTCCCACTGCACTAGTTCCACATTACCCCTCAAATTCAAGTCAATTCTCCCTGGTCTGATCCCTCCTGTTCCCATCTCCACCTTCCCCCAGTCTATCCACAAGAATCTATTCTATTTCCCCTTCCCAGGAAGATCCAATGTGTTCCAAAATGGAAAATCTAGGTAAACACACAAGAATTGAGTTCTTGAGAAAGTGGCAGGAGGTTAGGAGAATAGAGAGGTGGTGAGAAGGAGTAGGGTAGGGACCAAGCTGGTCTTCCAAAGCCCCTACCAGAGGGAATCTACTATAGAATCAGCTTGGAATCATTGGTGGGACTGGAGGAGAGGGCAGAGGGTACATATATGGAATCCATTTTTTGTGTCTGTTAGAGTAGGGTCAAAATTCAAAGTGTTTCACTCTTCACAGAGTTCCATCTGTTCTGCTACCACTTTACTCATTTAAAATTCATTTAAAGGGTTGTGAGTAAGCTTATAGGACATCCATAAACACATTTAAAGAGGTAGAGCTGTATACTACAGAATCTTTCTATGGAAATCCAGAAGTTTTAACAATACTTTTTAGGATTATACAGAAAATACAGAAAAGGGGTTGCAAAGACTGAAATAAGAAAATTAAAATGAAAAAGTGACTAACTGGGTATCTGGATTTGATTTCATTCAGCACACTGCACAGTTTTTAAACCAATCTTTCTCTTTCTTTCCTTCCTTCACTCCTTCCTTCCTTCCTTCTTCCTTCTTTTCTCTCCCTCCCTCCCCTCTCTCTTTTCTTTCTTTCTTTCTTTCTTTCTTTCTTTCTTTCTTTCTTCCTTCTTTCTTCCTTTCTTCCCCCTTCCTTCCCTCCCTCCCTCCCTTCCTTCTCTCTCTCTCTCTCTTTCTTTCTCTCTTTCTCTCTTATTTGTTAGTCAGATCAAGGTTGTCTAGTTCTTCGCCATTGGATACATACAGGCATTGATCTTCTGACTTTCAAAACTATTTATGTCATCTGTGGGTTTTAGCCATTACCAGTGGGAGTGGTGCTGGTTACATAGTGGTACACGCATTAACTAACTGCTAGGTCAGCCAGGCACAGTTGATTTTCATTTACAAGTGAGAGTCTGATGATTTATCCAAGAGGAAACCATCTTCTTGTATTTCATTGTCTGTTTAATGAACCTCCCTGGCAAAGCACAAGGTTGTAACATGTATGTGTACCTGATGGTGAAAGATCTAGATTTGAAACCCAACTCCAACTACGTGACCTTGGGTTTTCATTTCGCTTCTCGGTTGCGATGACCACCTTTGTTAAATGAAAGTGAGGAATTATTTTAGGGATTAAGGGAAGTGTATGTGAAAGTATTTTGAAGTATTTACCCCCATAGTTCATGACTTGTGTAGGATAAAAGCTCAGACTTGAATATAGTACAAAGTTTAGAGCAATGTCATTCTTTGCCATTAATTACTGTGTATCAACACAACTTTCTTCCATTTTTTAAAAAGGTCATCATATCATATTTAAAATTTTGTACAGAGTAGGAGTAAAGTATGTCATCAAACTTGATTCATGACTCATATTCTGTTTGTTTCAGGCACTGTAACCAATTAAAATAACCTGGATTTAAATTCTTGTTGATTCAAACTTTCAGCGATAGCCTCTAGTTAAGGAAGTTCTAGGGTTTCACTTGTGTCTGTACCTTACTATTTACTAAGCAATAGTGTTGGCCTTTGTGTTTCCTGGTGGCACCATTCAGACAGACCACATGCATTGTGAGTGACACTTGCTGGAGCTGGGCAATCTGGTGGCCCTTTTGTGTAAGGTAAACATTTTATTAGTGTATATTTGGAAATTTATTTTAAAAAGATACTTCCCCAGAGAACCAACTGAGCACACTAAAGTGTGGTGATATACTGTATATCAAATAAAGCTTGCCTGAAGATCAGAGGACAGACCAAGCCACTAGATTAAACACAGAAGCCAGACAGTGGTGGCACACACCTTTAATCCTAGCACTTGGGAGGCAGAGATCCGTCTGGATCTCTGTGAGTTCAAAGCCACCCTGGACTACATGAAATTGACTCAGTCTAGGAGGGAAACAGAGCCAGGCAGTGGTGACACACACCTTTAACCCCAGCACTTGAGATCTCACATCTTTAATCCCAGTATGTGGGACATCATACACCTTTAGTCCCAGCAATAGGAAGTAAGTAATATGGTAGACGGAGAAAAGTGTCTAAGGCGTGAGGAGACAGGAACTAGTTTTTCAGGCTGAGGAGTCCTAGAGGTGAGAGGCGGCTCATCCTTTGTCTCTTTCATCTTTCAGCATTTACACCAATATCTGGTACCAGTTTTTTTTTTTTTTTATTATTTTTTAATTAAAAGACTACTTAGGAATTCGTGTTACACCAAAGCCTTGCTCCTTATTAACCAGACTCATTAAATACATTAATGATAGCAATTGATTTCTGTTACTAAAATTTTTGGTAATTTTAGAATTGGATGATTATTTTTAATTTCAAGAAAAGCATATTTTAAAATATTGTCAGCTGCAGCGACAGTCAGGGGAACTTCCCTGTGCCATTTGGGGTTTCTGTCCAGATTTTAAATTTTGTTTCCTGTTGTTTCATCATTGAGTATGTCTTTCTAGTCTTACCACATTTCTATAGCTGCCCATTCATCCCAGCTACCCACAGAAGCCGTTTGTCTGTGTCTCTGGACTATCGCAGTGGAAGGCTTTCATCCCAGGTCACAGTTTTCTTTGTTGTGTTGTTGGCTTTGGAGCCCACTTCAAGCTTTCTAGACCAATGTTCTACGACTGAGCTGCATTCCAACCCTGGAAAGCATTCAGTCAACTGTTTATATTTGTCTCTCATTAAAATGCGTGTTGTTAAGAGGCATTTCTGATGGCCCAGAAGTGGGCTGCGCTTATCTGTCCCCTTTAGTGAGTATTAAAGGCAACCGGAAACTATGCTTAATTCACATTCAAGAAAAGCTTCATATTTATCTTGCAAAAATTAAATCTGGAAAAGGTATTTTGTTAGTAACAGATAAAATTATTTATAATCACTTTATTTCTTTTTTAAAATACATATGAAACAGTAAAATTTCAAGTGCTTTTCCATTTCTTTTACAAAAGTAATTATGAGCTATCCTTCATAACAGCTTTGAGGTTTCTTTGTTACATAATTCATCTGATCCTGACAAATATGTTCATACACTCTAAAGAAGACACAGTAAAAATACCAAAATACAATGTATAACATCTTTCAGAGGGTTTACAGAAACATCTGCTCTAAGTAATATAAGATGTCAAGGTTCGCAAATGACTGGTCACCATGTACAAAAGTCAGACACACAAATTTCAAGACTTCAATTTCTCTTCTATAATGTAGAAGTCAAAGATACTGTTTTAAACAATGGCTAAGTATTAAATCACAAACTTCACTTGAAGTGTTACATTAAGAACAATGACTTAAAGGTATTCAGAACAGATGAGCTATGATGAATTCAAATCACCTGAGGCTCTGTGGGAAGAAGAACACTAGCAGTTCCTATCAGTACACATGGACTTGTAAGGGAGTTCGAGGAAACACCACACTTACGTTGGGAGCCAGTTCTTTTCTAGTTTGACTTATCTTAGTTCTGAATTCACAGCGTTCTGTGGTTTCTCCATATTTGAATGTGAACCCAGTCATTGCTCTGTTGTGTTAACAGCAGCTAATGGCTGACAACCTGCATGTTGTACTCTTTGTTTAAGGAATGAGCTACAAGTGCAAGTATTTTACACATTGGAGTATCGCCTGCTTCTCCTTTGCGCAGTGAGCTCTCACATTGCACTACTGCATTCTTTAAATGCAAAGCTTAAAGGACTTTACAAGAAAAACAGCAAGTCTTAATGAAGCCTATGAGATAATTTACATAAGTATTTATAGAGAATGATTATTTTGTTGTTTTATATAATCTGTGGGGTGGTGGTGGTGGCAGTTATTTGTGGTGTGCAAAGTTTTCAGCAAATCATGGAAAGATAGAATTCCCTGTCTTAATGTTCAGATGAGGCACACAAGAAGCAATATGGAAAGCCTCAGTGAATCTATCCATTTCATGCATTAACTTTGCAACATCAAAACTTAGTGAGTTTTGACTTATACCTATAAATTGCATCAGTACAATAATCAGTAAATTATTTTCAGGAAACAAAATCCTCATGATATTGAATAATTAAAACTCAATCTTATATTCAATAAGTAGGGCATTCTGTGCACAGTAGATGTGACTCAACAGAATGTCAGAAGACAACAGGTTATTCCTACCCTCTGTGATAAAATCAGACATAGTTTCACTATCTGGAAAGGGTCTCATGGTCTGCATAAAAAATTATTGTTGGCTTGAGATTAAAACATTTCCATATAAATATATCAAGAGCAACTCATTTTCTTGTTACCATAGAGATAAAAATAGGATTTATATAAATAGTTCCCCCTTCGAGGAATGTATTTAATCATCTCAGACATACAAAATACTATCATTTCTCTTAAACATTTTTTACCTATTTTTCAGTCACTATTTTTTAGTATTCAAATATTTTCATTAAGTAAATCATTAAGGCTTACCTTGGTCCTTAACTGAATGTTTTTCTCTATCTCTTTAGCACAGTACTATCATGCTACCAAATCAAACTTCTTTAGTTACATGATAGACATAATGAAAGGAAAATAATGATTTAACTGCATTTTGATCAAATACACAATGCCACTGTTCAAATGCATATCTTTTTGATTAACTGTTAATGGTAGATGATAAGTAATTACCTTAATCTTAATGGACAGATTATTGGATAAATATTGATCTTCTTAGCTAATAGAATACCTAGGAGATAAAGTTTTGGAAATACCATTTTATTTAATTCTTTTTCCTGTGTAAAATATTAAATTCATTTTCTCCTAAATATTAGGTCCTTACGGCAGGTTCAGATAAATTGTATCCTGAGTCATGTCTCTGAGTAACAATTGAATGCTGAGTCATGGACTTTTGGGACATTATTTGAGAATTTATTGATATTTATTTATACGAAGAGTTCCTTTTTTTTTGACTTCTCAACATCTTTATTTGCTATGTTTTAATATCTTTTTCATTAGCTATGTGGTTTCTTTAAATTATTTTATTTTCAGGTTTGAACAAAATCTACTTGTTGATAGCAGTACACTTTTATTTTAAAAACCACAAGCATTGAAACCAACTAGGTTAGCTCAGAAAAACTGTAATTGTTACAAGACCAAGTTGTGACATAAGGTGTCATTTTCTTTATGTTTAACGAAGAGGCCGAATGGTTTCTTGAGGCCATGCCAACCCAGTTCTCTAACTGTTTGCAATTAAACTGGTTGGTAATATCACAGCTGTTATGATAAAAATCAGACAAATTCTGCTCAAGAATAATATCAAGTGGTCTTTTTGAAGAGGTAGAAAGAAATTGATTTGTGTTCAATGCTATGATTTTATGTTCCTTTATTGCAATAATCCCTGGCTGCTCAGACATCTCATTCTGGAGTAAATTATTTTTTGTTTTATAGATAGTAGAGTTGGCATGGGATTTTGACTTTTTTTACTTTCAAAGTAACGATTAAATGAAAGCTTCAAGAGATGGAGAGTTTTTTTTTAATTGAGCCTGGAAACTTTGAAAAGAATAAACACTACAGGAGACCAAGTGTAGTTGTAAATATCAATTAAATATCACAACCAAATAGTTCAAATACATCTGCCCTAATATAAACCCTGAGTCAGTATCGATCGTTTGTGAGCTCCCTGTAGTAACTAGCATGTGCACACACCACAAAACCACATGAAGGTACACGATGGTCTGTGCTTCCTCCCACTACTTCCCAGGCATTTGTCCTAACATTGGTTCCTGAACTGAGTGTGTATGAATATGGTGAGTTTTACATGGGAAGTATCAGCAACACAGGGTAGCCTGAGAAAGAAAACAATAATTGTTGAGAAAAGTGATTCAGGAAGCCAGTGATCATGCCCAGAACTTTGGACTAAAATCAAATGTAGGACACCAACGAGGAACATATCAAAACCCCAAATGAATCAACTGCTGGTTTTGTAAAATGATTGTGCACTAGACACATACTGGTGTCTTTCATATCCAGTATACTTAGCAACTGTGCTGTTATGCCCACAAAGCAACACTGAATCTTATTTCCTAGATGCATATATTGGTAAGTCCCTGAATGTGTCCCTGAAATCAGGAGTTTATTGTATACCTAAATTACAGCTTCATGCTGCATTGACCTACATTAGTACATCCCATCCCACAAGTTTAGTGGAGGGCATCTGGAACACTGAACCATATTTTAAATACTGAGAAACTAACAGTACCTCACAAGCAGAGAGAAGTTTCTGTGTGTGGATGGGTAAAATGGGAGGAGGGGAGAGTGGTGATACGTAAGATGCATAAGGAATGTATTTTCTCAGCATGAACTGTTCTAATGAATTTGTTTATTACTCTGAGAGAAAACTCTCACATATTAGCTGGAAGTTGTGAATTTTCCCTCCTTAATCTCTTTCATAGATTTAGCAAATGCTTTGATGTAATTATCATGAGAAATAAATGACTTTAATCTTGTATAATTTTGGGTTTTAATTTTTTTCCAATCTAATTTTCATCTATTTGCTTCCTATTTAAAATATTCTGGTTATCTGACAGCTCCCTTTTGTTCATCGGAAGGTTTAGCCTGTTCTCTTTAGGAAACACGCTGTAATTTTACAAGGGGTAAGTCTGTAAGATCTCGTTTTGAGTGAAAATGCATACTTTCCTGACTGAAGAAATGTCACAGCTATATCTACTGATAAAACATTTCCCTAAATGTTACCACACTAAGATTATACATTTTTTCTTAACAGCTTGCATTTTACAATAAAACAAAGACATTCAGATTAGTTGTCTTCTTGAGTCTCTCTGTAATGAGTAGGGTTTGTTGTTTGTTGTTTGGCTTGACGGGATAGTCAAGTGTTTTCAGACAGATTTTTTTTTTTTAATGAGAAAAAGTTTAGTAGTATATTTTCATTAGCTTGACATAGGCATTTTAGGCAGAACTGAGTTTACACTGAAAATCTTAATGTGAGACATACTTATACTGGTTAACAGTAACTGAATCTTTATGAGAGAAATTTCAAGACTTTTAAAATATCTGTCCTAATATTTGAAATAAGGGATTTTTACAAATATAAAAATTCATTACTTGTCAAAAACGTTCTCATCCCAATGAACTTGTTTTAAAATTCCAAATATAAATTTTCTTCCCTTTAAAAAATCTTATTGTGGAATAAACTTTAAATATGCACACCTCAAAAGTAAGGTTAGAAAAATTCCATATAGATTCCTTCCAATGGGGTCTTAAAATGAGACAATAAAAAGCTGATCTGATTTCAAAGAAAGTTCTCTCTTGTAAAAAAAAAAAACACATTTGCATAGTTTTTACTTCTAATGGTTTGATCATTAATCTCTTTGAAGGTCAATGCTTTTTATTAAAGGACTGGATGTTTGGTCGCTTGGAATGTATTTGTTTTTATTACATGTGAAAGTTGTACTGTTTACAAACAGTGTTTTGGTGAGCAACAAGTCCAGCTTTCCTGGAGACTCTCCAGCTCTCGTGATGAGCTCCTGAGAGGATGGAGGAGTCATCACCTGCCTGTCTAAGGACAATGGCACAGAGAACTTGGCTAGACCTTTGGTTTCTGTGAACTGTGATCCATCAAAACCATAGGAGTCACATGACAGCTCCAAGTCATGAAACAGACACACCACAGTATTGAAGACCCTTGAAAGACAAAGTTATGACTGTAGCTACTTAGGGATACCAACACTACACTTGAGGTGAAGACTACTAGTAGTTTTAAAACCACCAAATAAGCATTACAGCAGGTGCCTGAACTAATGTGGACAGTAAGACATTATAAGCTGGTAGTCTTGTTTATCAGCTACTCAATGTCACTTTGTACATTTATATTCAAAATGACTTTTCATTTTGTAGCTTAGCTGAGTGTCCCAAAAAAGAAGTTTGAGGAATGAACCTCAATGACAAAAATGCTGATTATGAAGGGAAAACTATTATCAGACAAGTGACATTAATTAGAATTTGAAGGAGTTGAACCTGTGGAATTAATTTAAATATGTTCACTAAAGTTTACATAGAACTGTGTGTACAGTTGGAAATGACACATTTTACTATTTCATCCAACACAGGCATAAACTATATTTAATTTTACACATGTTGATTCTCTTGTCAAATACTTATTTCTTTGCTTAAGCAAAGAATTAAAACATATTAAAACACTGTGCTCATAGATGACATGAAATATAGGACACCTTATGTAACTAAGGACTATTAATACTCAGGTAAAATGTATTGATATACTCAAAGTTAAAAACAAAAATAAATCAAGAGGTAAAACAAAAAGAAATTATACATCAAGTTATTCCTTATTATGGGTATATTTTAAGTGAAGAAGTCGAATGTTCCGTGTTTGTGTGTGTGTGTCTGATTCAATGAGCACATGATTTTAGGTCTTTCTGTGACATGGTCTTACTGGAGGCTTTATGGTGTGGATGGTGGCCTTGGAGATGAACAGGATCCTTGACTATCAAAGCTGGTTGCCCGGCCAGGTAACTGAAAGAGAAGAATTTCAGAATATCTGATCCAATGAAGAAAAGCATATAATGACAATCATGTCTCTCTGTGATTAGTGGATAGTCAAACACAGTTTGCAAATTTCTGAAGAAGAGATTTATGTAACCTCCACACTCTTCAGAACTCACCTCCCAAGGCAGAGAGGGAAAACACAAATATTTCCTCTAAAACACAGTGCTTGTAACATAAAAGGTACACAGAATCATGTCCCAATGGCAACTTTTATGTCTTTAGAAGAGTCCCATACTTTATGGGAGATCTTTAGTTTTTTTCTTTTTTCTGTAATATCACTTACCATAGTGCAGGGTGAGAACAACAGGAAGTTGTAGACATAAGATACTTAGGATAGTTTGAATGAGAAATGACTCCCATAGGCTCACATATTTGAGGACTGTTTGGGAGGCTTATGGAACCTTTGGAAGGTATAGCCTTGTTGGGTGGGCTTTGAGGGTTTACAGCCTCAGTGTCTCTCTTCAAGTTTATTCTGTTTCCTGTATGTGGATAAAAATGTGCTCTCTCTGATTCCTCCTCTTGCCTCCTGCCACTGTGCTTCTCTGTGATGTGGATATTCCTCAGAACCATAAGCCAAAAAGAAGCTCTTTCTTCCAGAGGTCACTTGTGGTCTTGGTGTCTTATTACAGCAACAGATTGTAACTAATTCAAGGCTGTCTTCCCCTTGCTTTGACAGGAAGGGATTTTCATCTGGGAAATTCATAAACGGAAAAGGCCCAGGTGACAAGACTGATTCTCATGATTCTTATGTATCTGTATTTTGAGAGTTTAATGAAGTTTAATTAATGAATTTGAAGTAAGTAGATTTTTCTAAATGAGGCCTTCATCTCTGCTGACAAACTTATTCAGTTCTTGAATAACTATTACTTTCTCATTTATTCTTTCTCTAACAAGAAAAATATAATTTAATTCTTAATTTTTCCTATAATGCTAAATTCAGGCTGTGCATATGTCTGTGGTCCATTTAATCTGTCCACTGAACAGAGATAAAGGGGATGAGAAAAAGATATTTGTAGAGAAAAGTACATTCATCTTTTAATACCAGTTGTCCCTGATCCAGTTACTAGAAAACAATGTGTGAGCTAATGACATATTATGGCCTGTGTTCCTATATATCACAAGATATATATATATAGGAAAGGAGACTGAAAAATGGTTCTTTTATTCTTGTTCTTGATACAAACAATGCCTATGGTTCTTCAACAGACAGTTTCATGTTTATATAATATGTATGTATGTATGTATATATATATATTTAATATACTTCAGACTGTATGATTTCTTTAGACTTGTTTAAATCTTGCTCATATGCTCCCATTTCTCCTTGGACCATCTCATTGGCATGGAAGGGCACTCAGCTTCTCCAAGATCAGATATCAGAGGGACAAGTACCCAAGTTCACATCTCCATTCAGTGTGGCTCCCCATGTAGCAAAGCTTTCTTTCCCTTTCTATATTCTGGAGCTTAGCCTCCATTTTCAAACTAAAAAATGAGACCCAGGAAAAAGCACAATTATATAACAAGCATTGAAGTATGCTTTAGACAATACTTACCACCAAGACCAAATAAAATGTACTTTAGTAGGTGTTGAGCTATCCAGCAAATACTTCTCTACTTCTGAAAGATTTCAGGGGAATACCCTGTGTGATTGTGTACATGTGTGCATATATAGATTTTTGTGTATATATGTGTGTGTTTTCATTTATGTGTATATATGTGTTTGTGTGTGTCTATATGTTTCTGTATATCTATGCCTGTGTGTATGTGTTTATGTATCTGTGTATTATATGCATGAGTGTGTGTCTGTGTATGTGTGTCAGTGTATATCCATGTCTGTGTGCACATGTTTGTTTGTAGGTGTTTGTCTGTGCCTATATATGTGTGTATGTCTGCATGTGTGTGTGTTTGTGTATGTGCGTGCCTCTGTGTGTCTGTGTGTTTATGTATGTGTGTGTCTGTGTGCATGTGTGTTTGTGTCTGTATATGTGTATATGTATATGTGTGTGGTGGATTAAATGAAAATGGGTCCCATAGGCTCACATATTTGAATGCTTATTTCCAAGTGGGTGGACACTTTTGGAAGGATTAGGAGGTGCTGCCTTGTTAGAGATGCGTCACTTTGAGGCTTCAAAAGCCCACACCAGGTTACACCAGTCTCTACTGTGCTTATGGATCAGAAGTGAGCTCTCAGCTTCAGCTCCAGCACCTTGCCTGCCTGTCTGCTTGTCTCCATGCTTCCCACAGTGATAATCATGGACTAACCCTCTGAACCTGTACATAAGACCCAATTAAGTGCTTTCTTTTCTAAGTTGCCTTGGTCATGGTGTCTCTTCTCAGCAATAGAAAAGAAACTAAAATAACATGTATATGTATCTATGTATGTGCATTTATGTGGCTGTGTATATATGCTCTGTAAATAAGTAGGTCTGTGTATGTGTGTGTCTGTCTGTGTGTGCATGTCTGCTGTGTGTGCATGTCTGCTGTGTGTGTGTCTGTGTCTGTATCTGTATTGCCTATATAAGTGTGTATCTGTGTTTTTTGATTTACATTAAATTATGAAGTCAAGTAGAGTGTTTGGACATTTATATATAAATGAGATCTGTGATGGCAGTTTACTTCCATGGCCTGAGCATGACATGTTCACTCAGTTTCCACAAAATGTCTTGAAAAGTTCAGCCATGGTCTCATTCTTGTAACTAAGCTGAGAATGAAACCCGGCCCTACTGATATATTCAGTCAGTTACAGTGCACAGTCTCTCTCCCATTTTAAAACCAAAGCTTAGTGTACTGAACTGCAACTTACCCCTCAGAAAGGCTAAGTTATTATTTACTTATTTTGTGGCTATTACAAGTATTCATTTTACGGAAATTCACAAAGTCCTTCATCCTCCTGTGAATACATTCTGTCTCAGTTTACGTTGTGGCTCTTGAAGAGGTTCCAGCAACTGTTTTTGTTGGAAAGGAAGGCGTTCAGCCAAGCAATACTTAATATGTCCAGTAGACTAACTTTGACTAAAAGTTCTAAGTGAAAGTGGTTACTCATCTTTACTAACACAACTCAGGTGTGGACACAGCCGTGAAGACCTCATATTGAGTCAGTCTGTGCAACACGGTGCTCATCATCAACACTCTAATTACTCCTATTGAACAGGCATAGCCAAAACTCAGAGACGGTCAGGTCACTCACCAAAGCTTTATAATAAGAGCCACACAGCAGGGCCAGGCCTTGAACGCAGTCAAGTTGGTACCTTGATACTTTAATGTCTGTATATTCTTTCTGACCAGAGTTGGATAGGACATGTGTGTCCCTTATATAGATGTACCAGACAGCAGTGCTTTATGAAGGCTTTAAAAATGGAAAGGGGCTTTAGGCAACGTGACTTTTTTCACAGAGAAGCAGTAGCTGAGCTCAGTTCCCACTGAGTAATGAACTTAAGACAATGGACCCTGGTCACCAATGTAAGTCTAAGGCTGTGGAAGGAAATGACACACTCCTTGCACAGGCTTACTGAGTAAGAAATCCTAGACATCTAATCATTTTTTTAAATCCCTGAGGCACACAGAACTTTGAATAGACGATGTGAGAGACTCTGAAACAAAAGTGAAAGCATTTTTTTTTGAAAGGTGAGTAAGTGAAATGTCAAATGAAAGTTAGCAGATAAAAAAATATTTAAGTAACATCAGTGTAACTGAAGGCAGAGGCAACATCCACATCCTTACCTCCAGCAAAGGGTGCCAGTGTGTGATTGGTTTCCGGTGGTATGCCAGCATTTCGTTCCAGTGGTCTCGCCCAAGACCCTCGGCGTCTAGTCCAGTTCGACACACACCTATGACCTCATTGTGTCCCACCCTAGGATTGGTGGAATATCAAACTTTTACTGTCATAATTCAAAGGTAAGTGGAATGTTCCACATTTCAGTACAATTTTTAACACATCATTAAGAGCAATAGATTCCGCACACTATGGCAGTCTCCAGACCCAGATTTCACTTGATATACTTTCAGTGATCCATGGCCAATCACTGTCTGAAAATATCAAATAGAAACAAATAACACATCAATATTAAATAATGCTTTATACAATATATTGCTCTAATGGTCCTATTTTATTATTTGTTATTGGTAATCTCTTCTCATGCACAATTTGTAAAGTAGGCTTTATAAAGATCTGTACATGTAGGAAGAACAGACTATCTGGGACTCACTACTGTTGGTTTCTATTATCTATGGAATATGATGGAACATATTCCCTACAGAGAAGGGATTGTTATGTACCAGTTTTGATTAAATGAAAATTCCTAAATAAAAATTACTACTAGGCCAGGTGTGGGACATGGCTGAGAGGTGGAGACAGGAAGATCAAAAGTTCAAGTTCATCATTACATACAGAGAAAGTTTGAGGCCAGCCTGGGGTACATGGTATCTTGTCTCAACACATACACACACACACACACACACAGACACACACACACACAGACACACACACACACACACACAGGCTCACAGACAATTAACTAAATAACATCAATGCAAAAAATAAATTTATATTAAAAACTCACAAAGCTATTCAGTTCTCTGCAATGTTGACAATGAAAGTGTGTGCATGGGGAACCAGCAGACTCCTCATTTTGATGATCCTGCTCTCTGGGAATGAGGCCTAGTAAACCCCCACACTGTAAAGCAAATCCCAGTCTTTCCTGTAATGGTGGTTAGACTGTATGCCAAGAGGACAGTGCTCACTTCCTTGCATAATAGTCTCTATGTTACTGACTCTAAATTATATGGGTAAGTATGCTATTGCTGGCAATATAATTAAGTGGGGCAGGGTTATGTTTAGTCTCACCACTATGATTTATCATTGCATAACAAAGCATACTGTTTGATGTTACTATTTTCTATTTATGCCCCATTTTTACTGCAAGCAATAAAAATGATAGCTGATATTTATTTTGACTTAAAAAATTTTTGATATTAAAATATAATTACACCAAAATCTCCTTTTTCCCCTCCAGACAGTCTCATAGACTGCTCTCCACTCTCCTTCACACTCATGGCCTCTTCTTTCATTAATTGCTATTGTATGCATTTATGTATATGTTCATACATACATACATATATATGATATATATATATATATATATATGATATATATGAATTCCTAAATATAAGCTCTTTGTCTGTATAATGTTACTTGCATGTGTGTTTTCAGGGCTGACCATTTGGCATTGGACAACTTATTGGTGTGCTCTTCCCTGGAGAAGACCACCTCTCCTGCTCTTGTCTTTCCTCAGTCACCTATAGTTCTTGGTGTAGGGTTGGGGCCTGGTAGGCTCTTCTCTATCCTCTTTGGCATGTCAGCTAGTGTAGTCCGTGTTCAGCTCACATTAGGCAGCAATGTTGGTGATATTTCATGGGTGTGGCTTCTGACATTACTAGGAGACAGTCTCCCAGCAACCTGCCTGACCCTCTGACTCTTATGATCTTCCACCTGCTCTTCTGCATTGCTTCCTGAGCCTTGGGTGTGGAAGTGTCTGTCGATGTATCCACTGGGACTGGGGGTGACTAATACATTTGAGAATCTTCTATGTACAGATAGTTTTCCAATAATTTTGAGTTTAATGACATAATTAATTCCAAGTCCACTACTCTGGCTCTGGATAACATTACTAGCATCTCATTTCATAAACAAACAAATTGGATGCTCAAAAGTGTTCCTAGGAGTTCATGGCAGAAGCTGGGTCCCACCAGAAAAGTCAAAACAGCACCTGACAAGCAGGGTTTCTTTCTTCCTAATCTTTTTGTGACCAGGTCTTATGCAGCCCAGGCTGCCCTCAGACTCACTATGCAGCTGAGATGAGCCTCCTGCCTCTGCCTCCTGAATGTTCAGGTTACATGTCTCTGCCATCACAACTTCCTTCACAAGCTCCTTCTTGAAACAATGTAAGTTGAAAGAATCTGAAAGGCTTTCTACAGAGTCACTTGGATAGGCCTCTCTGATGGTGCTATGGGAGTGATTTTAGGATGCTCCAGTATGTTTTTCTGGTCTTCTCCTATGAAGTTTCCCAACAAGGCTATTTGGAGAAATGATTTCTATCTTCCTGATTTAGGTGGTATTAAGATCTATTGCCTTAACATTGGGTCAATGACATGCTTAGCTGTACCTACCCAAACTCACTGCTTTGAGAAGTCAATAGGGGTAGGTGCTAAAGCAAAATAGGGCCATTCATGATAACATTTACAACATTTTAAAGATCTGAAGTGTGGAATAATTCAAGATTTTTTTCTACCACTGAAAAGTCATCATGGGTGTTTTTCCTTTAGTATACACTCAAATAGATCAGAAAATCATTTATTTGTTTATTTTTATTTTTAGGGGCTGACTTTGAGACACTGAATGGTATATTACTACCACTCCTCATAGTTCAGTGAGTGTTCTCTTAGGCATTTTATATTCATGTTCTACACAAGTGGTAGAGTTACCAAGAAAGCAATATATTAGACCATGGAATAGATGGCTATGAATCTTCCAATTCCATCATCATCCACATTCCACAGCATCTAAACAGTTTCCCAGTGGAGAAAGTGAATCTGAAAGACTTGCCAGCCCTCAAAGCCAGTGCATTCTAGAGCTGGGGTGAGCACCCCTGTCCTTGTGTGGTAGCTCCTCTGTGAAGCCAACTCTGGACTGCAGTATTTGTCATTCTGAAGAAAGACTTCTGAATAGTTCTTTGGCGTGTCATGAACTTCATACTACTGCCAGACTCACCCTTTCTTCAGCCACAGGTGAATGTTAAGTTAGACTGCTTTGGAGATGAAACCCAAACAAAACTATAGGTATAGATTCTCATGAATCATGGCCCTGTTGTTTATTTTAAGTTAGATCTGCTGTAACAGTGAGTAACCTGGAAAGCAGATGTGACCCGGCTATGACAACCTGCAGATCTGCATCGGGGCAAGCCGCCTCTCTCTACCCACCTGTCATAATCCATGACCGCAATGCACAGGCTGACCTGGTCCACATTCTCTGGAGGGATGTCAAAAATGATGGCTTCATTGTACACAGGGTTGAGAGTGTTTTTCTTTGTAGTTGTTTTTCGTTTTTTAAGTCTTCGGCCCTCACACATCAAAGACACTTTGACATAAGGGTCTATGAGAAGGGAGGTAATTTTACTAAAATTAAAGCATCCAGGCTATGCATAAAACACTGTATTTCATTTTTACTAAATAAGAAAGTGTGTGTGAACCCTTTAGCACTAATAGTTTTTATCATTAAATCACTTACTTTGGGACAGCAGATTCTTGATCTTATTTTGTCTCTTCCTATAGTCATAACTTTTACTTCCTTAGAATCAGATTTTAATTTGTTGGGCAAGTATGAACATTTTAAACTCTAGAAAAATGTATCTGTATTTTTCAAGGAGCAGAAGGTATTTTCTTATGGGAATTATGCACATACATGTAAGAGGGCAATGTTAATATCTAACCTGCTCAGAAATACTTTTTTTTTTTTTTTTAACACTTAGAAGACTATACTAAGGAAGACATTCTTTGAGTGAGCCACAACATCTTAATAAGGAAATAAAATCTTGTTGTCTTCTGTTTCCCCCATTACATCTCTGATGATATTCTTTGTTTCTTACAAGAACAATGGCTGCTTGGTTGATGCCCATGCCTGTTGTGAGGTAAAAGGAGATAATACTCTCAAACACAGACTTTTATGAGGAAAAGCTTCACATAACCTTAAAATTTTACAACAACTCTAACACTGCTCTGCTTGGCTTAAAATGTACCATGAAAGAACAGAATAAACAATAGCTTGTTGGGTGCTTTCTTGAGGTTCAACAATATATACTGACCCAAAGTTTTTTACCAAAAAAAATTTAATTGTTCTTTTGCCTCTTTCTTCATTCTATAATTTGCAAACCTTTAAAAAGGAATAGGTAGCTCATGATGTAGTCTCCAAGTTAAGATGTCAGTGGAATATGCATAAAAAACCTCCCCGATAATTGGTCCCTTCCCTTGCCACTTGCTGGTTTGCATTGCCTCAACATTCTTCAGGCAAATACTGCAACATAAGTTTATGTTCAAAACCGTAAAAGGAAGGGAGAAGGAAGCACCAGGTGTTTCATTCCTTTGTCAAATTTCCCACAGGAGAAATTTCCCTCAAGAGTTTCTTGACATACTGTTTTTGTTAGTTTCTTGTAGTTTCTTTAGATGTTCCAAATTTTTACTGGAAAGGAGTCAAGAATACAAACACAAATGATGAGCTTACATTTTGTCTGTTTCTCTGCAGACAAGTAAAGGAAATTGGTTCAATTTACACATATCTTTGTGTGGACTTCCTTCACAGCTGAAAGTGTAAGGACCTTCCCTTACAAGCAAACTAGCTGGGAGAACAAAGTAAATTAGGCATTTAGATAGACTAGATCAGGAAAGAAAGGAAGAAAGAAGAAACAAAAGAAAGAAAGAAAGGCAAAACCAAAGTTCAAAGTCAATCTATTGATAGTTTTCAAAAGATTTCATAATTTTCATGTTATCTTAAAAAGGTGATTTGTAACATTTTGATTTGCAATCTTTCTTTCTGCTTTTATTTTACCCTGTAGCAGAGAAATAATTAAAAGCCATATGGTTTTAGATATGTAAAATTAGTAGGGATGTGCCATTGACTGTGCTATGTACTTACCTGATGACCCAGTAATGTCCATGGCCTTCAGATTTCTGCATTTGATCACCGTCAAAGTCATACGCCCGGCGGTTGGCAAATAGCAAAGGGAAAACATGATTTCCCCCAGGTCTATGCTTTCCTAGATTGGCAAATGGTAATGTTAGCAATTTCAAACAACAAACCGTGAGAGCAAAATGAAATGGAAGATAAGTGAAAAAAATTTCACATTATTAGAATCTTATAAAGTTCGAAATAATTTCATTGAGGATTCAGATACATTGTAACAAGGTTTTGATGAATGGAATTAGTGAAAAGACTATATCCCAGTTGCTCACTTACCATCTGGAACTTAGCAGAGAGAACCAGACCTCTGATTCCACCCACTGCCCACCTTAGTCTCAAGTTTGTCACAACGAACAAATGACAGCATGACTGTCAGAAGCTGAAGCCAGACACAGTAGGCACCTGCTAGGAAATGAGTCTCCATTTTCTCCTACCTCTGCATCCAGCCTCGCCAGAGCAGGACTTCTCTACACTACTGACAAAATATGTCATCTGTTACTGACTCTTTTGGGATCGACTGTGACTGTTCAAGCAACTATCTCCCACCAGGATTGAATGGCTTCTAAAACTCATCTCTCCATTAATTAAGCTTCACATATCAAAGTGATCATTTATGAAATGAAAAGCAAATTTTACACACACACACACACACACACACACACACACACACACAGAGAGAGAGAGAGAGAGAGAGAGAGAGAGAGAGAGAGAGAGAGAGAGAGAGAGAGAGAACAAGCTCCAATGTGCCTGTAAAGTTCTTGATTCATAGGTCTTAGTGTGACCGTGAAGAGCTTCCCTTCCATGTGTCTTCACTGAAAAGCCCTATACGCAGACCCACACTGCTTGGATCCTACCTCTCTACTTCATCTCCAGTGTACCAACCAGTCCTGTTATAAGCACTGTAGCCTCATTCCCACAAATCATGTGACGCTTGCCTCTGCTTTTGAAGGCACTGCTTGTTGGAACTTAACCATCTCTCATGTTCAGTTGCTTGACTTCTTTTTCTTTTATTCTGTGTCTGTGTCTTTTTGTCTTTGTGTGTGTGTGTGTGTGTGTGTGTGTGTGTGTGTGTGTGTGCATGTGTATATGTTTGTTCATGTCTGTTTCTCTGCATGTCTCTTGGTCTCTGTCTGTGTCCCCACTCCCCCCTCTCTGTATACTTATCGCATGTGCACTTGTGTGTTCATGCACATAGAGGCCAGAGATTGATGTTAGGAATCATTCTTTATTGCTATTTTACCTGAGTCTTTAAGGCAGGGTCTCTCAATCAGACCCAGAACTCACCAGCATGATGTAGCTAGTTTTGCAAGCCAGCTTTCCCGGGAAATCCGGTCCCTGCCTTCCAAGGCTGGGAATTGCTGGTGAACCACTACATCCACCTGCTGTTTATATACATTCTAGGGATCTGAACTTAGGTCCTCACACTAAAACCAATGCAAGCATTTAAACCAATGAACTATATCCTCAGATCTCAACTTCTCCGGGAGGTGGCTGCTCAGACACTCTTCAGGGAGATATCCTAAGGCAGCAGCTGCCTTGTCTTCTGCCCATGCTCCTCCCAGCTTCTTCACAGATTTCCATAACAACCACAGCATCATCTGGAATCATCTTCTAAAATCCCCCTTGGGTTTCTTTCTCTGTTGCTCATATGTAATGTCCAAGATAGCAGGGATCCTATCTTGTTTTCAATATCCTAGAAAGGCATGGTGCATTGCTGACTGCTAGTACTTAAAAAAACATTGTAGTCCTGGAGATTGAACCCAGGATTCAAGCATGCTAGGCAACCACTCTACCATAGCACTATAACCTTAACCATTTAGTACCATACTCTTTGAAGGAATTAATAAATGACTTAATTACCCTGGATACAAACTGACTTGTATTAAATTTCACTAGTACATTAGAAAGGTTCCTAGCATTCTCACGTAGAGTTGTATGCTGTCACTGCATAGATGGTGAACAAGTGAAAACTGATGTGCACAATGAGAATTAAGGATTTTGTTCTAAGGGTGGATGAAAGGGTTCGAGGAAATTATTCCTAAAGAAAAATTCTGAAGTTGATTTAATTTGTAGAAAATAAATTCCTAACTCAGTACTGAGGACCACAGAAGTAGGTTCTTAAAAGTTCCTTGTTTCTTGGGGCTGGAAAAATGCCTCTAAGCACAATGACTTGAGTTCAGTCTTTTAAACACACGCCACATGCTAGAGAGCAAGAACTGACTCCAGTCTCCTTCAAGTTGTGGACTGACATCTGACTGCCACAGTGCATGCTGGCATACATATACCCATGCCCCACCCCCCAAAATAAATAAGAAGTATAAAATATTTTTAAAAACCTTATTTCTCTGAAGAATGTAGTCAGAAATTTGATTGGCATCGCATTCAGCATTTGGTAGTATAGCAGCCTTCGTGGAATTGATTCTTCTAGTCCATAAACTGGCTTCCCACCTTCTTGTGTCTTTTTCTTTCTTTGATGTGTTAAAGGTTAATTGCAAAGATCTTTCCTTCCCTGGTTGTGCATATTCTTCCCCCCTTTTAAATGGGAGTGTTCCCTTGATCTTTTTCTCAGCATGTTGCTCACTGGTATATAAGAAGGCTATTGACTTTTGTCTGTTGGTTTGTATCTTGCCACTTTGCTGAAAGTGTTTAGCTTTCTAAGAGTCTTCAGGGTCTCTTATGCATAGAATCCCAGCATCTGCAAACAGAATACTTGACATTCTTCTTTTCTACTTATCTCTTTCTCTTATCTTACTGCTCACTAAGACCCAAGACTTTCAAGCACAATATTGAATAGCAGAGAAAGTGGACAGCCTTGTCTTGTTTCTGATTTTAGTGGCAATTCTTGGAGACTTTTCTCTATTTAGTATAATGGTGGTGACAGGTTTGTAGAAACACAAAAGATTCCATAGAGTGAAAACAATTTGGAGCAAAAAGAATAATTCAGGAGCAAAACAATACTAAATTTAAGTGACGCTATAAACTATCTCGAGCAAACAAGCACAGTGAGATTGGTGAGTAGAATAAAGGACGTGGATAAGACCCCACAGCAACAGCCACATTATGGCAACAATACACAGTAGCAAAGAAGCCTCTTAACTAATGGTTCTGAGAAGTAACTGGATATGTACATCTAGAAGAATGAAATGAAATCCCTATTTCTTATCCTGTATATGATCAAATCCAAACAGATCAGAGACTGTAAACTCTGAAACTGTTAGAGAAAACAGTGGGGAAAACATTTCAAGATATTGGCACTGGAGAATTTTCTGAATAGAAATCCAGTCACTTGGGAAATAAGGCTGGAAGTGGACAAATGAGACCTTATCAAATTAAAAACCTTCAGCACAGCAGAGGAAATACTCAAGTGAAGAGACAGCATGTGAGAGTGGGAGAAATCTATGTTACTTATGTATCAGATGAAGGATTATTACCTAGAATATACAATGAATGCAAAAACTAAATAATAAATCAAAGAACCCAGTCAGTAGTTATGTGAGTGAAACAAGCAGGAAGCTCTCAAAAGATAAATGGTCAGCATACATATGAAATATGCTCAACTTCACAAGACATCAGAGAAATGCAAATTAAGGGCTTCGGAGACAGCTCAATGGAGAAAGCACTTTCCAGAAAAGGATCAGATTCTGAGTTCAGATCCATAGAACCATGGAAAGCTGGGCATATTGGTACACATTTGCCATCTCAGTGTTCTGACAATGCCAAGAGGTGGAGTCGGAATATGACACCTGGGAAGGTACAGGCTAGCTGTTCTATACACAAGCACAAACAAGAGACCCTGTCTCAAGGTGAAAGGCAAGGACCAACACCCAAGATTGTCCTCTGATCTCCACACATGTACCATCGCACAGGGGCACCTGCATTAAAACATGTGAATGAACGTGCACACACTCATGTGCGTGCAAGCACACACACACACACACACACACACACACACACACACACACACACAACCTTGATTCTCTCTCTCCCCAGTCAGAAGGAAACCAAATAACAGCCAATGTTGTCAAGGACATAGAGAAATTAGAAGCCTTATTTAATGCTGGTGGGGATGTAAACTAGTCCAGTCACTGTGGCAATCAGTATGGTGGTTTCTCATAAAATTAAATATAGATCTACCGGTGACCCAGATGTACTAGTCCTGGGTATTTAGCCAAAACTCCAAGGCAACATATCACAGAGACACTACACATCAATGTGTACTTCAGCAGTGTTCACAATAGCTAGAGTACAGAACTAACCAAGTGTCTAACAACAGAAGAATGTACAAAGGAAATGGAGGAAATATGCACAATGGCTTTTTTTTTTTTTAGCTATAAAGAAGAACAAAGTTATGTGATATGTAGGAAAGTAGAGACAACTGAAGATAATCATATCAAGCAAATTAAGCCACTGTCAGAAAGACAGATACATGTTTTTTCTTATACATAGTCGCTATATTTTATATAGATACATAAAGCATGTCTATAACCACACATGCACATACACATTTTCTACTAGAGAAATATTTTGTTGCTGATTGATCAACACCCACAAAGATTGTAAACATTGAGTGAGATAATTTAAATAAAGCGTAAGGAATTCAACATAGATCAGCATATGATAGGGGATGTTTTCATATTCATTTTTACACCTTGGCAGTGAATGGTACATTATCTTCCACATAATAAATGTTGTGTATCAAAAACCTGTAGCTAACATCATGCTATGTGGAGAAAACTTCAAAGCATTCCCATTAAGATCAGAAATAAGACAAGGATGCATATCCTCTTCATTCCTACTCAAAATAGGGCTTGAAGTCTTATCTGGAACAATAAAATGGAAGGAGGAAATAAAAGGGATATAAATACGAAGAGAATTAAAAGTCCTTCTGTTTGTAGACAACATGATCTTATACATAAGAGACCCTAAGGATTCTATCAAAAGTCTCTGAGAACTAAAAAACAGCTTCAAAAAAGGAAGAATACAAAATTAACACACAAAAATCAGTAGCCTTCCTTCATATTAATGACAGTGTACTGAAAAAGAAATCAGTGAATCAATCCCATTCAAAATAGCCATTAAAACAATTAAATAACTGGTAATAAATCTAACAAAGGAAATGAAAGACTTCTTGTTGTAGGACGATCTTTTTGTACACTGTCTTTGCCTAAAGTGCCTGCTGATTGGTTTTATAAAAGGCTGAATGGCCAATAGCTAGGCAGGAGAGGATAAGCAGGACTTCTGGGCAGAGAGAGGTGCTGGGAAGGGGAATCTAGGTGTGCAGATTTTGCCAGCAGACTCACAGCAAGTCAGACATGCTGTAGGGAAGAAAGGTAAAGAGCCATGCAGCAGAACATAAATGAAAGACTATGGGTTAATTAAGTTATAAGAGCTGGTTGGAAACAAGCTTAAGCTTTCATAATGAATAATAAGTCTCTGTGTCATTATTTGTGGGCTGGTGGTACAAAAAAAGTCTGATGAAAAAGCTTTCTATAACAAACTTTTATAAACAACTTCCAAGACAAAGCTTTTAGACACCAAAGAAAGAAATTGGGGAAGACACTAAGAGGTGGAAAATCTTTCCTTACTCATGGATGGGAAGATTCAAAACAGTGACAATGACAATGGCCATTCTACTAAAAGTAATATATATTTAAAGAAATCACAATCAAGATCCCAGGGACATACTTCACACACACACACACACACACACACACACACACACACACACACACACCTTAAGACATGTATGGATGCAAAAAAAAAAAAAAAGACCAAAGATAGCTAAAGCAGCAGTCATTTGCAAATAGTATTAGGTAGCACTGTACCTGATTTTAAGTTACAGGCACAGAGCCACAGGAATAAAAACAGAATGACACTGGAACACATAAAAAAATAAACATATAGATCAATAAAATAGAATAGAGGAATCAGATATATGTACAAATAATTATGACTACCTTTTTTTTTTTAAACAAAGAATCCAAAATATACATTAAAGAACAGACAGCATCATCAATGAATGGTGCTAAAAACCTGGATGTTAACAGGTAGAAGACTGAAACTACAATCATATTATCTTGCCCTGTACAAGACTTAATTCTGTACATGAATTAAAGATCTTATAATGTCCAGATACCTCAGAATTGTTAAAGGTAAAAGTAGGGATTACAATGCATATGCTAGGTCCAGAAATGGCAATGTTCTAAATGACAGTCTGGGCTCAGTTCAGGCTGGACTCTCACCAGGTACACAGAAGGATGGCTGCCTAAAACCAGCATTGCTCAGAAACCTTGCCAAGTGGGTTTCTATTGGTCTAGAAAAGTTGGTACTTCCCTTATCTGTCCCCTACAGCCAACTACCTCTGGGATGGGCATCTAGTTTCCTTTCAACTCAAAGCCTTCAACAGATCAAAGCCCCATGATAGTTCTCAGGCTGTTCCAGCTAACTTGCCTACCTCCTTCCGCAACATAACCCCTTATAACTGTCAAGAATCTCCCTGTCATTTTCTTTCTCTCTGATTCCCAAGAGATATTCCTGGCAGTTTGAATAAACTTTTCCTTTCCACCCATGATGGGGTCTATCTAGTAATTTCACTCTAGCCTTGATTGCAATATAAATATAGGTAATGATTTTATAAACAGGATTCCAGTAACATGGGGAATAAGACCAATGCTTGACACAGGGAACCTCATCAAACTAAAAAGCTTCTCTATAGCAAAGGGAACTGTTAAGGGAGCGAACTGAATGGGAAAAAAATCTTTCCCAGCTAGTTATATATCTGATACAGGATTAATAACTAGAATATACAAGAAATTCATAAAACTAAATGCAAAGTAAACAACCAGATTGAAAAAAAATGGGATTTTTGGACTGAGCAGGAAGTTCTCAATAAAAGAATAACAAATGGTTAGGAAATATTTAAAAAGTAGTCAACATTCTTAGATATCAGGAGAAATGCAGACTAAAACTAGTCTAAGATTATATCTGATTCAAGGGTACTAATGATAACAAATGTTGGCATGGATATGGGCAAAAGAGAACTTTATACACTGTTAGTGGGAATGCAAACTGCTACAGTCACTTTGGAAATCAAAGACTGTAAGTGAATCTACCACATGGCCCAGCTGTACCAGTCCTTGGCATATACCCAAATGACTCTATATCTTAATACAGAGATACTTACATTAACCTATCTATATTTATTGCCACTTTATTCACAATAGACAGGAAGTGGAATCTGCTCAGGTGTCCAGATTAATAGAGAATGGAAATGTGACAAATATATACGGTGGGATTTTATTCACCTTTAAAGAAGAAAATGAAACAAAAAATTATACAGAATGAGGTGAACTGCCTTCAGAAACAAAAATGCTCATGTTCTCTCTTCTATTCAGATCCTAGACTTGACTCTTTAGTTGTGGGTGTTTAACTTGAAGTTCCTCTCAAGGCCAGGACACTAGAGTAGAGATGACAGTTTTAGAGATGTCTTGCCTTAAAGGAAGTCAATGGTAGCACATAGCTGAAATAGCACATAGACAAAATGAAGAGGAAACAGTAAATTAGATACAGAAAGATTGGAACAGGGAGAGGGCTGGGAAGATGAGGATGTAGGGTAATGAGGTAAGGGAGTCATTAAAATGAAATGAGTATTAAAAATTAATTGACATGATCAGGAGCATTCAGGATGGTATGGCAGGAAGGTCCTGTGAAGGCTGTTCAGGGAGAAAAATCATGAACGGTCTTAGGCAGCTGTGAACCCTGGCAGCCCTTAGGTGACATAGTGGCATTAAGTCATGGGGATAATCAACATAATTTTTAAAATTAAATTTAAAGCCTGCTCCACAAGAAAGGATTCCTCTTTGGTACTGTAATCCCTGGCTGGGGAAGCTATATACTCCCAAGGGGAGAACCTGCTATAATATTTTGTTACATAAACAAAAGAGTGCCTTCTAGAGGCACATGCTCTTGACTCCATCTTTAGGCACGGACCCTAGAATTGTGCTACCAACTTCACTCACACCCAGGACCCAAGTGCAGCCTCTCTCCAAGTAAGAGACCAGGACCCACACTAAGAATTCTCCCTGACATCATGACCTGCCTGTGGACCATGTGTCTTGTGCTGCCTTCTTGCTTCCCTTCAGGTAGGGACTCCAGACTCCTGCTGCCAACTCCATGCATTCTCACTGAACACTCTTGGCATGGACTTACTGTCTTAGTCATGTTTATGTTTTTGCCTTATGCCAGAGATTAGTGCAGCTCTTGCCTCTCATCAGAGAAACTTCTTATTGTAGTGGACAGAGGTTACTACAACGACCCACAACTGGTCAAAATACAGAGAATAATTCAGTGAGAAGTGCCAGTCCTAAATGGAACATCTGCATCTTATTCCTTGCTCCAAAGCCTCTGAGACCATCTTGGAAGACATGGTAAAAAAAAAAAAAAAACTTTAAGATTTTTATAATTAGAATATATTATGTGAGAAAAAAGTATCTTGTATAAAAGGAAAAAAATGAAAAGAGATGGGAGATAGAGCAGACTGTGATAGTTGGGAAGGGAAGGGGGGATGGATGGGGAAGGAGAAGTGTTCAGGAGGAGTAGAAGAGGGTAGCTGGGGGAAGATATGCTCAAAATACAGTGTATATATGTATGAAATTGTCAAAGAATCAGTAGTTTGATAGCTATTCTTGGTTATTAACTTGACTCATCTGGAGTTAACTAAAATTCAAGCAGCTGGATACACCTGTGAGGGATTTTTCTTAATTGAATCACTTGAAGTGGGAAGACCCACCCTAAATTTGTATCTTTTAGGTAGGAAAACCTGCCTTAAATCTGGGCCACACCTCTGGTGGCAGCCTATATAAAGGGCATGGAAGATGGAAGCTCTTGCTCTTTGCCTGCTTACCCTTGCTCTCTCTGGCAAATTAATTTCTTTATAAATATTAGAATCTTCTTCAGGGTTCTGAAGACCATCTGGGACACCTATCCTCATGGACTGAACAACTACTGGATTCTTGGCCTTTCCACTGAGAGACAGCCATTTGTTGAAATAAAAGTCTTTCCATCCATTCAGACATTCTGGAGTCTGTTGGATGCTGGTTCACAGTTGAGACTGATTCCAGGAGACTCAAAGATACACTGAAGCCCTCTAGTTAAAGTAGGGGCCTAATGGAGGTCAGGTGATTAATGGAGTTATGGCTGATGTTCGACTCACAGTAGGTCTAGTGAGTCCCTGAAATCATCCTGCAGTTATTTCTCCAGTTCCAGAATGTGTAATTGGGAAAGATACACTTAGAAGTTGGCAAAATTCCCACATCGATTCCGTAACCTGTGGAGTTAGGGCTATTATGGATGAAAAGGCCAAATGGAAGTCTTCAGTGTTGCCAGGGAAAATAGTGAACCAAAGACACCACCACATCCCAGGAGGAATTACAGAAATTAGTGCAACCAACCATCAACATGCAAGGGTGGTACTTCCCATCACATCTCCCTTTAACTCTTCTATCTGGCCAGTGCAGAAGACAGATGAATTATGGAGAATGACAGTTGACAATCAAATCATGAATCAAGTAGTGACTCCAGTTACAGCTGCTGCACCAGATGACTGTGCATTCCTCACTTGAGTATGTTACTCTGCCTCATGTATGAAGTGACTGGGAAAGCTGCTAGCTTTGAGTGGGTCCTGGAACAGAAGAAGGCTCTTTGAAAGTTCCAGGCTGCTGTGTAGGCTGCTTTACCACTTAGACCACATGATTCAGCAGACTCAGTGGTACGTGAGGTGTCAGTGGCAGCTAGGAATGCTGTCTGGAGCCTTTGGCAGGCTCCTCTAGGTGAATCAGAGGATATCTTTGGGATTTTGGAGCAAGACTCTACTTTCATCTGCAAATAACAATTCTCCCTTTAAGAGACAGCTCTTGTCCTGCTGTTGGTTCTTAGTTGAAACTGAATATTTGACAATAGGTCAGCAAGGTGCCATGAGGCCATCAAGAGCTGGGAGTCATAATCTGGGTACTATCTGACCTGCCATACCATAAAGGAGGACACACACAACAGCCATCTATTAGCAATTGGTATATATGTGATCAGGCCTGGGAAGGTCCTAAAGAGACAATCAAGTTACAAGAAGAAGTTGCCCAAATGCTTTCTATGGTTTCTACTCCTATTACAATGCTGTCTGCTTCCAAGCATGCATCTGTAGCCTCATGGGTATGATCAGTTGACTGGGTAAGACAAGACTAGGGCGTGGTTTACCAATGGTTGTGCACATTATACAGGCACCACCCAGAAGTGGACAGCTATAGCATTATAATCCCTTTCTGGGACAAGCCTGAAAGATACTATCAAAGGAAAATCTTCACAGTGGGCAGAACTTCAGGCAGTACACATGATCTTACATTTTGTCTGGAAGAAGAACTGGTCAGATGTGTGATAGTTCATTTACCTGTAGCCAAAGGATTGGCTGGATGGTCAGGGACTCAGAAAGGCCATGATAGGAAAGTTGGTGAGAAAGATATCTGGGGAAGAAGTATATGGATAGATTTCCTCAAATGAGTGAAGAATATGAAGATTCTTGTGCCCCATGTAAATGCTCATCAAAAGGTGACTTCAACTGAGGAGGAATTCAATAATCAAGTAGAAATGATGACCAGTTCTGTGGACAGTTAGCCTATTTCCCTGGCCATCCCTGTCTTTACTTAGTGGCCCCATGAACAAAGTGACCATGGTGGCAGGAGTGGAGGTTATGCATGGACTTGACAACATGGACTGCCAGTCACCAAGCTGACATGGCTACAGCTGCTGCTGAGTGTCAGAGAGGCTAACAGCAGAGACCAACACTGAAACTCTGATATGGCACCCTTTCCCAGGGTGACCTCTCAGTGATTTGGTGTCAGGTTGACTACATTGGACCTCTTCTTCTATGGAAAGGACAATACTTTGTCCTTATTGAAGTAGATACTCATTCTGGTTATAGATTTGCCTTTCCTGCATGTAATGCTTCTGTCAAAACTACATTTGTAGATTTACAGAATACCTTATCCACTGTCATGGTATTCCACACAGTATTGCTTCTGACCAAAGAATTCACTTCACAGTCAAAGACGTGTGACAGTGAGTGTACCATGATCACAATATCCACTGGTATTATCATGTTCCCCATCATCCCAAAGTAGATGACTTGATATAACAATGGAGTGACCTTTTGAAGATATAATTATAGGGTCAATTAGGTAGCAGAAGCCTGGGTATGGGGCAGGATTATCCAGAAGTTGGTATATGTTTTTTTTTTTTTTAATTTTTAAATTTTTTAAAATTTATTTATTTATTTATTTATTTATTTACTTATTTATTTTTTGGAGACAAGGTTTCTTTGTGTAGCTTTGCGCCTTTCCTGGAACTCACTTGGTAGCCCAGGCTGGCCTTGAACTCACAGAGAGCCACCTGCCTCTGCCTCCCAAGTGCTGGGATTAAAGGCGTGCGCCACCACCGCCTGGCTGGTATATGTTTTGAATCAGCATCCAATCCAATATATGGTATGCTTTTTTTTCCATAGTCAGGATCTATGAGTACAGAAATCAAGGGGTGGAGAAGGAAAGAGTTCCACTCACTATCACCCCTAGTGACCCACTAGAAAACATTTTGCTTCTTGTTCCCACAGCCATAAGTTATTCTGGCCTGTATCAGGGAGCACGCCTGCCAGGAGACACAACAAACCTTGAACTAGAAGCTTGGACTTCTCACTGACTACGTAGGGCTTTTGGTGCCTTTAAACCAATAGGCTAATAAGGGAATAACAGTGTTAGGAGGGGTGAATGATCCAGATTACTAAGGGGAAATTGCTTCTCCACAATGGAGGTAAGAAAGATTATGTGTGGTGTGTGTGAGACCCTTTGGCATTTCTTGGTGCTACCATGTCTTGTGATTAAAATTAACGAGGAACTACAATGACCCAATCCAGGCAGCTATTGTTGTAATAGTTGGATCATAACCTGGAAAGTACTCTAATAAATCCCGTTGTTAGTTTAATTAGTTTAAGACATGTTATATTTGTTTATGCTGTAGAATGTTTTTAGTGATGCAAAGATGTGTTGCATTCTTTTATGTTGCATTTATTTAACTTTGTAAAACTGTGTTACTTTGCTTGTCTAAAACACCTGATTGGTCTAATGAAGAGTTGAATGGCCAATAGGGAGGCAGAAGAAGGATAGGCTGGGCTTCCAGGCAGAGAGAATAAATAAGAGGAGAGAGAAATCTAGGCTCAAGCGAAGAGGAAGAGTGAGGAGTAAAAAAGGGGGAAGGAGAGAGAAAGCCAGGGGCCAGCCACCCAGCTACACAACTAGCCACAGAGTGAGAAGTAAAGAAATACAGAACAGAGAAAGGTAAAAGCCCAGAGGCAAAAGGTAGATGGGATAATTTAAGTTAAGAAAAGCTTGCTAGAAATAAGCCAAGCTAAGGCCAGGCATTCATAAGTAAGAATAAGTCTCCATGTATTCATTTAGGAGCTCAATGGAGGGCCCCCAAAAGAGTAAAAAAGCCAACTACAAAGTCCCACACACATACACATACATATATATGTTCATTCTATCAGCTCTGTTTCTCTAGGCAACCATGACTAATACAAATATATTTGAAAAATAAATGATTAAAAATACAAAACTAGCTGGGTGGCAGTGGCACATGCCTTTAATCTCAGCACTTAGAGGCAGAGCCAGGCAGATCTCTGTGAGTTTGAGGTCAGCCTGGTTTATAGAGGGAGATTCAGGACAGGCACCAAAACTACATAGAGAAACCCTGTCTCAAAAAACCAACCAACCAACCAGACAACCAACCAACCAACCAAACAAACAAAAAACCAAAACAAAACCAGAATCATCTAAACAGTTTAATGAATAAACAATCACACGTCTAACTGATCATGTTCTTTTCTTTCCTCACACAATCTATTAATTTTACTACTTATTGACTGGTGAATCTCATCATTCAGCGATTCATTTCGTGGTTTCAGAAACAATATAATTTGGCTAACTGTCATTGACAGGTAAACATAGACATGAAACTGTTGAATTGGTCAAAGCACCCAGTGGAGTATGCACAAAGCAAAACACACAATGAATGTGCAGCTTCTAGAGACTGAGCCAGCATAGCTCATGTCTTATGTCATAGAGTTCTACTTAGATGCTTACACGCCATATGGTGAGGCATTTTAAAGGCAAATGAAGGAATGTGGTGGTAAAAACGATGTGGTGCATCTGCATAGCAATGCCACACAAGTTGAATCTCCCAAGAAAGGGTGTTTTTCCATCCAAGAAGTGTAGATATGAATGAATAAAATGCACAGTTATCTAGGAGACCATCATGGCTACAGTCATGAGAGATGAATCTAATGAGGGTGAACAGCCATATGACCTTCATATGGCCCCACAACATAGATGACCTAACGCATACCTGTGTATGCAGCTGTGATGTTCTGAGCTGTCCTGTGCACTAAGTGAGCACCATGCCCCGGCACTCCTATGTTGCTAGCCTACCACAACAAGCAGGAGGAGTTCCAATTACTGTCTCGTAGCGCTGTAGCTTATAAAGCCCCATTGAAGCCCTACCATGTGGTGCACAGTAAATAACCCCGAGTCAAGTTGAAAGGTCTTTAAACATGCAGCATAAATACAGGAAATGTACATTACAGTTCTTCTCTCTGAGGAGGCCACAACTTCTTATTAAATACTTATTTATTATTACTTTAGAGAAAATTCTAACAAGAATGTTTATCTGCCATGTCAATCTACCACAGGTGAAAGCTCACTTGAAATCTAAGGAGACGATTAATAGTAGAAATAAAAATAGTTGTAAAGAAATAAAAAGTACCTATAAAGATACAATGTAGATAAAAAGAAGCAAATGTTTGTGGTGGTATTGTATTCCCTGAAATATTGTGCAGGCTAATAAACTTAACTGGGGTCAGAGAACAGAACAACTACAATATTAAACATGAGGCTAGGCAGTGGTAGCACATGCCTTTAATCCTAGCATTCCAGAGACAGAAACCCCGTGGATCTCTGTGAGTTCAAGGCCACATAGGAAACAGCCAGGGGTGGTGACACACGCCTTTAATCCCAAGAAGTGAGCCTTTAATCCCAGGGAGTGATGGCAGAAAGTAGAAAGATATATAAGGCATGAAGACCAGAAACTAGAAGCATTTGGCTGGTTAAGCTTTTAGGCTTTGAGCAGCACAGTTCAGCTGAGATCCATTTGGATGAGGACTCAGAAGCTTCCAGTCTGAGGAAACAAGACCAGCCGAGGAACTGGTGAGGTGAGGAAGCTGTGGCTTGTTCTGTGTCTCTGATCTTCCAGCATTCACCCCAATAACTGGCCTCAGGTTTGACTTAAGTAATAAGTACCTTTAAGATTCATGCTACGAATGTTCTAAAAATAACAATATTCTAGAGTCATTCTGGATATTGTAATGAAGAAGGGGAAATAGCCCTAAATAAATACACAGCAATTTATGTTCTTAACATTTTATAAGAAGCGTAAACAAAAATCAACACTAACTGATGATCTGTGTCATCAAGATAAGGAAGTGCATTTTGTGTATTTCATTTATGTAGAGAATTATGCACTACTGTTGCAATTACTGTTCTCTAAAGTGCTCAAAATAGGCTGATTCCTGAGGGATGCCTGAAAATTTGCTCATGTTGTGTTACTCTCTGTAATATTATAGTCAGAGTTCACCTTCTTAGAACTTTACAAACTCTTGTATCTCTGGGAAAACAACCATTTGAAAACCTACTGGGAAGTCTAATACTTGGTATTCCATAACTTTTCTTTCAAGGAGTATCTTTAACCAATTTAATCTATGCACACACTAACTTAGTTAAGTGCTTACTGGGGCAGTACTCTAAGAACACAGTTGGGAAGTAAAGAGTATGAAGGAAGGCAGCAATGATGCAGGTTTGTGCACTTGATTTCTTTGTGTTGGCTGCACCATCATTTTATACAGGTTTAATGAATTAAAGTGATGAGACATCACAAAGAGTAAAAATTATATATATATATATATATATATATATATATATATAGTGATAAGTATTGAAAAATAAGCATAAGTAGTATACACGGGGAAAAAGAGATGTCATGATATCCAATGAGGATAGGCAGCTGATGGCTTCTAAGGAAGCCAGAAACCAGAGGTGAGCTGGAAGAGCAGGAGCTTGGCAAAGAGGAAAGGGTTCAAGTCCTAAGTCAGAAATGATGGAGACGAAACTGTAAATCTTCAGGATGAGTGAGATTGGCCAATCACAATGTGTGCTTGCCATCCAAGGATAAGGACCTGTGTTCAATCCCCAGCACCTAAAACATCTATGCAAAAGTTTTGTGGGGCAGTGCACCACTGTAATCCCAGTTTTAGGGAAATAAAGACATGGGCATCTCTAGAGCTCACCGGCCAGACACTCTTTCTAAACTGTTGAGCTCTAGCTTTAGCACGTGACACTGTCTCAAAAATATGGTAGAGAATGATTGAAGAGGATACCCGCCTCAAACTGTGGCCTTTCATGCATGCTAGTACGCATGTACATCTATCCACACATGTATGGATATGTACACAGATATCAACAAAAAAAACGCACATCTTCCATGTATTAATTCCCAAACATAAAGCAAAAAACTTGATCTCCTTAAACATGAGTTTAGTTGGAAGTAAAATGGGAGTAACTTTTGCCTTATAAGGTCAAGCAAGTACTTTATGTAAACAGATACAATAATAACAATAGCAATACTATTTGTAATACAACTTTATCTTTTGTGACCTAGATTTGGAGGAAAAAGAGAGAAGAGGGAAATTAAGTGAAACAGGGATGGGGGTTTTTGGCTGAGAAAAAGTCTCTGAATTCAGGGATATATTAGGAAGTAGACTAATGAAGACTTATTGAAAAAAAAAAACTTCAAAAAGCCACTGGTTGCTATGGTTACAGCAGTCATCACTTCTACTTAGCACCCTAAATGTAGCCTGCCTTCCACATTTCCTTGAGGGTAAGAAAACAAATGGTTTTCTGTAGTAGATTGCTAAAAGCAAGATGTGTTACTAAGTAGATCAAGTGAGCCCCTTCATCAAATTACTAGTCCTTTGTCCATGTTCAAGGAAACGTATTTATAGTGAAAATCAGAATGGTGTACTGCATTCAAAGAACTATAAAATTCTTATTATGTTTTTATTAATATACCTTATGGAATTTAATCTTAAGCAATCTACCTACCCTTACTTGGCCTCTCTGTCTTTGGTATAAAATGAAGGTGTTCAGTAAAGTGAAATAATTTGTTTTCAAGCTCAATGTTTATAACTGCAAGGACTAATAAAAATGAGGCCCATGGAGGATGTCTAGTTGAAGCATGTTCAAGAATGTCTGAACCTGGGGTTGGAGAGATGGCTCAGCAGGTAAGAGAAGTGGTTACTCTTCCAGAGGATCAAGGTTCAATTCCCATCACCCACCAGTATCTCACAATCACCTGCAATGCCTGTCTCAAAAGATTTCACACTCTGTTCGGCTCCCCCACAGATACCAGGCATGCACAGACAAATATGCAGGCAAAAAACCCGTACATATAAATACATTAAAATAAAAACAGTAATCTCAGAGCAACAGTTTCAGGCTTGTTTGCTATAGTGGATGGAGAGTCAGAAAAGCCTGTAAAGGATCAATTGTCATTAATAGCTCAAATTTAAGAGAAGAAAAAGCAATCACAAAATATAGATATTGCTTCAATTGCTAGAAAATGTGCCTGATGAGAGGCAGTAATCCTCAAATCAGTCAGCATTTAGGTTCATTTAAGTGGAAATTAATGAGGAAAGCCATAAAGGTTAATGGATGTACAGTGTTATTTAGATTTCGGGTATATAGTTAGGATGTCTGGAAGGAATAAGAACATTCTAAAGAGACCAGATGTTCCTCCTCATTCTAACAATCTGGACTATTGAAACAAGGCACCCAGGGACTTGGGATTTCTCTCCAAGAAATCTCACACTGGGAAAAGGGGAAGGTTGAATCCTGGAGCCTTCCAGAGAGAGGAAGCTCATCTTCTGAAAAGAGATGTCACATGTTAACAACAACTTTTAAGACTGCCTGTCAGGGGAGACAGATTGGGTCAATGTTGGTCAGAGCCAAGACTACTTAGTGATGCATCTGTCTCTTCCTTCAACTTAAAATTTACCCTCATGTCAGAGCCCTGAAGATGGACTTGGTCAAGGGAGGGGAGGAATGAAATGATGGTGTCACTGGATGTTTTTAATCCCTTTCTACAGTGTGACCACCTTGAATCTGCCTTTACTGCTTTTTTACTATTGCCTGTTTGCCTAGTTGGTTTACTAAGTATCACTGGTCAAATATGGCTTACTGGGGTCATCCAGTTACAGGCTCTGACCTTCAACAACTCCAGTAACATTTCGTTCTGCTAAAATCCTCAAAGGGATGTGGTGTGTGTCTTAATAGAAATCTTACAATACAAAGTCCAAACTTCATATCATGACACACACAGGCCCCTGAAAGTTTGGCTTATTATTATCATTATGGATTCCTTATTTTTCTCTTAACCCCAAACTCTGATTCCAACCATATCAAATACCTTATCAATCTTTAAAGATTTGTTCATCCATTACCATGCTCACATTTACTGAGAACACCCACAAACACCAGGCACTTGGCTAGTCATGGGGACACTAGTGAGCAAGATAAATGCTGTCTCCCAAGGCTCTTACAGCTGATTCTGAACAAGTTACTTGACCTTTCAAAATGTCACACAATTAATTAGGGGACAACACAGAATAAAAACACAGGTCCTTATCATCTTAAAGCATCTTAGGGGCTTGGGGGGGTTTAAATAATAGGACGATGATTTAAAAAAAAAAACCTATCTAATTCTTACCAATGTTTCTAATTTTCAAAGGAGGGTGGCAAATAATCTGAGGAGAAGGAAAGTGTATTGAAGCAGTGAAAGCCTCAGCAGAGGCTCTGGGATGGGAGAATTGACAAGGATCAGACCATGCAGCAAGCATTTCCAGGGCAACGTCTCTCAATGCAACTGGAATGATACTGATAACACTAGCTGTATTTTAAATGGCCTGTCCTCTGAAGCACATAATGAACTTGGATTTTCTGGGGTGTGGTGTTGTTTGCTTGTTTTCCTGGTGTGTAAGACAGGGTCTTAGTCTGTTGAAGGATGCCCTCGGTTTTCTGATCCTTCTGCCTTTGTTTCTCAGCTGGGATTACAGGTGTGTGCCCCTACACTCAGTTATGCTGGAAATTAAATTTCAGGCCTTGCATACAAAGCAAACACCCAGCCAACTGAACTTTATCTCAACTTTAATTTTCTCTGCTGTCAAGATGAGTTCCAATTTTCACAGCTAATACAAATTAGTGGGAGGAAGGAGAGTTTGCTAACCTGCAGCCTGTGCTGCCTGTAATACTGCCTACTGGTCTCCCGGTTAAGCCATGAGACAAACACCCCAGTCACCAACCTTTCACCACCAAGGAAACTGGAATGTGGTCATTTTGAAAATTGCATCAGTGAGTATAGCATCTCAGAGTTAAAGTCTAGAAGAAAATTCATTAGTAGCAAAATTGAAAAAATGGCATCATTGGATACGATCTAAAAATGGATCCTGTGTTACATTAAGTATGACTGAAAGTAAAATGAAGAATATGGCACCAGAAGTGAGAAAATCCATTTAAAAAGATTTAAGTACTCAAAAAAATTTAATAATAAATGATAAAATGTATTTATTTATATTCAACTGGAAGATCAATGGGAGCATTCATACTCCAAATGGCTGGCACCAGGAACAAGATAATCCTTTTAACTTTTCAAGTCAAGGTCGACTCTTTTACATAATACTTGGCAAATACCGAGTTAGAAAATGAATGTTAAGCAGAAGTTGTGGTGATCTATTGTGTACCCTAATAAACTTTGGCTGAAGATCAGAGGACAGAACAAGCCACTAGATTAAACATAGAGGCCAGGCAGTGATGACATACACCTTTAATCCCAGCACTTGGGATCTCACACTTTTAATTCCAGTATGTGGGACGTCACAAGCCTTCAATCCCAGCAACAGGAAGTAAGTAATATGGTGGGTAGAGAAAGGCATATAAGTCATGAGGAGATAGAAACTAAAGCTTTTTGGCTGAGGAAGTGCATTTGGCTAGAGGCCTATCACCTGAAGGTTTTTCAGGCTGAGGAGTTAGTGAGGTAAGAGGTGGTGGCTGTGGCCTGTTTCTTTGTCTCTCTGATCTTTCAGCATCTACCCCAATATCTGGCTCTGTTTTTTTTTTTTTTTAATTCAAAGACCATTTAGCAATTTGTGTTACAAGAAGTAATAAATATACAAAGACAATCTGATAGTAAAAAGTAAAATGGTTGACTTTAAAATTAATAAATTAAAACAAGTTAATAATCTAACCTGAAAGCAATTCTCTAATTCCTCTTCTATAATTCTGGGGCAGACAAACAGCACAGCCTTATAAGAGTGAACTGAAAAAAACTCACTTTTTAAAACAAAGTTTATGTTTCATTGAGGTGTGTAACAAGAAAATGGTTATGTAAATGGATAACATATTTAGATATCGTTTATTATATGGCCAATGATATTGTTCAGCAGGTAAAGGCCCTTGTAGTGCAAGTCTGGGAATCTAAATTTAATCCATGGAAACCCATGTAAAGGTAAAAAAGGACCAACTAACTCCACAGATGAGTCCTCTGACCTCCTCAATAGGTATATGCCATGGTAAGTGCACCCACACACTGCATACACACACACACACACACACACACACACACACAGAGACAGAGAGAGAGAGAGAGAGAGAGAGAGAGAGAGAGAGAGAGAGAGAGAGCGAGCACATAGTTTAAAACTTTAAAATTATAGCATCATGCACTGAAACAAATTAGCATGGAATAAAATCAGTGTGAAAATAAAAATTCAGAGTAATCACAATTATTTCAGTGTATCCAGAGCAGAAACAGGAAAGTAATACCCCAAACATTTACACAATTGGTAGCATTGTTGATTACTGTTTCTATTGTGTTTTTACTGCTTTCAACACTTTCTTTGCTGGAGTTGATATCATTTTGTAACTAAAAAATACATGCCATGAAAAAAGAATTCTAACATGGGGAATTATCTTTTGATCCTTTAGCATCCCATGGTACTGTAACCATGTGCATTCCATGGAAGCTTCTATAGTCATGTGTTGTTTCAGATCAAACCACATGACACATCAGTGTACATCTCAGATTTGACCTGTCAAACAAAGTCACTTTAGATAATG
Source organism: Onychomys torridus (assembly GCF_903995425.1). NCBI lineage: Eukaryota > Metazoa > Chordata > Mammalia > Rodentia > Cricetidae > Onychomys > Onychomys torridus. Next base: position 54,634,952 of record NC_050458.1, read on the forward strand.
AAATTCACCATCAACTATGGAGAAACTGGTATTGGGAACAGGTTACACGTGAGTATTTTGTGAAAGAAAAGTCTTAACAATTTGGAGTAACGTGTAAAACTGCTTTGTTTTTGCACCTGCAAATGTTCCCTACGCTGCCTTAGGTGCCCACGTTATATTGCTGTGGGATCAAATACTACCTTTGCAGGAACTTGGGGTTCAAGTTCAACAGCTTTATAGCATTTACTCCAATAATGTGGGCAATGATTGGTCTTAAATAACAGCAGAAGTCAAGGAGAAGTTGGTGAGTTTATCACTTACCGTGGTAGCACAGTGGATGTCTTTCCATACTGTGGCTTCCCTGGAGAGATCAGAGACTTCAAATAAGTTATCAAGAATCACTTCCCCAATCATGTCGTGTCTGGAAAATCTGTCAAAATCATATACGCTAAAGTGTAGTTTCCGGTTGCTTAGCTGATCATAGGCCACTGGAAACTGAAATATCTCATCAAACAGAGGGTTTAGGGTCTTCCTGTGGACACGCGTCTGGAATTTCTTTTTCCTGTCTGGAAGAAGATAGATCTTCACGTAAGGATCGGAAGTTCCTGTAAAATCTTTAGCTGGGAGATCTAAAGCTTTGATAATATTAACAACTAGGAGTTCATTTTCATAATCATACTGGAGCGTAAAGTTAAGTTTCCCACAGGTTTTCACATCGTCTTTCCTGTTGCCCTCGGAGTCCACTGATTTCTGCTTGTAGAGCTCTGGCTTTATCCTCCCGATGCTGGTCCTTGTTTCTCCTCTTTGTAAGACGGGCTCAGTGCCCATGCTAAAGTCAACACTGGAGACGTTCATTTGCCTTGGTAGGTGTCTCCTGAAGGAATTGTGGCTGTACACACACATACACACATACACAAAATCATTTTGGTTAGTCATTTCTGACGGTAGCTATCGAGTGGCATATATACCCTCCCCACCAGCCAGGATCAGAAAAAAAAAATGCTATTGTCCTCGTGTAGGATGATTAGACCTATGTCTATGTCAACAGTGTCCCACACTCACATGATGCAAAGAGCCAGAGTGGCAATAGTCAAAGTAAAAAATCTAAACTTTGATAAATAATTGAGACACATAGATATACATTTTAGGGAGTTTCTGCCTTTTTTTTTTTCACGCATAAACACATCAGTAAACGCCATTGTGAAGAAACAGCGTTCTCAAGCATGTTCTACTCCACAAACATCATGCATGTCTTCATCCATCGCTCCCATCTAGACTGGAGAAAGTTATTTACTTGGTCGTCTTCTTTACATCTGGATATTTAAATTTCACGTTTTAGCAACTCCACTCTTAAAACAAAACCCTATAAAAACATATTCTTACATGCCAATTATTTCTCATCTTTAAGTTAACTAGATGAATATTTACTTTTAAAATTTATAGAGTAGTGACAACCCAAGTGAGTATATTTCCCTTGTTTAACTTGGAGTGGGCCTCAAGACTTTAAGGACAAAATCAGAGTTAACAATTTTAATGGGGCAAAAATAAGTCTTAAAAATTCCAGTTGAACACATCATACTCATTATTATCCCTACACATTTCCAAATGTTATATATACTAATCTTGTGAGTGTCATGTATGTATAACTTGAACTGAGATCCATTTCCCTTATACACCCTTTGTGATTTCTGGCTAGTATGAGCTAGGCGAGTCTGTGAACCTCTTGCAGGCTTCATTCCGGGTCTTTTTCTCTTCAATGTAGCCATCAAAAAAATTACCGTTTTGGATTCTAATTCCTGGTTGAGTTAGAAAGTTCCACAGATATGTCCCGGCTACATAAGATTCTACCCCCATGTCTCTAAAGCTCCAAGATTTCAAAACAGATGTCCCAATAACCCTCAAACTTAAGCAAATTCATTATTTCCTCTTTTTTGCTGCCACAGCAAATTCCTCTCCTACAATCTCTAGCAGCACTAAATAATGTGTTGTATTAAGTAACCATAAAAATACTGAAAAAAATGTTCATATATGCCTTATATAACATTTTCCCTTAAACATTATGTATAACATACTTATATACACTAAACTTGAAAGCTTACTTGCTGGAAATATCTTAAGGTATAAATTTAGAGGTTTTGTTTTCACTTATTTAAATAGCTATCTAAAATCAAAATGGCATAAGGATGCTGAATTTATAAGCCAAATCATAATGGTTCCATGGTGTAAAAAAATTCTAAGTATATTATTAAAGTATATTTTTTAATATGTTTATATATTCAAAATATATTTAAAACAGCAACATAAATATTGTAACAATTTATGCTATTATATAATAATAATGACTAAACTAAAATTTGACCATAATTGAAAAGTTATTATTATTGTTTTTGGTTTTCTGAGGAAATAATATTTTTATACAAAGAAATATGCTAGAAATCTCAGGTCAGATTAATAACTTATCTATTAATTTAAACTATAGTTAATTTAAACCTCAATACTCCAGTTTCTGTAACTGAACATATAAACATATATATAGAAATCTTTACTAAGACTTGACTGTAAATCCTGAAGCAATCTGTCTCCTTAGACCTATTCCATTAAAATTCATTAAATATTCAATATAATGAATATTGACCCTAAACTTATCCCAAAATAAAAGAACAGAAGCCTACATTATTTTCAGAGAAAGGCCAGAGAGAATTTATGAGATAGCAGGAAAAATTTCCCATAGGCTCCATGGTTGTTATGAAGCATTGAAGTGGCCCACTATAATCCAATTTGCAAATCAAGTCCAGGGTGCTAATCACTACTTAATGGGGCAACCCTTAGCTTCTTGAGAACAATATTCCTATTAAAATAATTTTCACTTGTCCAACGATTTTAATTTGTATGAACAGAACCTGAAAGATGTTAATTACTGAATATTATAAGCTTATTTCATAATTTCAAAGACTTTCAAATATAATAATTTAATTCTCTGTGCTCTCAAAACTTGGAATTTTCTTCTTTATACCTCTGAATGTGATGTGCATTGTTGTAAAGCTACTGATGGGACTCACTCCTACAGGGCTCCTTCTAATGGGATAAAAACTGTAGTGTCGCTTTCGTTCAAGGGGCATTGTCCTGACTACAGGGTGAAGGGTGCACACTTCAAGTCAGTTCAGCTAGTAGGTTAACAAGAGCACTCATTGCTACAGTGTTGAACTAGCACCATCGACAACACACAGCTTTCCTCTCTTCCCCCCTTTCTCTTTTTGAATGGCAGTGATGAGCAAAATTTCAAACAATGAAAATGTGAACCATTGCACCTCTTACCCCTCAAACTTCTGGAGGCCTGTGCAAGCACTCTGGGAGAAGTGCTAGACTGTAAAGGACTCTCTCTCTCTCTCTCTGTGTGTGTGTGTGTGTAAAGGCTAACTGCACAAGCCATTGAGTGTATGAATTTTTTTTTTAACTTTATTGCTTGCTAGAAACCTGCCCTAGCCTTCTCATGTGGTTGCTGATGCTTTCTCTACATTTCTTATTCTACTGCATCTTGGTCTGGAATACTCCATAGCTCTTGTCCCCCAAGTACAGAAATAAAATGCTACTTAGCCGATTGATCAGCTGAGCACTTCTTCATGGTAATCACCTGTTCTTAGCCTCGTATTGCTAATCAAACCATTCCCTTGAAACTACATTATTTTAGTCTCCTGGTTCCATATCACTTTGGACACTTCCATTATAATTGTCACCATATACTTGTTTCTTCCCAAAGTTTGAACTCTAAGTTCAATGATCTATTCCCCTACAGTGACATCTTATTTCTTAATCTCTATCAAGCAAATAGTTAGATTCTGCCTTGTCATTAACTGGAAACTATTCCACAGCTCCAACTTTGAGCATACTTCTAATCAGTATTTCCTACCTTTCCATGTTCTTTTGATACTGAAGAATTAACATTAAGAAAAGAGAATTAATGATGCAGCGTCAGAGAGGAGCATTTTTAAGTGTTATGAAGGCGAAGAAGACTTAGCAACAAGTGGTGGTCTGGTAGGAGACCAAGGCATTGGTTGTTGTCTTAGAGAGGGTTTCCACTAGTGTGATAAAATACCATGACCAAAAGCAACATGGAGAGGGAAGGGTTTGTTTCATCTTACACTTCTCAGGAACAGTCTATTACTGACAGAATCCAGGGCAAGAATTCGAGGCAGGAACCTGGAGATGGGAATGGAAGCAGAGCCATGGAGTAATGTTGCTTATTGGTTTGCTTCTTATGGCTTGCTCAGTTTGCTTTCTTATACAACCCAGGACCACCTTCCTGGGAGTTACATCACCCAAAGGGCCTGGCCCTCCCACATCAATCATTAATCAAGAAAATTTCTTACAGATTTGTTATAGGTAGTCTGGATGGAGGCATTTGAATGATTGAGGTTCCTCTTCCCTGATAACTCTAATTTGTGTCAAGTTGACAAAAACAAACAAACAAACAAACACAAAAAAACCCCATGACATTTGACTCCTTGAAACTTGGCACAAAAATACATCCCTATTCAATGATAAACATTTTTTTTCTTGTTCAACCCTAATATATTAATACTAATATTACAATATCAAGCATAAATAACATTAGAAGTCCTACAGTCTTTAAAAATGCAAACATTTTAAAAGTTCAGTCTCTTGAAAAGACCTGAAATCTCTCAATTGTGGGCTTCTGTAACATAAAAAAAAAAAACAAGTCACATGTTTTCTTATTCCAAGAATGAAGACCTAAGGGTAATCACAGTTAAGTCAAACCAGAACTCATAGGTCTAAACTGAACTACAAAACTCAAAGGAAAGGAAGCCATACAGGTAGAATGAATCAAGCCAAGGATAGACTATCAGGACTCATAGAAAAAGTAGAAGATCCAGGCTGAATAAGCAAGGAATATGAAAAAAAAATTAAGCACAGAAATAAACATACAGAAAATGTAGGACTCCATAAAAAGACCAACTTACTGAACTATAGGCATAGATGACAGGGAAGAAACTGAAGCTAATGACGTAGAATATACCATCAACAAAATCATAGAAGAAATATTCTCTAAACTAAGAAAAAACACACACATACAGATAGAAGAAGCACACAAAACATTGAGTAGACAAGATCGGAAAAGAAAATCCTTGTGGCCAGGTGGTGGTGGCGCACACCTTTAATCCCAGCACTCGGGAGGCAGAGGCAGGTGGATCTCTGTGAGTTCGAGGCTAGCCTGGGCTACAGAGTGAGTTCCAGGAAAGGCGCAAAGCTACACAGAGAAGCCCTGTCTCGAAAAACAAAACAACAAAACAAACAATCCTTGTGGCCTATCATAGTTATAACACTAAGTATACAGAGCATAAGAAACCTGTGTTCAAAGTGGCAAAGAGAAAAAATGCAAGTCGCATATAAAGGAAAACTCATCAGAATAACAGAGGACTTCTCCATGGAAACTTTGAATGCAGGAAGAGCCTGGAGCAGGGCAGGGCATTCCAAGACCTGAAAGACCTTGACGGCCAAGCTTAACTAACATATCCAGTGAAATTACCTCTCACAGTTAAAGGAGAAAGGAAAACTTTCCATTATATTAACAGTTTGAAAACTATTTATATACAACAAGCCATGCCTAAAGATAGTACAGGAAGCAACATTTCAGGCTGAAAAAAAGAATGAGCATAACAGAGACCGTGGAAAGAAATATTAAGTCATAATTACCAAACCATGAAGTTCCACTGAGAACACAAACAGTAACATCAAAAATCAACAGTATGATGACTTCAACTAACACACACACTTCAATAATAACTTTAAATATTAATGGTCGCAGTTCTCCTATCAAAAGACATAAGCCATATATTACAGGGCCATAGTAATAAAACAATATGTTACTAGCACCGAAATGGACACATTAGACCAATGTAACAAAGTTGAAGACCCAAACATGAGGACAGATAACCTCAGCCGCTCAATATTTGGCAAAATTCCCAAAAACATAAGATGAAGAAAAGAACGCATCTTCAACAAATGGTTCTAGGAAAACTGGATGCTCACATGCAGAAGAATGAAATTAGATTCATATCTATTAACCTGCACAAAAACTATCTGCAAATGGATCTGAGACTTAAATGTAAAGCCTGAGACACTGAAACTGCAGATGATATTGGTGTAGTGAAGGATGTGATGAATAGGACTCCCATTTGCCCAAGACATAAGGCCAAAAATTAGCAAGTGGGACTTCATAAAACTAAAAAGCTTCTGCACAGCTTAAAAAAAACCCCAATCAACCAGGTGAAGAGGAAGTATACCAAATGAGAGAAAAATCTTCATCTTTTCATCAGCTACACATCTGGCAGAGTATGGATATCCAGAACATACAAAGAGCTAAAAAAAAAAAAAAAAGTCATAAAACAAGTGAGTCATTCAGAAAATGGGCCTGGGACCTGAATGGAAAGTTCTCAAAAGAAGAAAAAAGAACAAGTAAGAAATATATTAAAAAATGTTTTTTGCCCCTACCAATTAGGGAAATGAAAATCAAAACAACTCTGAGATTTCACTTTACCCCAGTCAGAATGGTAAAGATCAACAGAAGAACTGACAGTGAACACTGAAGGGGGGTGCAGAGGTGGGGGTGCAGAGGTGGGGGTGCAGTGGTGGGGGAAGGGTGATGAAAACAATCCTCTTTCACTGTTGGGAGGATTGCACACTGGTCTGGCCACTCTGGAAATCAATGTAGAGAATTCTTTTTTTTAAAAAATAATTTATTTAACTTTATTTTATGTGCATTGGTTTGAAGGTGTCAAAATCTCCTGGAGCTGGAGTTTCAGACAGTTGTGAGATGCCACGTGGGAGCTTGGGATTGAACCCTGGTCCTCTGGAAGAGCAGCTAGTGCTCCTAAGCCTTGAGCCATCTCTCCAGTCCCCCAGTGTGGAGAATTCTTAAAAAAAAAAAAAAAAAAAGCAAACTAAAAATACATCTGCCATATGACCCAGCTTTAACCATTTGTTGGCATATATGTGAAGGATTAGATTTTCTATTTCACAGATGTTTGCCACGTTCATCGATGCTCTCTCTATTCACAATACCTGGGAAATGGAAACAATCTAAATGTCCTTCAGCAGGCAAATGGGTAATGAAAATGTGGCACATGTACATTATGAAATACTTATTCAGCTACACAGAAAATGAAACCATGAAATTTGCTAGTAGATGGACAGAACTAGAAATGATCATATGGAGGGAGTTAACCCAGTCCCTGGAAGACAAACACTGCATGTTCTTCTTAGACTCCTAACTCCAGATGCTCAGATGGGAGTGCATACCCTGGAGTAACTACAAAAACCAGGAAAATAAGAAGGCACCATTGCCAGAGTGGAGGGGCAATAAAGAGAGGAACTACCAGAGTACAAGGGATCTTAGGGGGAAATGGGCAGATCAGTGGGTCTCTAATTAGGGAGGAGGAGGGAGATAAACACAGAAGACAGAAGAGGGAAAAACAGAGTAAAGATGTCTGAAAAAGTCATAAAGAATAATACAACTATTACCTACATAAAATACTTACAATCAATATAAGTAAGTTGGTGCATCATACTGTAAGTTAAATTTTCCTATCTTGGCTGACAACACTCCTTCCAAGAACCAAAGGCTGACAAACAAAACCTCAACACTAGTCACAGGAAGACCCCTTTTGAGTAAGGTAGTCCAAAAGGCTCCCCAAACCTTATAGACTACTGTTATTGCCTTTGGCTGTTCCATTGCAATGGAAGTTTTTATTGCTGAAGAATCCATACACCTTTAGACACAAGGTCCAGAAGCCTTGAAACCTGAAAGCCCACTTATTCTCCGAGGACTAGCTTTTATGGTACCAGAAGCTTCCATGCAAGCTTCCAAAGGAAGGAAGCAACCAGCAGACCTACCAGCCCATGGCATCTATGAACCACAACAATGACCAGCATGATAACTCTGAAGGTGCATTAGTGCCACCTTGGAGGCAGTCAACAGCTCTCCAAGACTTAAAACTCACTCAATAAGTGGGAAATAATGCCTGGTTCTGGAAACCTAGCTAACTTAGGACTAGTGAAGTCATAAATCTTAGAGACTCTACAACTGCATTAGTAAGCCAGCAAAATCACTGAAATTTATAAATATTTGTCCTGATATCCACAGACAGGTGTAGTTCTCATCCCTCATCAAGGAACTTCTCTTTGCAACAGAGGGAGACAGCCACAGAAAACCACAACCAACTAAAATGCATTGATGTGGAGCCCAACCCCAAATGATAAATCTATAAAAGACTCCTGTACCTAAGGCTCAGGGAACACTGTGGAAGAGGAGGCAAAAAAGATACTAAGATCAAGGAGTCGGCTGTGAGACAGTGTCTCCTAGAAATGTCAGAAGCTATACTCAAAGTCTCACCAACATGACTGCCTAAACATGAGCTGAACAAGAAAATAACAGACAGGTCAAAGTGGGTCGGGGAGCCCAGAGGGCCTCAACCCTCCACAAAGAACTACAGACAACTAATGAATTTTGAGAGTAAGAGAGGCAGTCTTTCCCAGGGAAGAGCACAACAAATACTCAGCCCTGAAAAGATGTAACTTGACATAGACTGAGCAAGTTGTGTTCATAGGAATATATATGACTATAGACATATACATATATAACAACAATGAATGAAAATAGAGTCCATACATTTAAAAGAGAGCAAGTAAAGTTATATAGGAGGACTTGGAGGGAGGGAAGGGAAGGGGTGAATGATGAAATTACATTAAAAACTCAAAGTAAATTTTAAAAAAAAATTATCAATAACATGATTAATATAACAAATCTTAGATTCATTTTACATTATTTCTAGAACCTTCAAGAGTGTTCTGACCAAATGTATTTTGGCCTTAAATTTCTGTATTCAGTGTGCCAGTCTAGGCTTTCCCTTTATGGCAACACTCTTTTGACCATCATGAGCCCCGCTCTTGGGGTGAGCTGAGCTAGGTTCTGAAGAACAGATGTAATCCTGAGCTGAGCTGACCTCCTCCTATCTGCCACCTTTCTGTCCCTCCCCTCCCCCGCCCTCTGGCACAACAGCCCTGGCCTATTGGGATTACCTCTTTTCTTTCCTGTCTGCCATTCTTCAGTACTTTATTAGACTGTGGTAACCATAATATCAAAAATTACTATTCATCTTCCAATATTCTTAATTAAAAGCATGATGGGGCCATTTGAATGGCCGTTTACATAAATGATTTATGCTAGGGTCCTTGTGACGAAAACCATGAAACATTCTAGGGCTCATCTGCATCATAAAGAAGTAGCAGCCAGTCAACCTAAAATTAGTGTTAATTTTAATAAAAATACTATTTATTAGAGCCAGAAAACTAAAATAGAGTAAAACCTGAAGAATATGTTTTCTGGTTGTTGTATTAGGTACAGCCTCAATGCAAGAAGTTACCCCATTTGAGAAAAGCAGCATGTGCACACACCCAATACACCCCTTTTACAAGAGAGCTTATGCACTGACTTCATGACCACATGTCTTATGAACTTTCAGCTCAAGGAGATTGAACTTAGTTTTGTCTATTGTTCTGGGCAAACATTGGTTCTTGATATTGTAGCTAGCTACATATTTTTCAAATGCTCCCTTTTATTATTATTATTATATCTTGTTTTCTATTTCTTGCAATGACCTGGAATGAGTAATTTCAGTTTTTTGTTCTCTTTTGAAAGAAATTTAATTTATATAAAAAAAAAACCTTACAGTAAATAAAATTACACAGTACTCACAGTTTTACATAATTTTTCATTTTCCTTGTAACAAGGTACATTGAATTATTCTTTGTAAAATTGTGCATGACCATTTCATGAATTGTTTCATAATCAGTCATAGCTAATTCTATCAGAACATGTAGTCAGAATTTATCTTATACATATTTCCCTGCTTTTGTTCATGTTCGATTAGCTCTCTCATATTTTTTAATCATTTTGGTGGGTCCTTAGAATCCTTGATCAGTGATGAACCTATGTGACTATTCATTTAATCTTTACACCATTAGTGAATGAACAGAAAATAGGTTTTCATACTCATCTTGTGAGCACATCACTATTAACCTCCTTCTAATTTGAGCACAGTGTCCCCTTACCAACTGATGTTTAGCAGATTAAACTGAAATAAAGCAGTGATCCATCAATCAAAAACACCTTTTGACAATTACTGTGAACCTACCTACACAGTGCTGGAAGACAGGAAGATATAAAAGTAGGGTACATGTCCTTGTAGTTTGAGAATTTAGCATTTAGTTTTATGAACTCAGTATTGAGACACTATGCTAGACAATAATTTCAACTTTAAGTAGCAGGGATAACAGCTTATGTCTGGGAAGAAAAGTAGACTCATACATTTTCAGTAAAGATTTTAGGGTAAATAAAATGATGATCAAACAACATGAATAAAAATAGACAGGGAGGTAGAGGTTTTCAGAAGACCTCGAAGAGGCACCCTTCCTAGTATGTAAACCATGAGAGATCCATTTGGGTGGGCAAGACAAAGTGATGGAATTTATGCACTGACTTTCAAATTCACTACACTGTGCGGAGTTTCTGCAGTGCATTCTCTACTATGAAAAGCAGAATAAAAGTGAATACATATCAGGGAAATGCACAGAGCTATCCATGCGAAACATCCAGAATTTAGGTAAAGTTAGATTATAAAATCTTGCAGTTTCAAGTTTCTCAATGAGACATATGATTACTAAAGTATCACCTAAGTTTTGATAAAAGACTTCATGTTTCTTCCCTTTATAAATTTACTACATTAGTTTCAAAAGATTCGCCATCCCTTAAGTCTTTCCCATAAGGAGCTGGTGAGTTAATAATCCTGAAACAGAACTCTTGGAAACTAGTGATGTCTACTGAATATATATTTGAAAGGACAGCCTTTGAACATCTCAGCCATGATTTTAAGGCCTCATATACTCTGATTCCAGCTGACTCAATCACTCTTTTTTTTTTTTTTAAGGCAGTACATTGTATTCTATGACTTTGTGTAAGTGTTTCTTTCCATCAGCAATACAGTTAAGTCTCCATGGGAAATTTATGGACTCCTGTTTGCCTCTGAGCTTAGTGACACACTTCTTCATGACTCCGCTGGAAACAACCTCTTTGTGCTCTGAAGTTTGCCTTCTCCATCACACAGGTGACATTTATAATTACTCAACTTGAAGTCAATATCACACGATGTAAATTTCTTTACAGAGCCTCAGAGTCGTGGAGTGGATAGAGGACAGAACACATTTATTACATCCAGAAGTAAACATATAAGTGTTCTGAGTGAATGTAGGGGCAACCAGGAGGGGCATATGAGAATTTTTGTAACAAAGGAACACAAGTGAAGCTGAGTAGTTTGTCTGACAGCTGGAGGGGTCAAATGTCCAGGGATTTGAAAACGGGGACGAGAAATCGAAACATTTCCTAGTGTCCAGCAATGCTGCTAATTTCTAGACTTGTCAGACTGTTATTTCAATAGAGAAATGGATAACTGAGCCTTGAAAGAACATGATGTCATCTTGTCTGAACTAATAAGATGTGGAAATGGAAAATTAAAGTTAAGTTTATTTTGGACACGTTTGCATGGATATTCATGTAGCTTTGATTTTGCTATGTCAGGCAAAATTGGCTGGACAATTTGATTTATTAAAAAGCAATCTTCAAGTCGTGTCCAAGGTGACTGCAGAATAAGTCCTGCAATCTCCTCTTCTTCATATAAAGGGAACACATAACATGATGAAGTGATCGATGGAGATGAGGAACTTTGAGAAGTACGAAGGATGAAATTTTCTACAAGGCATTCATCCCCATGTCAAGAATATTTAGAATCCTGACCCCAGTCACTCACAGTAGCCACACCCAATTTCTGACCCTTAATTAAGTGGAACAAGCAGGAAGATATTTTTCAACTCCAAACTGCTTGTCTTCAGCCGACTTTGTAACTCAGTTTTCTTTGTATAATTCCCACGTCTAAAAAATTGAAACGTTCCATCCATCTAGATAAGTCTGAATTACCAGTCCTGGAAGCTTTCATTATGTCAGGCAAAATATTTAATCTCCCTGGGCTTTGGGTAATTCACAAATAATAGAGACCATTCCTAATACTTTCTGCAGGATAGTGAAGGTACAGCAAGGAGAGTTCTCCTTTCCTTTCTCACAGCCTCCCATCTAGACAAGGACACTTCAAGAAGTAGATCAAACAGCAACATCCAGACCAAATCACTATTTGTGCAGTCTTTCTTCACTTAGAAAATACCAGATGTGGACAACCTATTTTTAAGTTTTCTAAGACTGTGTGAAGAGAAGTTTTCTGACTTAACTGCTGGTTTTTTTCATATAGTTACTAAAATATCTAAGATTAAATTATTTCTGTTGATTGCAAGATGCCATTCCATAGCCAAAGCTCAGCCTTCATATGTGTTTTCAGTACATAGTCTTTTATTCTCCCTTAACTAGGGATAATCAGATGGCCTCTTTATACGCAAAAGATAGTATTTTGGAGATACAATCTCACCTTTATGATGTTTCCCAAAATAGAACACCTGCCTCATTTTCATCACCTGAACTTATGTGGGGATCTATACTTCTCAACTCAAGTTGACTAATTCTGAACACCATGCTGCCATTTATTCATAACTGTTAGGACAGTGGTTCCTCATCCTATTTTATGTTCTCTGGTCTTTGTCAACTGTTGTCTTGGTTACCAGTGGCCAACTGAGGGCTGGAAACACTGAATGGAAAATTCCAGAAGTAGACAATTCATAAATTTTAAAATGTTCTGATTGGTGAGATGAATTATCCTTCACTTTGCTCTGTCCTCCAGGGGATGCGGCTCACTCTACTGCCCATCACATCCATGCCGTTCATGTAGCCTGCTTCTCAGTCACTAACATGTCATTTTGGTGGTCAGATACACAGCTGTATCTATGTACCACCATGCTTATATTCAAGTTACTCTGATGTAAAAGTCCAATACTGTCATAATACCTGCATCATTCATTACCCTTTATTGCATCACAGAGGGAACATTGTTCCATTTCACAACAAGAAGAAAGCTATTATATAGATAATAAAATACAACACTTTGAGACGAGGGGGCTGGGTTCATACAGTTTTAATTATTGCCATTCTATTTCACTATTAACCACTGTTGTTATTGCTTTACTATAGGTGTGTACACACAGGAAAACACAGCATCTATAGAGCTCGGTGCTTTCAGGAATCCACTGGGGTCTCAGAACACATCCTTGGTGGACAGGGGGATCTGTTCCTTTTAAAAACTGCTTTGTGGTTTTCAGGAATAATAGCATAATAGTCAAGGAGGCATATAGGATCATTTCACACACATGCACAGTTTAAAATGACCATCAGTGCCACTGGTTAAAAATGTTCTCAAAAAAACTAGCTAGCATCTGTGGCTTGATTATAAATTTTAACCAGCATAGGAGGCTAGCCTAGGGGACAGTTCTACCTGCTTTCCTTGTCCAAAGTTCCTTATCTCACTGGTTACAGTTTCTTACTCATCTCTCTGAAACACATTTCAGAAAGAGATGCGTGCTGCGTGGTATGCCTGTGACATTCAGGCTCCTGAAGAATTGTCTAGTATGAAAGTTTCATCTACATGGGCTCAGATAAAGAATGCATTTTTATGTTTGCAATTTAGGTGCTGACTAACTGCCGACTAAAAGCTATCCTCTGTTTGTTTTTACTGCAAGTGGCTTGACAGTCCTCGTTTGTGTGTGTGTGTGTGTGTGTGTGTGTGTGTGTGTACTCACACTCTGTGATACACATTTTCAATGGCTTTTTGTACACTACTTATTAGTGAACAAAACAGAATTGAAAATTTGCAAGTGGAAGCTGTGGGATGAGGACCTCTCAAGGGCAAAAGTTAAATAACTAATGTGCTGTGATGTCACTGAGATAGCTCCAATACTACCAAGTCCTTTTCAGATGCCACTCCCTGTCTGCTTCTTTGCTTTTCATTTTCCCTCTGCATCTCCTCTGTGCCCTACCCTTTGTTTCTTGACTACCTTATATGCTTATAGGTTTCCTTCCCTCCCGTTTCTCCTTCCTTTCTTCTCCCACCCCACCCAACCCCATTCTTGTTGTTGATTTTTCCTGTATCTTTTCTGTTCTCTTCCCTTACTCATGTGTTTACTCTTCCGAAACCACACCCATGGGATCACAAATGTGACCCTTCCTTACCGGGATGAAGACGTGGGCTCAGTGGTTTGTCTTTGCACACGAGCGTGTTTAATTAAATGTTCCTTTAAAGCCGTCTGTACTTCTGCTGGGATATCAGGAGAAGTGTGGCTGATTTTTATTGCAGGCTCGATAGCTTTGGGAGCTGGCTTCTCATTTTCTTCAACTTCTTTTTTCTCTTCAGCCTCAAAAACTTCCGTTGGAGCGCTTGAAATGCTCTGTGGGAGGGCACTGACATTGGGAGCCACAAGCTTGCTCTTCCAGCATGGCCAGCACAACTTCCAGAAGACGAAAAGAGAGACAACCAGCAAGGCTAGACCACAGAAGCTTACGACAACTGCCAACAGGCTGACTGAAACATCTGGAAAAAAAATCGTAACCGAAAGAAACATCAGTAGACATCATAAATAAGAAGCATAAATGGTGATATGAATGGAAATGTATCAGCTGGATTCAGGGAACACATGCATATCATACCCAAACATACCACAAGGGATTTTGCAAGTGAGGGTGGCTAACTTGCCTCCTGCCACAAAGCCAGAAAGTTAAACTCTGAAGCTGTATATAATAGAAACCATTGCTTCCTCTTTTACTTAATGATCTTCTTCCCCTGTGTGTTCAGAGAACATCATTAAGTACTGAGCCCATCTTTCTGTACTGTAAGTGAGAATAACATCATGCTAGGAAAATATAATAAGGCTTTCAAACTTAGTAAATGTTTCCTAATAACTTTGTATGTATGCCACTTTAAGCTAGTACACATATATTTCTAAGTCCTGAGTTAATAAATGAATTGGACTATCATCTGAATGTCTTGGTCCTCCTAATACTCTTACGTTTAAATCCTAAATCCCAAGGCAATGTCATCAGGATGTGATGGTTAACTTCAGTTACCTTGCCAGAATTTGGAACCACCTCAAAGATTATAAGGCACACCCCTGGGCATGTTTATGGACATTTCCAGACATGATTAAGTGGGGTGAGGGAGATAAACTGCCTAGAATGTGAATGAATGACCCCACCCCATTGTCTAGAGACATAAATGAACAAACAGGAAAGAAAGAGAAAGTCGGGTGAGATTTGACATTCTTCTTCTCTGTCTCTTGCGCCATCATGATGAGCTGAAACACAAAGTAAAGCATTGATTTCCTCAAGTTGTTCTCTCAGATATTACATACACAACAATGCAAAGTGCTAGCACATAGAAGATACAGCCTCTGGGGAGGGGACTAGGTCATGAAGGGAGAGCCTTTGTGAACGGGATTATAAGTGCTCTTTAACATAGGTCCAAGGGAGTTCTTTTGTCCTTCTGCCACAGAAGGTTACAGATAGTAGTTGCCACCAGTGAATCAAGATTAGGGCTCAACTACAATGTGTTTCCTCCAAAATGCATGAATTAGAACTCTTGTTCTTCAATGCCAGGTGCTGGGAGGCAGGACCCTGTGGGAGGTGTGCAGGTGACAAGGATAGAGTTTTCAGGAATGGCTCCACTATAATACCAGAGTTTTACCTCTTTGGGGACTAGACTATCGGGTTTGATAGTGGATCGTTAAAATCGTGAGACTGCTCCTTGCTTTGCAACTTTAAATGTCTATTATGAGCCAAAGTGGTAAGAGGCCCTCACTAGGTGGAGGTAGACTCACCAGCCTCCAGAATGATGAGCCAAAGTGAATCTCTTTCCTTCACAAATTATCCACTCTTAGGTATTCTCCAGTGGTAAAAGAAAACAAAGACAAGCTCTCATGAGCTACTGAATCTGCCAGTAACTTAATCTTGAACTCCCAGCCTGCAGACTCTGAGAAACAAATTCCTGTTCTTTATATGCTGCTCAATTAATGATATTTTGCAATAGCAATCTGAATAGGCTAAAGTACTGTTATTCAGGAATTAAAAAATATTCCCATTAAAATAATTAGTATGAATATATGTTTATTATGTAAAATGATAGAAAGAAATACAGTTATACGTTGAGGCTAAATAAACAGATAAATGGAGAAAAGCAACACAGTTCCCTTTAGAAGAATTCTAAGCAATTTTTGTATATAGTCTACATATACAGGAGAAAGCGTAACTCCTCACGTCTTTGGTGTGGGCTGAACATTTTCATGGTGACATTCCCTCCAAGAATACTATTGGCAATGAAGGTGATGGAAATCCACAGTAATGACGGGTGGCCACAGCATGCAATCTTGACATGGAATAATGTAAGCAGTCCTTTACATCTGTAGTCATCATGCCTCATACCAAGTCTAATCATGATAAAAAACACTAGACAAATTACAAAAAATAGACATTCTAAAAACACCCAGCCAATACTCCTATAGATTATCAAGTCATCAACAAAAGTTCTATGAAATGTTCCAGTCAAGAAGCATCTAAGCAGGCTTAGCCAAATGTAAATCATCTTGGATAGAGTCCTAGAATAGAAAAAGGCCATTAGCCAAAGGTGAAAGAAAGTTCAAAGAAAAAAGTGTGGGCTTTAGTTAATCTCCCAATACCAATATATGAATAATAACAAATGTGTCATTTCAATGTAAGGCATAAGTATTAGGAGAAACTGGACATGGATAGGATAGGAGTCTCTACTAAGTTGTTTTTCTATAAGTCTCAAACTGTTGAAAACATAAAGTCTAAACAAATACAAATTAACCTTAGTGACCCAAGCTAGCCATATGGCATTATAGCATTATTAAAATTTTGAATGTCAAATAGATTCTCAATAAAGGACAATTTTTCTAGATTTGATTAACCTTATACTTTTCTATTACCAAATTTGTTTACCCTCAATATCAAATATAAATCCAATTTCCTTTGTTTGTTTTAAGTAAAATTGTTAGGAATATATCACAAACTGATCATGTCTGTCTCTTATCCTTTTCTAAATTTATCTCTTGATGTAATCACGGTCAATACTTCAAAATATGACTATATTTGAGAAAAGCAACTTTTAGCAATTATGGTAAAATCAAGAAATATGAACTGTAGCTTCCTAGTTGTCTCTCTCAAGTTAGCGGCAGCCTGCTGGTTTGAGCTACTATGGCGGGTTCCTGGAGTGTGCGTCTGACCTGCAGTGTGGCGGGAATGAGGAGTCTACAAGCGTCACTTTACTCTGCTGCATGGTGGATTTAATCTCTGCTAGTTAAAAAAAAAAAAAAAAAAAAAAGGTTTCTGAGCTATGCACTGCTTTGATAGAACTGCTTCTGATAGTTGATGGTACACATGGCTCCAGACCTAGGGCTAATGGTAAACTGCACCACCACCATGTTTGGAAGCTGAGGTGGGTGGAGCCAGCAGCCACAGTGGCGTTTCAGTCTTACAAAGATGTATATTACACAGAGAATCTGGTTTGTCTTGTCTTTGGAATTTCTAACTACAGAAAAAGATTTGATCGTAAAAACTGTTGAGTTAAACAAATATATAAATTTTAAAGGTACCTTGACTTCAAAATTTGGATATAAGGATATGTTGCTTTAGAAAAGAGTCTCTGCTTTTGTTTCCACAGAAAGCCAGAGGCTATGGATTTGTTCCAGATTAAGATACATCAGGTTTGGTCAGCCAAGACCATCTGAAAGGTCTCCGATGATACCATGGCCCAGATGATCCAACATCCAGAATGGTTTCAAGGCAACTGGCTCAGAGGTTTACCCTCATGGACTACTCCATAATCCTAAAATTTTCTTTGTGTCCCCATAAGATACACTGCCCACCTCCAGCAGGAAGTAGTAAGAAAAACTATGCCCAAATTCCCAGCTGGCTTTGGAGATGGAATTGGCTCACTCCTTCTCTAAACCCAGGCATATTGTGAACAGAAAAGATTAAGAGATTCTTGTGTCCCAAATCACAAGAGCCCTCTGGTGTGGGACAGAGAAAAAACAATATTTTTATTTAAATCAGGTTGATTATAAATGTAATCTCTTTCAAAAAAAAGCATATGATATAGATATAATAGGATGAAAGTGTAGATTAAGGAACTTACTTCTAAAGAACAACAACTTGTTTAAAATGTTTTACATTGGTATAGATTTTAGTCTATTGATACAAACTTAAAGTTAATTTTGTTATACTGTGTGTATATTTCTACTCGTGTTTAAGGTATTATGTTTGTATAGCTCATTTAAAATTGTAATGGATAATTAAAATAGATTAATAATTAATCATCTATGATAATCATCTCATAGCCATGTTAGTTAAGTCTTCTAGGTATACATAGAGATATTTCAGATAGATAGGTAATCTTCAAATACTTCAAAGACCTTCAGAATGTGGCATTTAAAATATTTTTAAAATTTAGACTTTCTGGACAGTGAGACGTATCTGCTCCTGGCAACATTGATTTACTTCAGAGAGGAGGATGGGCATTGAAGACACTTCATATCTTATCTTCACCTTGGCAAAAATAGCTGATCAACTGGACATGCAGAACCCATAGAAAGGTGACCACTGAACTTTGCTTGACAAAATGGTCCTTCAGGTTCCTGCTTTGCAGAGGAAACTGCCAGACATTCTACAGGACACTAAAAAAAGTGACCAAGAGACTCTAGCCCTGTGGGCTGAAGACAAATGCCCCAACTTTACAAAGGAACATTAGGTGACTATCCAGGCTGCCAGCTGTCTCTGTCTACCCTGCAAGACTCCCGAAAGTTGCTTGCATCCTTCTCCTGGTTCTCAGGTAATATTATATCCTTCTGAGGTCTTTGATGTAGTTGAAGACTAGATAGTTATAATTTCCTCAATTATGATAAAAGATAAGTTAGATATAAAACCTTAAACTCACAAATATAAGATAGATAGGATATCTTCTTTAATATTATAACTGTAATTCTTTCTTGACAGTTGTTTTGTTATCTCTAATTTTACTATGTGAAAGTTAACCTTCCTTTTTTAACAAAAAAAGAAAAGGGGAAGTGCTGTGGATATCACTCTGTATAAATAAAATGCTGATTGGCCAGTAGCTAGGCAGGAAATATAGGCGGGACAAGCAGAGAGGAGAATTCTGGGAGGTGGAAGGCTGGGAGGACAGACACCGCCAGCCACCACCATGAGAAGCAACATGTAAAGACACTGGTAAGCCACAAGCCATATGGCAAAGTATAGACTAACAGAAATGGGTTAATTTAAGATAGAAGTAGATACCAAGAAGCCTGAAACGGCTATACAGTTTGTAAGCGATATAAGTTTCTGCGTGTTTACTTGGTTGGGTCTGAACGACTGTGGGACTGGTGGGTAAGAGAGATTTGTCCTGACTGGACCAGGCAGGAAAACTCCAACTACAATGAACTTGTCTTACTCCATTGACACATTTAAATAGAAGAAGAGTTGAGGACACAAATACATACAGACAGAAAATTTACAAAAAGACGTAGGGACAGTCATTGCTGACTGTCTTAGTTAGGGTTTCTATTGCTGCAACAAAACACCATGACTAAAAATCAAGCTGGGCAGGAAAAGGTTTATTCAACTACTCTGTATCATGGTTCATCATCAAAGGAATCAGGTTAGGAACTCAAGCAAGTGGGAACCTGGAGGAAGGCACTGATGCAGAAGCCATGGAGAGGTGCGGCTTACTGGCTTGCTCATCATGTCTTGCTCCGCCTGCTTTCTTATAGAGCCCAGGACTACCTGCCCAGGGGTGTTCCCACCCACAATGGGCTGGGTCCGCCATCAATCACTAATTAAGAAAATGCTCTACAGGCTGACCCACAGCCCAATCTTATGGAGGCATTTTCTCAGTTGAGGTTCCCTCCTCTCAGACGACCATAGTTGTGTCAAGTTGACATAAATCTAGCCAGCACACGGGACAAGATCAGTGGCCGCAGAAGAACTCAACCCTGCAGTACCTTGACTCAACTATAGCTGCTTGGATGGAGAAGTCAGTTCCTATTTATGGCGTTCATTCTGGAGTATATTTTTATGGCAGTCCCAGTACACCAATGCTGAGTAATTCCAAATTCTTTTAAACACTGTTGTGGATATAGAATGCCACATTCTTTGGAATTAACCACTGATACTAATTGGATACATGTGTCTAAGCCTAGCACCTACATACAAAAATATATCTTATAAAATCTTAAATATTTACAATTACATAATATTATTTTAACATATATTAAAAATATATATTTTATGTTTATTGCATAATTCTTCCTTTAATTTGTATTTTTCCCCAGAAATGGGTTAAATTTCATGTTGCTGTAATTTTTTTATAATAATTAATTAAGATCTATAGCTTAAGCCCAGTTTGGGAGTGTAACACAGCTACATTAAGCATCTTCATATCTTTCTCCTTGTATGAATATTTGTGACTGATTTTCTAAAGCAAAGGTCTCAAAATAGAATTGCGTGGTCATAGATTATGTACATATTTAGTTTTCCTAGATATTTCCATAGTTCCAAAATGAGTTCCACACTTGTAAAGGAGATGCCATATGGGTTTACAAAAACTTCTACAATTTTAGAAAAATATTGTCTCTTAATTTTTCACTAATCTTCCAAAGGTTTGTTTTTCCTGACTGAAATGAGAGGCCATTTTGAAATGAATAACTTTCCATTTTTTCTACTACCTAATTATGAAAATAGAATGTCTCTAACATGCTGTGATAGACATTAATATTTCTCTTAAATTTCTTTATGCTTATTAGAGCAACTACTGAATGCTTCCTATTTTGTAGCCTATTGATAAGGAAGGCTTTATTTAACATTTTAGAGTTTATTTTTTTTACTGTTGTATTACATATTATTACCATAACTTGAGGAAAAGAGAAAAACCTATGAGGATAATGTGCTTTCTGTCTATTAATTATATTTCACAAGACAAATAAAGATAATGACATGTCTACTATGCTTCTAAAATATTTCCTCAAGTTCTTCTCTTGGAAACATTATCACAGAAGAGCAGGGCTGCAAAGTAGGGCTACCTAAGAGGTACTGTAGTCGTGAGGGCCCTGGTTCAGTTGTGGGCTGATGTCATTCCAAGAGTGGTTAGTAACTGGAGGGTGATTGTTAGGCTTGTGAATTCTGGCCCAGCACAAAGGCCCTTGATATCAGACTTCTTAACTTTAGAACTATGAAAAAAGTCGTTATTTACCAACTATGTGACCTGTGTTATTATGGGAGTAACATTAAAAACAGGCCCAACTCTGTGGTCTTAATGTATTTCCCGTACCATTTACCTTATATGATTCTGTATATTTAAATGTTTTCAACAAGTTATTCTAACAAAGTTGGAGCCAAGAACCAAGATGTAGACCTGTAGGCTCATGTGGGATGGGCATAGTTTTTAGTGGTCATTGGAAATATTCTCCTTTTCCTAATGGCTACAGGTTTCAGTGAAAAATCCTATAATAGCACTATCCCAAAGAGATGGCCTTGACATTCAAACTGTTCATTTGTGTAAACCTGAGTATATTTTCTATTTGTCTTCTACTATTTTTTCTTTCTAAAATATCACATCATTTGGAAGCCATCAAGTATCTCTGCAAACCACCAGGACCTTTCTGACAATGACAGGTTATGCTATCAGCACAAACGGGATTGCAGAAAGCAGCAAGTCTTGTCCTTGCAGCTGAGGTGTTTGGGCACTCTGCCTCTCTCAGTCTGTGTACCTCCAGATAAATCCGGTTTTCTTAGGACATCTGTCAGCACCTGTGTGATTCTGCCTCTGGCTATGGTCCACTTTGCTTTTCAGGAAAGACCCGATGGTCCTGAAAGCTGGTGTGAGAAGAGTCTTAGGACAGGAAAAGTAAAAAGTTCTTATTTAGAACTATTGTCTTTCCAGTCAATTGTCAATCAATTTAGGATAGTCTATGGGAATTCAAGAGAGTGAAAAACTAAAGAGTCTATAAAGAAAGGATGGAGAAAACTACATAGAAAAGCACAGAGTGGTTGTGTATACACCTGCTTGCTTCAGAAACCTGGAAGCCATGATTGCTTTGGTACAAGAGTCAGCTGGAGCTGTCCATGTCTCTGGCTTTTGTTTGTTTGCTGGTTGGCTCCCTAGAAGAGTGTGATAAACCCCAAGGGCATAAGTGCTTATATTTATGAAATGGCACAACCTAAGGATGGGTCTGTCCTCAGTAAGGGGATTCATGCGAGAGCATAGGCTAATGGGTGGAGGTTTCCAAGTGAGAAGCCTGACACATGGTTGGAGAATTGGAATATTGGAATTTGTAGTCTGTGGCAGTGTTGTTTACCCCAGTGGTGTGAGTTTGGGCAAGGTTGTTAAAGAAGAGAGGTAAGGAGGAGACGGGGAGACAACTAAGCAAAAATGCTCAGCGCCTGTGCCCAGGTGACAGTCTGAGCACCTTGCTTTTGAATCAAGTTACCCACTACAATGGGCAAGCTTGAGGGGTAGGCTCTCTGGAGCTGAAATTTTCCAAGTCTCCAGACAATTTAAAAGAGTTCATTATACAACTGTCATTGCATTATATCTTGATAGGATTGGCGGTAAGTAACGTTTATAGAAATTATGTTAGGCTTCCAGACAATCAGAGTAGAACTATTAAAACTGTGGTTTGAGTACATACATTTGCATAAGTATTGTCCTAATGCTATGTACAAAGGCATGTCTGCATGACTGTACACACTCTCTTCCTCTTTATCGTGTTTTAATACAGCAAAATAAAGCATCAGAGTTCTGAAAAGAGCTGAAAGACCATCCATCTAAGAAGGCATGGGTCTTCAGAAACTTCCAGATGAATGGAATCTTAGATGAAAACCAAGTGATTTGGTCTTCACATTTCGAAGTTCAGGATTCACTATGGCTTGTGGGTTATGTCAGATCTGACTGCCTTCAACCTACACAGCTGGTGGCAATCACTTAGAAAAGTATGCAATGAATGTCATGCCCTCAACTCAGCAGCCTCTGTTTGGTTAATGGTATTTTCTACATGTGCCTTTCTGGATTATTTTAGTGTTTTAACGTTTTGGTGAGAACGTCATTTATGAGCAATGCATCTACATCATACCTCTCCCTCCCTCCCTCCCACCCTCCCTCCCTCCCTCCCTCCCTCCTTCCTCAACTCCCACTATGTCTCCTCTCCCTCTCAAATTCATGACATCTTATTTTAGCTTTTAATTTAAAAAATTATACTCAGTTTAGTTTTTCCAAATGTGTCAAAATGTTAAATGAGCAACTCACAGACTCTAGATCATGGACCACACCTTTGTTTATGGCACCATATCACAGAGTGACGGAGAAGAGAATAAAACTCAAATCAATGCATTTTATTAAATGAAAAGGCATTTGGGGATTATTGATGAAGCTAACTTATTTATAATATTCATTTGGTATTCCCGTTGTAATAGTTAAGTCGCAGTTCTGGTTTTTGTAACAAAGGACCAAGTTAATAGTGGCTTACACAGGAAGATTTTCCTCTCATTAAGGGAGAGAGACTGCAAACTTAAGCCACCAAGGGCAGATTCAGCAATGTTAAGGAGTTTTTTGTTCCACTGGTCAGTTTTTCTTTCCCAGTTTTACACAGAAAGCTACCATGCCCACATCCCCGGTGTCTGAAATATCCAGGGGAAGGGAGGATGAGGGGAGACCTCAGCGTGGCGTTGAAGGATACAGTCTTGATAGCTGGAATATCATACTCTTGCTTACATTCTGATCTTCCCATCTTCACACTTTAGTCAGACGTTCACATCACAACCTCAACTAAGCACAAGGAGTTCTATAACTATGAGGGGAAGGGATCTGAACACTGGCAAGCGATTATTGCTCTTCGTTTCTACATTAGACATGTAATACAATCAGCATGCCCTTGCACAGTGCCTCCGAGGAGTTCCATTTTAATTTCATTTCCCCTTGCCCTTCCTTTGAGTTACAGTAAATGAAAAAAGTTTGCATTAATATCATATTTACGATGATAAAATGTGTATTTTAAAATATCTCCCATTGCTGAGGTCGCAATATATCAGTGATTCTCAACCTGTGGGTCACAACCCCTTTGGGGGAGGCCACATACCAAATATCAGATGTTTACATTATGATTCATAACAATAGCAAAATTTATGAAGTGGCAATAAAATAATTTTATGTTTGTGGGTCACCACAATGTAAAGAACTGTATTAAAGAGTCCCAGCATTAGAAAGGTTGAGAAACACTGCAATATTTATTACTAGCTATGTTTTTGAAAAGTTTTGTAAAGTTTCTAACAGCCAGGAAGCTGTTATGACTGCCCCAAAGCAAAAGTGTCTACATACAAATCCATGTAAGAATTTCAGTGTGGAAAAATGTACTTCAGGTAATATCGTACTTCATCCTTATACACTAAGTTCTTAGTGTAAATTGGTAATAAACGTCGATCTGTGATATGGTGCCAGAAACAAAGGTGTGGTCTATGATCTATTTGGCAACATGACTAACACTCGACATTTTGTACAGAAAGCTATATAGAACAATAACTAATGGATTTTTAAGTTAATTTGAATTCTTTTTAGAAAGAAATGAAGCTCCAATTCTCTCTGTGACACAGTCTGAAAACAGCTGAAGAACAATTACAATATTGATTCTGAATTAAAAACCCACTCATAAGTGAAGGGTTTCCATAGTCTAAAATTTGGTTTCTCTGACAATGCAATACATCAGATCAGGCCGAAATAATAAGACCAGGTTTAATCTGAGCAAAGCAACTCCAGAGAAAGGCAGCAGGAGAAAATCACCTGGCAGGTCCGGACACCACATCTTAAATACCTTGTAGGCATGGTCCTGTGTATCTCTTGGAGAGGATCCGACCCTTGGCGGGCTTTCTGAGGGGGGGGTCTGGATGGGAGGAGTGGGGCTGGAGCAGAGATTCCCAATAATAAGAATTGGACTCAGAGTTTTAGCTTTGAAGCCTGAGGCATAGCTTAGTGGTAAGAATGTTTGGCCAGTCTACACAGGACCCTAGGTTCAATTCCCCACACTGTAAAGGAAAATATAAAGAAGTTAAGTTTTAAAATTACTTCAATCTACTTATTTCTTTTGGATTCTTTTCTTCTTAACAGGTCTAGGAAAGTGATACATGATTAAAAAAAATCTGAGTTTAAAGGACACCTTTCTACATGTATGATATTAGAATTTCATCTGATAAGAAAACACTGAATTACCACACCTAAGGCTCAGGAAACAATCCAGAAGATGGAGCAGAAGAGCCAGAATATTAGGGAGTTTGCTGTGAGGACTGTGTCTTCTCAGAATGTCAGAAGCTACAGCCATAAAGTCTTACCAACATGACTTCTTAAACACGAGCTAAGCAAGGTCAACACAATGGATGTGCCAAAGTGGATAGGGGAAAGCCCAGGAGGCCTCATCCCTCTAAAAACCAACCAACCAACCAACCAACCAAACAACCAACCAACCAAACAAACAAACGAAAAACAACAGGCAACTGAAGAATGCCAGGAGTGGGAGAAACAGCCTTCTCCAGGGAATAGCACACCAACTGATTATCTAAAACCAAATGGTTAGCCTAAAAACACACATACAAATAACATATAGACTGAACAGGTTCTGTTTAGGCATATACATGTGTATATATACCTATATGTATGTGCATGTAATAACAAATGAAAAAAAGAGGCCATGAATTTTGAAGAACACAAGGAGAGTTATGTAAGAGGGTTTAAAGCAGTGGTTCTCAACCTGTGGGTCGCGAACCCCCATTGAAGCTAAATGACCTTTTCACAGAGGTCGCCTAAGACCATCAGAAAACAGATATCTATGTTATAATTCATAACAGTAGCAAAATTACAGTTATGAAGTAGCAATAAAAATAATTTTATGTCTGGGTGGTAGTGGCACATGCCTTTAATCCCAGCATTTGGGAGGCAGAGCCAGGCAGATCTCTGTGAGTTTGAGGCCAGCCTGGGCTACAGATTGAGATCCAGGAAAGGTGCAAAGCTACACAGAGAAACCCTGTGTTCTCGAAAAACCAAAATAAATAAATAAATAAATAAATAAATAAATAAATAAATAAATAAAGAAAGAAAGAAAGAAAGAAAGAAATTATGATTGGGGGTCATCACAACATGAGGAACTGTATTAAAGTGTCACAGCATTAGGAAGGTTGCGAACCACTGCTTCAAAGGGAAGAAAGGGAAGGGGAAAATGATGTAATTATATTATGAGCTCAAAAAATAGAAGAAATAACTTTTTAAATAAATTAAATTAAATATAAAAGAAAACATTGAATCCTACTTTATTGACAACATTCTCTTAGTTTTCTTGGTGCCATATAAAGTAATGGTGCATCATCACACACTTGAGTGAAAGCACAAGGCTAAAACTGTCTTTCAGATGTATTAACAACTCCCACTGCAATAGACTAAAAATGACAATAAAATTGGAATATTTAGCCTATTGCTCCTATAATTCTGAGTTCTGAAACAGGACTAAGGGAAGACCAGGGAGGGGATGACAGTTAAAAAAGTGGCAGTCATGTTTCTTATTCAACAATAACATAATAATGGTTCCGTTCTTCCTTCTATCCCAGGTGACTCTGTCCTTCTGACTACAGCACCATCTTAGCACAACTTCACAGAGGAGAAGAAGGAGGGCTGCAGAGAGGGATGGGGTTTACTGCCTCACAGAACTGAGTGGAAATGATTCTCCAGATGCTCCCTTCTCTACATAAAATGGGGTATTATCGCCAGACCAGCACGCATTCTCCAGAGCACTTTAAATCACCCTTAGATTCCCTGCAGTACCTGAAGTCATGTAAATGCTGTCTATGTAGATAACCGCTACATGGTTCAAAGAGTAACGGCCAGGAAACGAACCTGCACAACCTAAGTGCAGTTGTGTCTGTAAGTGTTATCCATCCGCTGGTGTGGAGCCCGTGGACTTATGGGGCTGACTTAGTACTGAGCACCCAGGTAATAGACTGTGTGCAAGTAGTTTTTCATGACCATCTACTGGACCCATATTCCTCTCAGTTCTCACAGCTCGGGGTCCTTATGATATATTCTATAAAGCAAAGGAATTCTATTGGTAGTAATAAAAAAAAAATCTATACCTTTGCACAGGAGTTAAATTTCTAAACTTGGTCAGTACAATTGGCACTGTATAATGAGAAATGAGAAAGTATAATTTAATGACCTTTATTAAAATACTTGTTATCAGGGAATCCAGTCTCTTCGGTGCATGAACTAATTATGTTTCAGAATCTTTGAGAAGAGGAATTTAGCTCCTTTGCATTGTCACACAGTGTTCATTGTTTCACAATAATAAATTTTAGTAATAATATAGATTGTTAGTTCCTAAATTTGGCATGAAAATATACTAATCAGAGTATTTACTGAATTTTTTTAAAAAAAATTACAAATTAGAAAAATAATAATTTTGTTCTAACAAATTTTTCCATTATACATTTATCGATGAGCACTTAAAAAGAGTCATATGTGAAATTGTATGAGTTCAAAATTACATACATTTTAGCCGGGCGGTGGTGGCGCACGCCTTTAGTCCTGGCACTGGGGAGGCAGAGCCAGGTGGATCTCTGTGAGTTCGAGGCCAGCCTGGTCTACAAAGCAAGTTCCAGGAAAGGCGCAAAGCTACATAGAGAAACCCTGTTTCAAAAAATAAAAAAATAAAAAAATTACATACATTTTAATAATGCTTCATCTTGGGTTGGGGAGATTGCTCAGCAGAGGATCCAGCTTTGGTTTCTAGCACCCACATGACAGCTGACCACCATTTGTAACACCAGTTCCAGGGGATCTGACATTCTGGCCTTTGTGAGTACTGCCTATACATGGTGCACATATTTATATGCAGGAAAAACACCCATATATCCACAATAAAATTAATAATAATGTTTCACATGGTCTCATTGTTCATATGAATCAATCTTATTTAGACCAGGATGTAGTAGATAGTCATCCCAGCATTGGCCTGGAAGTTTCAACCCCCATTGAGGCTTCGGTAACGGTCACGCCCACAAGGTGGGGGGGGGGGCGAGGAGGAAGCCCACTACACCAGAGTATGGGCAAACAAATAGTTGTATATACTTAAGTGCACATGAATGCATATGTTCAAGTATGACAAATGAATAACCCATGTTCTATTTGGGTGGTAGGAAATCTAACATAAAAAATTCTGCCTTTGAGTTAATTGTAAGTGGAAAAATTTTGTTGGTATCTTCTCATATGTTATAGCGAACAGTACATAAATACTTAAAATTCCATGTTTACCAGTATTTGCTGTAACAACTAGGATTTAAGAAGGCTGGAATTTAAGGCCAAGGCTCTTAAATACATTCACCATTAACTAGTGACTTGTGGTTAAAGTGTAAACTCTTTTTTTTTTTTTTTTTTTGCTTCTGTTTTCATATCTAAAAAATAATGACTCCTGGTTAAGCTGTAATAACTCACGAAAGTTTTAATGGTGGGTTTTTATTACATCGAGTACTTTCTGCTTCAGCAAAGTCACATGCTTTCCTTTGCTACTGGGATCATTAAGGAAGCCATTTTGTTCTTTCAACAAATTATCAATCAAGTCTCTAGTGGTGCGCCCCAGACGTTTCCAGCACTGGGGATTTTACAGTAAACAAACCTCTGTCTTCAAAGACATAATAATCTAGTGATTTAAAGTGCACATTAATCTTACCAGTGTAAATCTAGAGAGAGTCTTATTGTGCTTTCAAAATACAGACAATTGTCATGGAGTGGCTCTGATTCATGACTTTTTTATTTTATAATGGTACAAGAGGCAAGGTAGAGACCCTATTTTGAATTTGGAATGCTGGCCTTTTCTGAATTCAGCAATATTGGTATAACCTTCTTGAGATGCTTGGCTGTAGGCTGAGTAATGATTTGTGCTTATTTAGTATAGGTTAAGATAAAATGATCACAGTTTCTGCTCAGTAGGGTGCGTTTATTAAGTGCACTTTAGACTTTTATTATCAGCTTCTAATTGGGACACAACCTCGTTATAACTCAAAGGGTAGCTCTTTTATACAGATATTCCTACTTAGCTAGAATTTCGATAAACTCAGTACATTTACTTTATGATACTTTACTCACTCAGCAAATACTTATTGAGTCTTTAGAATGTACCCAGATTTTTCTAGGCATAGAATTATGGACTTAATGTGCACATTAACTGTATTAATGTTGATTAGAAAGAAAATTTTTGTTAAATAGCTGCTCAATAATACACTTCTAGAGAGAGAACAGAATGAACTTGGAATAATTTTCCATTTTTTAAGAATCTATATTCCTATATTGAAATTGCACAAAACCAAATCTGAAACGCTCATGGGTTAAAAGCTCATTAAAATATTTATATTAAGGTTAGCCAACCACAGCTGTGATGTGAATGTGGCTGTGAACTTCAACTTGATTAGCTGTGGATTGGGAGCTCTGACTTTCAAGCAATACAAGTTTCTTAAACTCAATAAACGTCTAAGCAGCAATCAAATACTGTCCAGAAATGAGCCTAAAACCACTTTAAAATGATTATGTATATTATTATAGTATATTTTAGAAATAATACCCAAGACAAAGCCATTTTTTTTTTTTACATTTCCCATAAGCTTTCTTAATTATATCATGTTGTGCACTAAGTGAATTTGTAGGATAACATCCATTTTGGGGAAGACAATCAATCGATCAGTGTTTTTTTGTTGTTGTTTTTAAACTTCTTCCACATCTAATTTTCTAAAACTTACACACAATGTGCTTTGTAGTACTAGTAATGCTGATTCATATAGTAACTTTTACAAGGCATTTTAAAAGGGCAATTTACTTAGCACTATCTGCTACAAGCTAAATCTCCAATGATTTACTTAGGCTTGGTTGGCTGGACTGTGGGCCCTCAGGGGCCACATCTCTGTCTTAGTGATATGCTCTGATTCTAACTCCCTTACTGTGGTAATGCCTTTTATCTGAGATTATGTTAACCTTTCTCTTGCTATTACTACATGAAAGAATGAACAGGAATGTGATTTCAAATCTCAAGATTGTTACCACCCCGTAATGTAAAATCAACACCATGAACTGGTTCCTTTAAAAGTGAACCCTACTGTATCAATAAAAGTCATTGATGCTCTCTTACCTACAATGCAGTCAACATCAACTATTGGAAGTGCTTTCATGTAGGAACCTTAACAAAGGGAACACACTCTAAGAAAATCTACAGAACAATGTGCATCTGAGTGCCTAACTGATGTAATTAAGCATTTAGCAAATAATCATTGACTCTGCTGCAGTGATCCATTAATAGTGGAATGCCACTTTAAAATTAGAACAGTTTGTTCTTAATTGTTTTGCAGTTTACAAAAGGAAAGAGCAGAGTAATCTTATCTTCATATGTCATATGCAATTTGGGGACTACTCTCTACTGAGAGCTATTTTGTATGTTCACATATTAGAACATCCCACTTTTATAATACATATTTTCCTTAAAGAGAGAAAAATATTCACACAATTGTTTTAGAGTCATTTTTCTTCATTTTCGTTTCAAAGTGAATGTCTTGCAGACTTCGGACTATAGTGATGCACTGTAGTGATTAGGAAAACCTCAGACTCTTTTTCCAGTTTATATACCGTGCATTATCCTGAATTTTACACAATCGCACATTTGGACAGTTTAGAACCGAGTCCTGTTTCAGTTTCCAATCGTCAAGCAATTTCTGCATTGCTAGACAATGAGAGCCGGGACACCACTTCTTGTTGTGTGGTCACAAGGGCCAAGAAAGAATAAGAACTAGGAGATACAGCCTCAGCATCAAATGTTAGTGACCAAAACGCATGTCCTTGGAATTGAGTATTCTCGCTTCCTGCACTCTGAACCTTGGCTTAATGGGGGCTTAAAGACATTTCAGAAGAGCTTACTCACTTCCTTTATAGAGGTCTCTACAGTCTCAGCACTTCGGGTTTTTTTATACCCTTAGCACATCACGCATATCACATACACACGCACAGAAGAAGCACAAGCACGCTACTTAAACGGCCCCTTCCACTGTTCAGTTTCATTTAAGAATCTGACACCCACCAAACAACAGAAATGACATTGGGTTGTGTTTACACGTTCAAAATAAAAATGACTGCTTCCATCACACTGACAGCAGCAATAATGTATCATTCTGCTTAGTGAATCCCTCCTTCTGACAGGTCCAGACAACCCCCCTCTTTGCTTCTGTTGCCATCGGCAGAGCTTTTGAAAACCTCAGAGACAGTCCATGTAAACAACCCTAAGTGCCAGCTAAACGGAACCCATTCCCACCCCACAACACTTTCTCTTCCTTTGTCTAGCGATCAGGGTGAATGGTGGAGAAGGAACCGTGCTCCCCTTCTATCTTCGCGCCTCTCTTCTGAGCCTGACTTTGCGGTTGCGTTTACCTGTTGCCCTGGTTATCCTCCCGCTCAAGCCAGAAATCCTTGCCCCGAGACCAAAATGACCGGAGAAAACAAAGTGAATGCGACAAGACCCTACATAAGGAAACAGGGCATCTCCTAATGCCATCAAGTAACCCTGGGGTCATTTGATCACATCTCTCCCCCCCCCCCCCCCCGCCTGCTCCCCTCCCCCCTCGCCATTTGCTTCCACGGTTCTGGACGCTAGTAAGTAGTGTGGAAAAGATTTAGCATCTCTTTTCCGTTTCCTTGACAAGTGACCCGAGCATCAGTTATCCATAATCCCTACCCTTCAACCACCATTGCCAAGAAGCCCTAGAAAATTGACATATGCGTTATGAAAGGCCTTGGGAGCTACAGAGAGCTCGACAGGTTGCATCTGAAAGTTACAGCTGAGGGATCCTTTCTGTCTTTGGGGCCGACTCAGCCCGACCTCTACGAGCAGGTTCCTTGAAGCCAAGCGCAGATTCTCCCGCCAGGCTGGGTGGTCCAGCTGCGACCTGCAGGACACGCCAGGGCACTGAGTCCCTGGGGCGCCAGAGCAGCAGGTGGGAGAGCGCGAGAGGCTCCTGGGAGCAGAAAGACCCAGCAGGTGCTGGCGACAACCCAAGCCAGCAAGTCGCCACGGCTGGGCGAGACTGGGGGGCCAGCCAGGAAGGTTGCCCTAAGATACCCCTCGTCCCGGGGCAGCGCAGGTCGATCCCCTTACCTGTGCCACCTCCTCCCTGGCTGGCCCTGTCGGCGGGAAAGATGCCCGAGCACTTGTCCCACTCCACCTGGCCCGCGAAGCACAGCTCGGTGATGATGTGCAGTGCCTTTTGGCACAGGCTGCTCACGCCATCCTCCTTGCGGAAACTCATCTTGGCTTCTCTTTGCTGCTTCTTTGATTTCCCTTGGCCCGAGGCTGAGCCCTAGGAGTTGCGAGTCGGCCCCATGGCGGGCGAGGGCGCAGGAGGGTGGCGCGCGCCGACGGACGCTGCTGCCAGGTCTGCGCTTCTCCTCGGAGCGCTCGGAGACGCGCGGAGCCCAGCCGGCGGGGAGCGAGGGGCGGCGGCGCGCGGAGCGGCGCCTCCCGGCTGCTAGGCGGCTCGGCCAATAGCAGGCTGGCGCGGGGCAGCGGTGGCAGCGGCGACCCGGCCCTCCCGCGGGTCCCACACACCTACCTGAAGCCCGTTACCCTCTTCTCATCTCCCCCTTTCAATTCAACTTTCCCTGCTCTCTCCTAGATTCTGCATCTCTTAAAAAGAAAAGAAGAAAAAGGAAAAGAAAAAAAAAAAAAAAAAGAAAAGAAAAAATTAGCCCTTCCCCATTCTAGACCTGATGAAAATATTGTTTTTTTTTCTTTCCCTTTTAAATAAAAGAGTAACCAAAGGACAGATCCACGCAAAGCAGAAAGACACCTGTTTAAAAATTTGTTTTCAAAGGACTTGGGACAATGATGATTTAGGGATAGGGAGCTTTCTGGGTGAGAGCACTTAATCAGCAGCAGTCTGGTTCCCCGAAGCTGGTTTACCCGACGCTGTGAACATGACATTTTTAATTCATTGCATTTAACCCTCTCAGGTAGATAACAGAACGAAGCATGCCACCCGTCAGGGTTTTATTTATTAAAATCCTAACTGGTGACTGAGAAGCGCGGCTTGCTCCCCCTTTCTCTTCTGCTAAGGCTTAAACGGTGCAAAGACAAGACTTCCGTGTTAAAAGGAGGAGAGAGGGGGATCAGGTTATGTGCAATCTACTACAGGCACGCGCTTAATTGTAAAGAAATTGCTTCGAAGTGTTTTTCTCAGCCTGTTTAGAACAAAAGGCTTTAACTGGGGGCATCATGAACCGCCCCCGTCAGAATTTCTCTAATTCAAATGGGTGTAAGGTACAAATGAAGCTGAAGATACAAAAAACATTAGGAGACCTAGTTTAAAAACCATTTTTTCACACGGGCCAGTGAATCAGGTAGATCTTCACTCTTTTTCCCCGTCTTCCAACTCCAATTCCCCAGTCGTATCCTCAGCTGTGTGGCAAGACCACCCGCGGCTACCTCACCTTCCTCTCGGCCTCCTTCTGAGGGGATTAGGCAGATCTTCTCAGCCTTAGACCCTCACCCCATCCGTCTGAGCCTCCAAACTCCAGAGGCGCTCCGGGGACCCCTCTGGCTACACCCGCCTGGGAATCAGATAGGCAATCTTCACTTTCTTCCTATGCTCCAAGCCTAATTACCCAGATTCACCCCCATCCCTGAAGCCGGCCACCTGCTAGGGCCTCACTTACCTCTCTGCCTCCTAACCCCAGGGGACTATTTAGAACCTGCCAACAGACCCAGCTTTCCTCCCTCCAATGAACCTTCTCAGCCTCACTGCTCCTAGCCCATTCCCATTTCTTGGGTCAGGTGCTAATACCTAGAAATACTTTCTACCCCAGAAACCTCAGTGGCCATACCTGACAGGGTCACACAAACACTCCCTACCAGGCACATCTTCTAATGTGTTCAATAGTGCCACTTCCTAGTGAGCAACCATTCAGATCTATGAGGGCATAGGAGACATTCTCATTCCCACCCCAAGGGAGGGGGTACTGGAACAGACTATCAAACAGGGAGGAGGAAGGAAGAGGGAGGAAAGAGAGGGAATATGGGGAGGGGCACTTAAAACTAGGAGCTACTCGAGGGGTCATACCGAAGCTTAATGCAGTAGAAGCTTCTAAAATATATACACATATGAAGGTCAGTTAACTGAAATCGCCAAATAACAGAGGAAACAGAGCGCCACCTGGACACCAAATGAAGCCTCTAGTTCCAGGAATAAGTTACAGCTAACAGAGTTGTTGTCCATGGAAGAGGGTGCCATGGAAACTCCCAAACAACCCAAGCTATTGCCAAGGTTATTATTTATTGGTGGCTCTCCACTAGCTGACAGTAAAGCCCCATTGATACGGACAACACATTGATACTACACAACTCATTGAACATGGAGAAGTGGAGCTGTGGCCTACATAGTGCCTTCACCCCTATGAGCTAGTTAGTGTTCATGGTATTGGAAGGTACTTTGCATGCTTCTGGAGAAAGGTAAACTCCAACCCAGCTACAAACCCTTCCGTCTACAATTGTGACCTGCCTGCAAGAGACATTGGGGTGGTAGTGGTACAAAAGTTGTGGGAATAACCAACCAATATCTGATTGGATGTATGTCCTACTCCAGGAGATGGAACTCATACACAATGGTGCTTGGGTAGTCAAGAACCTAAGACTAGATAGACCAGGGCTCCTAATGACATTCTACTGTACTCATCTATCAGTGTTTCCTTGCTCAGCCACCTTCAGAGAAGCTTCCTCCTGCAGTAGACGAGAATAAATACGACCCACTGCTGTGGATATCGCTCTGTGTAAATAAAGTTCTGATTGGCCAGTGGCCAGGCAGGAAGTATAGGCGGGACAAGAGAGAAGAGAATGCTGGGAAGTAGAAGGCTGGGGAGACACCGCCAGCCGCCGCCATGAGAAGCAATGTGTAAAGACACTGGTAAGCCACAAGCCATGTGGCAAAGTATAGATAAGCAGAAATGGGTTAATTTAAGATGGAAAAAGTAGATAACAAGAAGCCTGCCACAGCCATACAGTTTGTAAACAATGTAAGTTTCTGTGTGCTTTCTTGGTTGGGTCTGAGCGACTATGGGACTGGCGGGTAAGAGAGATTTGTCCTGACTGGGCCAGGCAGGAAACTCTAACTACAACCCACAGCCAGACAATGGGCACAGAGTGAGAGACTTTGAAATATTCAGTCTTTCATGGGATGTCTCCATCAACTCTCTCCTCTCAGGGCTCAGGGAACCTTGCAGAAGAGGCAGAAATAGTGTAAGAGCCGGAGTGGATGGAGGACACCAAGGAAGCAAGGCCCTCTAAACACAATAGGGCCAACACACATTTGAATTCACAGAGAGGATGATCGCACAGAGATGGCTTGCACAGGCCTGGGGCACATTGGGTGTCCTAGCATAGAGAAAAGAAGTACACACAACCTCCCTTCATTACCCAGAAGCTCTCTCCGATTGCTGACTGTGTAAAGGAAAATGTAGTTTTCTCCAACAGAGTCTCACTGGGTATACAAACCATACTTAAGGCCAGGTCACATGCCTGGCAGTAGATGGTCAACACAAAATGAATTTTTTGGAGATTCTTTGTCTCAGGTTTTTTTTTTTTTTTTTTTAACCTTACAGTTCTTTGTGTATATATTATGGTTTATGATTTTGTGGTTTTGCAGGATTTATGCGTGTCTCTGCATCTATGTGTGTTTTTCATTGGCTTTCTTTCTTCTGTTTGTCATAGCCTACTTCTTTATCTTTTACTCTATTTTATTATTAGTTTTTAGATGCCTGTTTTTTTTTTTTTTTTTTCTGACAAGAGAGAAAAAGAAAGGGCGTAGATTTGTATGGGAGAATCTGGGAGGAGCTGAGGGAGGTAAAACCATAATCAGAATATATTATGTGAATAAGAAATCCATTTCAGTAAAAGGAGATAGAAGGAAATGAAACCATTTTCACATGGTTTATTCCCATATTGTAAACCGAGGATTTGATTATCTATTATTAGGCAGGAGAGACAGAATTTCTGAAAATGAAAATCCTGAACTTGCTTGTTTGTCCATTCTGGCAAAATGTATAATTTTGTTTTAAACTAGTAGTCAGTTCATGGTTCGCATCTGTTGGATGGACAATATGGTAAAGCTCACAGTAAGTACTAGGCAAGGCTGTGCTGTGGGCAAGTAGTCATTAGTTGAATCATTTTTACCTGATTCATAGGAAAATTGGTGGTCTGAGACTATTTTTACCACGGACTAAGAGACACCCAAATCTGCAGGCTTCATGTGATGTTTTTTTTTTTTTTCTTTATTGCATAATGAGTGGTGGTTTCCAGATAAAAATAAAAAAAATAATTTAATGGCTAGTAGAGCCTTTCCCAATCGCCTTTGCCCTCCGTTTATGTACAGTCTGGTCAGAACAGTGTGCAGTGCATTGTGCTTTTGAAAGCGCTGGTGAGTAAAATGCTATGTGGAGGAACAAACTTCCAGACTCCACTTGCTTGAGTAGAGTGATGCAGATCCCTCTAATAACCCTCTTGTTGGATCTCTGCTTCAGTATTAAGCAAACACATTCTGAAAGCAACTTGTTTACAATATCCTGGGCCCACTGCTACTCTCATTGGTGTTTTTGTAACCTGGGTAAACTTCTCAGTGGTTCTCAACCTTCCTAATGCTGAGACTTATTGTATAGTTCCTCATCTTGTGGTGACCCCCCCTCCCCCACCAAACCATAAGATCGTTGCTGCTTTGTAACTGTCATTTTGCTGCTGTTATGAATCCTAATGTAAATAGCTGTGTTTTCCCCTGGTCTTAGGCAACTCCTGTGAAAGGGTCCCTCCACCCTCAAGGAGACTTGAAGCACAGATTGGGAACAGTTGATTCAAATGACTACTCATTTGTTTGAAGCTATTCATATTTTCATCTAAAATGAATGCCCTAAGGATCTGTCTTTTCTCTTAGTTGTTTGGCTCTTTCCACAAATCATTCATTAACAAATGAATCAAAACATTGTTACCTGTTGTGTGTATACAGAGCAGTAGCAGTTTGGTGAAAGCACTACATTCAAGATGGTCCCCCCCTCCATCCCCACCCCTTGAAGGCAAAGATGACAAGGATTTAAATTTGTAGTCGTCTTTATTACTATTATTTCTTGCCAATTATTTCAACTTAAAAAGTAAACGCAGCAGTACAAACATGCTTTCATGTCCTGATCCACACACATAGTGAAGGAAATCCTGAAGTAGTGAAGTGTTTGCTACAAGTACGTTACTCAACACCATTAGTTTAAAAATGCTGCTTATGCCTAACAAGGTGGCACTCATATCTGTGAATCCCAAACCAGCCAGGGCTACAGAATGCGATCCTGTCAAACAACAACAACAGCATCAACAACAACAATACAAACAACAACAACAACAACAACAACAGCACACTACAAAACCATTCCTATCAGTGGCTTTTGTATGACGTGTAAGAGAAACTGGTTTGGAAATGAAGATTCTAAGAGAAACCCCTAGTGGTGATTTTGAACATTCAATACTGTGATTCCCCACCCCCGTTTGCTCAAGCCTCTTTCATTTCCTTCTTTTCCCATTTTCAGGCCCTTTTCCAATCCTCAAGGAGAAAGAGTCACAAGATAAGGGATACATGGAATCATTGTCAAGGCTAGATTTTCGGCTATTACTTGATCCCAGTCCCCAGATGGGCACTAAGAGGATGATTAGAAGAAATCTCAGCCTGAATGAAGATCAGAGTCAAGTGTTTAATTTTGCCTTAATGTTTTCCTTTTCTATGTGCTACACCCAACTCAGAATCATAATTTTCTTATTACTTTGTTTAAAATATCCTTTTGTTCTTTGAGGATGTCATACAGTGTATTCTGACCATATTCACACCCTGTGCCTCCCTGTAGCTCCTTCCAGATACGCCCTTCCCTCACTACCCACTCTCAGTTTCGTGCCCTCTTTTGAACATTTTTAAGAAAATAACCCACCAAGTCCAATTTGTGCTGACCATATACTTCTGATGTTGAAGCCACACAATAGAGCTTGGTTGATTTATCAAGGGCCCTTCCCTTAAAAATGTCTTTTTCTCCTCAAGAAGCTATCAACTGTCACTAGCTTCTCAGCTGAAGGAAAAGGATCACAAACCCTTTCCCCATTGTTAGAATGTTAACTAGCTGGATCTCTTGCAGCTCTTGTTCAGGCAACCACAGCTACTGCAAGTCCATGAGTTTAGAGGGCAGTTTAGTCACATCTAGAAGACATGTTTTGATCAGTTGTCTCTGACCTCTAGCTCTTACCATCTTTTTGGGGTGTGTGTGTGTGTGTGTGTGTGTGTGTGTGTGTGTGTGTGTGTGCATGCGTGTGTGGTGAGGAGTAGTAGACGTCTCATTTGTGCCTAGCGCTCCACTGACACCCTTTTACACTTCTTCCTTCCCTATTTGTGTCCCTTTTATTTCCTTCTCTTTTCTGATTTCTCTAGCCAGGACTCCAAGCTTTATATTGAATAGGAGTGGCCATTGCAGACACCTTTATTTGTTCCTGATTTCAGTCGCTTCAACTTTTTCTCCATTTACCATAATGGTTGGTGGCTTTCAGTTTGCCAATAATTGCTTTATTATGTTTCTACAAATGGTTTTAATTATGAGAGGTTGTTTGATTTTTTTTTTCAAAGGCCCTTTTCTCCATCAGTTGAATGGATTTGTAGCTGGAGAGCTTCTTTCCAGCTCCCGCCAAGCCCTGGCAGTCCCACAGCCCACTTATAAAATAAACATATAGACTCTTATATTATTTAAACTGTTTGGCCTAATGGCTCACGCTTCTAGCTATCTAGTTCTTACATCTTAAATTAACCCATTTCTATCAGTCTTCCCACATGGCTCGTGGCTTACCAGTATCTTACATGTTGGTACTCATGGTGTCGGCTGGCAATGTCTCCTGACTCAGCCTTCCTGTTCCCAGAATTCTCTTCTCTGCTTGTCCTGCCTATACTTCCTGCCTGGCTACTGGCCAATCAGCATTTTATTTATACAGAGTGATATCCACAGCACTTCTCCTTTTCTTTTTTTTTAAAAGGAAGGTTTTAACTTTCATATAGTAAAATTACATATAACAAAACAATTATCAAGCAAGAATGACAGTTACA
The DNA here is from genome assembly GCF_903995425.1 of Onychomys torridus. NCBI lineage: Eukaryota > Metazoa > Chordata > Mammalia > Rodentia > Cricetidae > Onychomys > Onychomys torridus. Next base: position 54,674,214 of record NC_050458.1, read on the forward strand.
ACATCTAGTCTATTTATGTTTGGCAAAATTAAAGAAGATATTCTATTGATCCTATATTCGTGAGTCTAAGGTTTCATATCTAACTTATCTTTTATCATAACTAAGGAAAACTATAAATATCTGGTCTTCAACCACATCAAAGACCTCAGAAGGATATAATATTACTCAAGAAATGGGAGAAGGGTGCAAGCAACTTTCAAGAGTCTTACGAGAGTGGACAGAGACAGCTGGCAGCCTGGATAGTCACCTAATGTTTTTTTCTGTAAAGTTGGGGCATCTGTCTTCAGCCCACAGGGCTAGAGTCTCTCGGTCATTTCTCTCAGTGTCCTGTAGAATGTCTGGCAGTTTCCTCTGCAAAGCAAGAATCTGAAGGACCATTTCACCAAGCAAAGTTCAGTGGTCACCTTTCTATGGGTCCTGCATGTCTAGTCAATCAAGCAGTCCAGGCAAGAACAGTTTCTTGCTCAAATGGCTATTTTTGTCAAGGTGAAGATAAACTCCATATGGAGTGTCTTTGATGCCCATCCTCCTCTCTGAAGCAAATCATTGCTGCCAGGAGCAGACATGTCTCACTGTCCAGAAAGTCTAAATTTTAAAAATATTTTAAATGCCATATTCTGTAGGTCTTTGAAGTGTTTGAAGATTACCTGTCTATCTGAAATATATCTATCTATATAGATATCTATATATCTATAGAAAACTTAACTAACATGCTACAAGTTTGACTATCATAGAAGACTAATTATTAATCTATATTTCTTAATTATCCATTATAATCTAAATGAGTTACAGAAATATAATACCTTAATTGAGAATAGAAATTATATACAGTATAACAAAATTAAGTTTAAACTTGTATCAATAAACTAAAATCCATAGCAATGTAAAACATTTTAAACAAGTTGTTACTCTTTAAAAGTAGGTTCATTAATCTTCTTTTTCATCCTATCATATCTAAACTATCCCCTTTTCTTCTTTAGAAAGAGATTGAATTTATAATCAATCTGTTTTAAATAAAAATATTGGTTTTTCTCTGTCCCACACCAGAGGGCTCTTCTGATATGGGACACAAGAATCTCTTAACCTTTTCTTTTAGTAATATGCTTGGATTTAGAGGAGTGAGTCAATTCCCTCTCCAAAGCCTGCTTTGTATATTTGGAAATTTGGGGGTAGCTTCTCTTACTACTTCCTGCTGGAGGGGGTGCTGCATCTTTTGGGGGCACAAAGAAAATTTTATGATTATGGAGTAGTCTGTGAGGGTGTATCATCTGAGCCAGTTGCCTTGGAACTGTTTTGGATGTTGGATCATCTGGGCCATGGTGTCATCGGAGACCTTTCAGGAGGTCTTGGCTGGTCAAGCCTGATGTATCTTAATCTGGAACAAATCCATAGCCTCTGGCTTTCTGTGGAAACAAAAGAAGAGCCTCCTTTCCAAAGCAACATATCCTTAGATCCAAATTTTGAAGTCAAGTTATCTTTAAAATATACATATTTGTTTAACTCAACAGCTTTTCTAATCAAATGTTTTTCTGCAGTTAAGAATCCCAAAGACAACACAATCCAGATTCTCTGTGTAATATCCATCTTTATGTGGCTTATTTTTTATACTACCTTTACTATCTTTTTAAATACTTTATTTTTAAAAACTATTTTTTATATAGCTGTATATATTCCTTTTTCCTCTCTCTTCCAAGCCTACGTACATTTTTACACACATTGTAAAGCATTTAAAATCTTGTTCCATCTGAATCTGTCTTATTGTGAATCTATTTTTTTCTCCATCAATTGAATGTCCATGTGATTTTGTCCTTGAGTGTGAAGAATTATGTTTACTGATTGGAATGAAGCCAGCTAGATGAGGATGATTTTTTAAATATGTGTTTTTAAGAATGATAAAATGCAAGAATTTTATTTAGAATATTCCATCAGGGTGACTGGCCTATGACTTTTCATTTTTTTTGTTTCATCCTTTCCTAGTTTGGGTATTAGAATAATAATGGTACAGGAGCTTGGAACTGTTCCTTTCTTTTCTGTACTATGGAATGATTTGAGGTGTTAGTTCTTTGAAGGTCTTGTAGAATTATACCCTGAATCAGTTGGGCCCTGGGTTGTTTGGATTTTTTTAGTTAGAAAAGTTTTAATTAGTGCTTCTATCACATTGGCTATTGTAAACCTGTATAAATTACTGACTTTATGTCTTATTTAATTTTGGTAGGTCATATGCTTCTATAAATTCATACATTTCTTCTAGACTTTCCAATTAAGTGGAATATAAATTTTTTAAATTTAATTTTAAAAAATTTACTATTTTGTTTTTACATCCTGACCAAAATTTTCCCTTCCTCTTCTCCTCCTGCCCCCTCTCCTCACATCCCCTCCTCTCCCTCTATTGTTCCCTAGAAAAGGGCAGGCCTCCCATGGACACCAGCCAGCCACTGTATATCAAGCTGCACTAAGACCAGGCCCCTCCTCTTCTATTAAGGCTGGTCGAGGCAATCTGGCAGGATGATTAAGATCCCAAAGCAGGCAACACAGTCAGACTCCACTGTCAGGAGTCCCACAAGAAGACCAAGCTACACATCTGTAACACATGTAGAGGGCCCAGGTCAGTCCCACATGAAGGGGTTAAACTCTTCTTCTTTCACAACTGAATTTAAGTTCCAGTTATCTGAGAAGGACAAACTGGTGTCTTTTCCAACAAAGGGCCATTTATCTACATTCAGGGTGGAGGGAGAGAACAAACACAGAGGGCCTAGGTCACCCTCACAGTGTCTCAAGGACAAACCCAGCACCCCCCTTCTGAGTCACATATCCAAGGTTGTGTAGATGTGTCCAAAAAATGATAAAGACTAAACCTCAGCCAATTAAAAATATACTAATGTAACCACGGCTTGCATAAACCAGTTATGTAGTTGACCCTGAAACTCCCCTTAGCTCTGTTTAAAAGGAGCCTGTGAGCTTCTCTCCGGGTCACCATTTTGCCTTTATGTTGGATGTGCGGCCCCAGCATGCTGGTACCTTTACTTTCAAGATAATAAAACAGTCTTGCTAATTGCATTCATGGATGGTGGTCTTTTGTGGGACTTCTCTAGGACTCTAACACCACACAAGCTCCTAGTTGTCAGTCCAGTCTCCATGAGCCCCCATGAGCCTAGGTTGCCTGGTTCTGTGGGTTTTCTTGTGGTACCACCTGTTTGGCTGGGACTTCCAGATCACTCCTTGGAAAGTCACCATTTTTTTCTCTCTCTCTGAAAATCTCCAAGGGCGACCACCAAAAAGCCGAATTCCTCATCCCTGATGGCTCCTCCCCAGAAGTTGCCAGCAGCCCAAGACCCCACCTAAAAGTGTACCATAATTGGGCACAAAGCCAGCTTGTGGTGATGCATCATTACTCCCCCTCCCCCACCACACACACAGGGTATTTGAGCACCCTGCCTTAGATGGGCCATGTAATTGCCTCTTCCCCCACCTCTATCTCTGGGGATGGAAGATCACCCAGGTGTTGCTTTGCCCAAAGAAACCTGGTCCTTTACTTTTTCAGTTCAGCTTGATCTGGCTTACTGTGTCAGCAGAGAAACCTATTATCAGGATACAGAAAACCTATTAGTGCTCTTGACCCCATTTTAAAGACTATCCTTGTGATTCTCTGAATTTCCCCAGTATCTGTCCTCACGTCCCCTTTTTCCTTTCTAGTTGTATTAACTTGAGTCTTTTCTCTCTTTATTCTGGTTAATTTGGCTAAGGGCTTGTCAGTTTTATCTTTTCAAAGAAACAGCTCTGTTTCATTGATTCTATTTCCCCCCCTTTCTATCACCAATTTCTTCAGGATTTCTCTCCATCTACTGTTTTGGGGATTGGTTTGTTTTTTGTTTTACCAATGCAGTTAGATGCATCATCAGATTGCTTTTTTTTTGGTCTTATTTTCTATTTCTCTGATTTTTAAAAATGTAAACACTTAAATTTACAAGCTTCCATCTTAGGTCTGTCTTCATTGTATCATGTAGATTTGGATATCTTGTTTTCACTTAATTTTTTATTTTTAAGTTTATTTATTGATTCCAAGTTGTCACACAGTAGTGTGTTATTTAATCTCCATCAGTAGTTTTCCTGCTATTGATTTATAGTTTTATTCCATTGTTTTAAGATAGAATACAGAATATTGTATCAATTTTCCTATATATGTTAAGACCTGCTTTGTGTTCTGATATTTGATATACTTTAGAGAAAGGTCTATATGATGCTGAAGAAAATATGTATGCTTTGGTATTTAGAGGGAATATTCTATAGATTTCTATTAAGTCCATTTGATTTATGATGTTATTTAATTCCAGTGTTTCTTTATTTATTTTAAAGAGTTCTTTTGTCTGATGGTGAGAGTAGGTAAGGAACTCACACACTGTATTGTTTTGGTGTTAATCTGTGACTTTAAATATTATATTGTTTGCTTTACAAATTTTGATGTGCTTATATTCAGTACCTATATATTTAGAACTGTGATTTTTTTTCTTGATGTATTGAACTCTTGATCAACATGAAGTAAATATGTTTATCTCATTGGAAAAAATGTTTTGAAGTCTATTTTGTCAGGTATTAGAATAACAACACCTGTTTCCTGGTTTATTTGCTTGGAATATTTTTTTCCATCCTTTCCCCTAAGATAGTATTTATCTTTGGCAGTAAGATTTCCTACCAGGCAGCACAGAGTCACAACACCCTCCTAAGAACTAGAGAGGGCAACAGAAACCAAGGAAGAAAACACCCACCCAACAAAGACAAAACCAAATATCAACACCAAGAACTACTACAATCATCCCAAATCAAGATGCCTAGATGCTGGTGAAAAAACACACCTTTAGGTTTCTTCTTTTGTTTTAGGTTTTGGCTATTTTATTGATTATTTCATTTCCAGAATTTTTATTTTATTATTTTCATAGCATAATTTCCTTGTTAAACTTTTCTTCCATCTTTTAAAATTTTTGTCAAGGTTATTGAACATTTGATTCACTTTAGCAATTTTCTTTTCTAGTTTCTGAATTTATTTCTTTATTCAACTCACCTGATATTTAAGTCCTTTATCTGATCACTGAGCATATTAAAAATTAGTACTCTGAAATCATTTTCTGGCATTTCAGCTTTGATTGTGTTTCATTTCTGGTGTTGAGGTGTTATAACCTTGTGGAAATATCATGGTGGGCTGCTGTATTATGTTTCTGTGAATATGTAACATGTGGTGGTTTGAATGAGAATGGCCCCTGTAGGCACATATACTTGAAGTTTTGGTTCTGAGTTGGTGGAACTGTTTAGAAAGTATTGAGAGGTATGGTCTTGTGGGAGGATTATGTAATGGGGTTGGGTTTTGAGGTTTCCAAAGCCCCACGCACTAGGACTAGTCTCTCTCTCTTTCTCTGCCTCCTGTCTATAGATTGGGATGTAGGATCTCATCTACTGCTACAGCACCATGCCTGCCTGCCTACTACCATGCTCCCCTACCATGATAATGTGGACTAACCCATTGAAATTGTAAGCAAGCCCTAACTTAAATGCTTTCTGTTATAAGTTGCCTTAATCATGGTGTCTCTGCACAACAATAGTAACCCTAAATAAAGCAATTTGTAAGTGGCAATAAAAACATGTACACTTTGGAGAGTAAAAGGATTCTTTTCTTAGCAAACAGAAATAGGATCTGCATCTGGACCTTTGTCTTAGTAGCTCTGACAAGCTCTCCTTTAGGCAGTTTCTGGCAAATATTTGCTTTTCCAAGATAAGGGGTAGGGGTTTTCACAAGCTGGCAAAACTCAGCTTACCTAAGTCAAATTTAAGCCCATTTAACTCCCACATAACCCTATAGTTCTAGGCATAGATTTCTATTAAACTATCATAGTAGAGTAGTAATTTGATTTTGTTAGGTGTATATAGAAGATAATGAAATATATATTCATCTAACCTCCTTATTATATTCATACTGATAAAATATGCCTGATGAACTTTTAGGTTCCTTTTACCACTATTCCACACTGTTAAAAAAATCTACTCCTACACATTACTTCCAGACTTACACTGGTATGAATTAGAAAACTCAAGAAGTTCTTTAGGGTTCTAAGTTCTCCCTCTCTAGTAGTATGTTGAGCTTTGAGTGTGGTTTTATGTCTAGAGGGGCAGATACAGAGGTCACGAGGAGCTTCAGCATTGTCTTCCTGGATATCTCTTTTAGGCAAGGTCATTGCTGATTTCAATAGCAATGCAAGATTAATTTCCCCAAGGCAAGGTTGGAGAGGGCAATACTGCAGAGGGGGAAAATATGAATGCATCCATCACTAATGCTAGGGAGATTAGTTCCTCAGTCAAAATAAACCCATGGTAATCTGAGAGTTCAATATCCTGAGCCTCACCAGGGTCCTTCATCCCAAGTTACACTATTGAATCTTTCCCAATAAGTGCCTTCACTTTAATTGCCAAGACTCTTGAGTCTAAGACTCTAACTTGTGTTGTAAGTCATTTATTTTGATAAGAGCTTGAATTTTGAGTTTAGTTTCTCAGCCCTAAGGCTTCTTGAGAGATTTTTCACAGAACACACACCAAGGCTTTAGGTTATTTATGTGTACCCAGAGCTGGGCAATTCTTTCTCTGAGTTCAGTGTTCTCTGTTCTTATTTGCTTGTGGTTGGTAGGATTAGGATTTATTAAGATGTGTCCTGACGTGGGTGTTGTGGCTTGCCCATAGTTCTGTTGATATATAAAGCCTTTAGATTCTTCCAGTTCTTGAGCCATAATACCAAGAAACTGAAATGGATGTTGTAGACTAGTTCATCACCTGCCATCTTCACATAACCAATCACATAGAGCCTTCTTCAAAAGAACTTGATTATGGACTTTAGACTTTTAACTTTGGCCACTGTGTTTTCATTGTATGACACCAGGAAAGGGAAGTTACCAGCTCTGTTTAGGCCTAGGCCCAGAATTTATGGGATTTGCTTGATCAGAGACCAGAAGCAATAAAGACATCATATTTCTTGGCCATCTTTAGGACCAATTTCTTGTTCTTATTGAGCTTCCTCAGTTCCATAACTACGAGAAATTATTTGTGAGAACAATTTGAGCATCTTTGAAAAGTCCTGTAATTCTTCTTCTTTGTGCGTCAGAAGTTTTAATGAAAACTGCTGCTAATGAAAAGGGTCCTAAAATACAAGGGAGACAATTCTCATGTCTCCAAAGGAAGAATGTTATGGTTTAAAAAAAAAATCTACACTAAAGCACTGTCACTAAATCTGGGAGTGGTAGCACACACCAAGCACTCAGGAGGTAGAGGTTGGAGGATCTTCATGAGTTCAAGACAACCCTGGTCTATAGAGTGAGATTCTGTCTCAAAAATGATAAAGAAATGGATATAGTCCTTCTCTTCCAACCATCTTTCCCTCAATCATCATCTTATCCCAGTTCCCAACACTAATAGGCATTTCTTGGGAACTCACAGGCCACCCTAGTCAGCTAAGCAGGTAGGTGAGATTCAGAGCTTAACTCTCTCTTCTTTCCACCAAAATCAATCCTCCAGTCTCATCCCCAGCTCTGTAGCAGACTACTTGTTGTGGCTTCTCCTCACTTTCTGCCCACATTTGCAGGAGATTAAGCAGATTCTGGTAGAATTCTTCTTTCTTCCCTCCAGTAAACCCCTCATTTCCTAGCCAGCCCATTCCCATTCCTAAGTGTCAGCTCCTAATACCTATAAATCCATTTTACCCAGAACTCCACTGGCCACACCTATTAGGACCCCAGAAGAATATCCTACCAGGCAATACAGAGCCACAACACCCTCCTAAGAACCAGAGAGGGCAAAAGAAACCAAGGAAGAAAACACCCACCCAACAAAGACAAAACCAAATATCAACACCAACAACTACTACAACCATCCCAAATCAAGATGCCTAGATGCTGGTGAAAAAACACAATAACAGCCAGGAAAATGTATTATCCATCAATCCTACTAAGAATTGAAACATAGCACAAGACAAGGTCCTTAAAATATGATAGAGGTCTTTAAAGAAGAAATGAATGGATCCCTTAAAGTAATTATGAAACACAAACAAACAAGGAAGGAAATTAATAAAACGTTTAAGAGCTGAAAATGGAAATAAAATCAATAGAGAAAACCCAACAGAGGGAATCCTGGAAATGAAACATTTAGAAACTTGTATAGGAACTACAGAGACAGGCTGCATCACTATAGTGCAAGAGATAGAAGAGAGACTCTCAGGCATTGAAGATACAATAGAAGTAATGGATACATGGGTCAAAGAAAAATGTTAAATCTAAAAAAAACTCCTGGCACAAAACTTTCAAGAACCTGGGACTCTATGAAAAGAACAAACCTAAGAATAATAGAAATAGATAAAGAAAAAGGAACTCAGGTCAAAGGCGCAGAAAATATTTTCAATAGTAATCATAGGAGAAAATGCCTATCAAGGTACATGAAGCATACAGGACACCGAAAAACTGTGCCAGGAAGGATTCCTGGCACATAATAATCAAAACACTGAAAGTACTAAACAAAGAAATAATATTAAAAGCTGCAAGGTAAAAAGACTATGTAATGTGTAAAGGCAGACCTATTAGAATAACATCTGACTTCTCAATGGATACTCTAAAAGCCAGTAGGGCCTGTACAGATAGATGTACTACAGACACTTAAAGACCACAGATGCCAGCCCAGATTACTATATCCAGAAAAACTTGCACAGCATAGATGGAAAAAATAAGATATTCCATGATAAAGCCAAATTTAAACAATATCTACAAATCCAATCCTACAGAAGGAAAACTCCAACCTAAAAAGGTTAACTACAATCTTGAAAATATAGGAAATAATATCATATTGGCAAAACCAGAAGAAGAGAAGTACACATACATAGTCTTTCTCACTTTCTCTTTCTCCTTCTCTCTCTCTTTCTCTCTCTAACACACACACTTACTAGCACACAGACCCACCACCACCACCACCACCACCACCAAAGTAACAAGAATCAACAATCATTTGTCATTGATATCTCTCAATGTCAATGGTCTCCACTCCCTATTTTTTTTTTTTTTAAAGCTAACAGAATGACTCTGGAAACAGGATCTATCCTTCTGCTGCATCTCAATATCAAGGATAGATATTATTATCTACTCTGGGCATGCAGACTACCCTTAAGAGTAGTTTATGAATCTAAGAACACATATAAAAGATCATCCACCATGACCAAGTAGGCTTCATCCCAGAGATGAAAAGATGGTTCAATACATGAGAGTCAGCAAATGTAATCCATCATGTAAAAAAACTGAAAGGAAAAAAAAAAAAAAACATGATCATCTCATTAGATGCAGAAAATGCCTTTGACAAAATCAATACCTCTTTATAATAAAAGTATGAGAGAGATTAGAGATATGAGGGACATCATACCTCAACATAATAAAGGCACTTTACAGAAAACCCATAACCAACATCAACTTAAATGGAGAAAAATCTCAAAGCATTTCCACTGAAAGCAGGAACAAGACAATGTTGTTCACTCTTTCCAGACCAATTCAGTATAGCACTTGGGTTTTAGCTACAGCAATAGACAACAAAAGGAGATCAAAGGGATACAAATTGCACAGGAAGAAGTCAAATTATCTTTATTTGCAGATGATATGATAATATACATAAGTGACCCTAAAAATTCCACTGGGAAACTCCTACAACTGATACACACTTTTAACAAAGTAGGACTCAAAATTAATTCACAAAAACCAGTAGCCCTCCTATTTACAAATGACAAATGTTCTAAGAAAGAAATCAGGGAAATGAAACATTTCACAGTGGCCTCAAATTATATAAAATATCTAGGGGTATCGTTTACCAAGTGAGTGAAAGACTTGTATACTAAAAAATTCAAGTCAGTGGAGAAAGAAATTGAAGGAACTCTCAGAAGATGGAAAGATTTCCCATGTTCATATATTGGTAGCATTAACAAAGTAAAAATGGCCATCTTACCAAAAACAATCTACAGATTCAATGCAATCTCATCAAAATTCCACACAATTCTTCAAAGATCTTGAAAGGATAATTTTCAGTTTTATATGGAAGCACATCCCCCCCCCCCACACACATGATAGTTCCCCCCCACCCCAAATTCTGATCAATAAAATACTGCTGGAGGTATTAACATTCATGATTTCAAGTTGTGTTATAAAGCTATCGTAATAAAAGTAGCATGGTATTTGCACAGAAACAGATACATTATTCAGAGAATTGAGTTGAAGAACCAGACATAAATTCACACATACATGGCCATCCGATTTTTTATTTAAAAAAAGCCAGAAATATACACTGGCAAAAAGACAGCATCTCCAACAAATGGTGCTGGTCAAAGTAGATGTCTTCACATAGAATAATTCATATAGACCCATACTTATCACCCTGAACAAAACTCAAGTCCAAGTGGATCAAATACCTCAGCATAAAACAAGATACACTAAATCTAATAGAAGAGAAAGTGAGAAATAGCCTTGAATTCATTGGCACATGAAAAGACTTTCTAAATAAACACCATTAGCACAGGCAATAAGATCAATAATTAATAAATGGGACCTCATGAATCTGTGATGATTCTGCATGGCAGGCAGCAAACAGCATCATTTGGACTAAGCAGCAGCCTATATAATGGGGAATTTTTTTTTTTTTTTGCCAACTACATGTATGACATAGGGTTAATGTTCCAAAATATACAAAGAACTCAAAAAACTGGATATCAAGTAAACAAATAACTCAATTAAAATGGATTATATATCGAAACAGAGAATTCTCAAAGAGGAAACAGAAATGGCTGAGAAACACTTAAATGTTCACAGGTTTAACTCAGTAGGACACTAAAATAAAGCCATGAATATGGGGACAAAATTGAAAGGAAGAAAAGGGGTTGGCAAGGGTTGGGTAAGGAGAGAATAATCAGAATGTCTTATGCACATGTATGAAATTGCTTAAGAACAAAATTTATTGGTAGAAAAACAAACTCACACTATAAGAAAATCTTTCTTATGGTCAGTAGGGGAGGAATAGATTTAAGTGAGAAAAAAGATGTCAAACCAATAACTGTCCTAGCACTGTTTCATTTTCTGTGATAAAATATCCTAACAGGCCATTTAGGAGGGAAAGCAGCTTATTTAAGCTAATAATTTCAGGTTATAGTCCATTGTTATGAGCAAATCAAGGGAGGAAATTAAAGCATCTGATTCACGCTTCAAAGCAGAGAGGAAATAAAGGTAGGGATCCTTGCTTGCTTGCTTGTGCAGCAACTATTATACAGTGTAAGGCCAATCCCAAGAAATGGTGCCACCCATGTTCAGGGTGAGTCTTTACACCTCAATTAACAATCAAGACAGTTGCTGACAGATATTCCTATAGGCAAACCCATCCAGATCATTCCTCACTGAGATTCTCTTCTAGCTGAGACTGTGTCAACATTTAAAACTAACATGGAAAAAAACCTATCTTCATGCTCTAAGGCATTACATAAAAATAATAAGCCAGAATTGAACAGAAATATAGTGGTGATAAATAGAAAATAAAAAAACAGTAGAGTCAATAAAGTAAAAAATCAAGTTTTAGAAAATAGCAAGAAATTTGACAATGCTTATCTAGACATATTAAACAAAAGTAAGTGAACATAACTGAGATGGAAAAATAATTATATTAATACTGATCTTACAGAAATTAAGAGCCATAAAAATATACCGGTAGCAGTTTAGATGGTGTGAATGAGGCGAACAGATTCTTAGGAGTACTTAAGGAATCGAAACCGACTTAAGCAAAATAGACTCATTACAACTAAATGGATGAAATTTTACATCAGAAACCTTCCAAAGAGGACACCCTGGAGCTAGACAAATGGCTCAATAGCTAAAAATAGTGGCTGCTCTTCCAGAGGATCTGGGTTCTATTATAGTCCCTTGTAACCTCAGTTCCAGGAAATCTGATGCCTTCTTCTGGCTTCCACATGTACAAGTTACACATGTGGTGGAAGACATACATGCAGATAAAATTCCAATACATATACAATAAAACAACAACAACAAAATAAATCCAGGGCCTGATGCCTGCAGGTCTTCCCTATCAAACATTTAAAGAATTAAAATTACTCCTCTTGAAACTTTCCCAAAGAGTGTAAAGTGGAGGAATATGTCACGCTACATTGTTTGGGTCAATATTACCTTATTAGTAGAGCTATGCTAAGACACTGCAATAAGATAAAATTAATTCTTTTTGAATAAATATGAAAATATAATCTATACAATTCAAGCAAACCAAGTCTAATTAATAGGAAAGGCTTGCACATTGTGACCTGGAGGGTTCGTTTCAGCAATGACAGGGTATTTCAACTTGAAAAAAAAAATCACTGTAATGAGACACATGGAGAGAACTCTTATAATCAGTGTGAACCATCTAGAACAGTCATTTATTGAAATTTGACATGTTTTCACAATAAAAATTCAAGGTAAACTAAGAGAATGTACTGTCTAGTTTTGTGTGTCAACTTGATACAAGCTAGAGTCATCAGAGAGGAAGGAGCCTCAGCTGAGGAAATCTCCATGAGGTCCAGCTGTTGGGCAAAGTTTCTCATTTAGTGATCAATGGGGAGGGCTCAGCCCATGGTGGGTGGTGCCATCCCTGGGCTTTTGGTCCTGGATTCTGTAACAAGGCAGGCTGAGCAAGTCATGGGAAGCAAGCCATTAAGCAGCACCCCTCCATGGCCTCTGCATCAGCTCCTACCTCTGGGATCCTGCCCTGTTTGAGTTTCTGTTCTGACTTCTTTCAGTGATGAACAGCAATGTGAAAGTGTACACAAATAAACTCTTTCCTCCCTAACTTGCTTTTTGGTCATGGTGTTTCATTGCAGCAATAGAATCCCTGACTAAGACAAGTTGGGACCAGCATAGTGGGGGTATTATTGTGACACACATGACCATGTGTTTGGGAGGATTCTGGAAGGACTTTGGAACTTTGAGCTAGAAAGTCACTGAGTGTTGAAACCTCAGTGGAATGTTCTGTGGGAACTTGGAAGATAAGAACATTGAGAGAAGTACAGAGGATTGAGGCATGGCTTACAAAGTTTCAGAGGGAAGTATAAAGACTATTGGGACATTTGTTATTTTGAATCAAGGTTCTGTGGTTCTGGTTAGCTGTGGTTGAAGAATCAGCTGTGATTAACAAGCTATCAGAACTACTAAAGCAAAACTTTGCTTTGTTGGGATACTTGATGCTGGTCAGCTGGAGCTAAGAAATTAGTGGTGATTAAGAAGAGATTTCACTGAGGTGAAATCTTCTAGGATTTTGTTTCCTGAAAGCACAGAAAGGCTGTTTTCCAGAGGTGGCCAAGGTTATACCTCATGCTGGCAGCCAGACTTGGTAATGTGTAAGAGTCACACAGGTGGTACTGGTTTTGAAGGCATGAAGGGGTCATGGATAGCAGCTGAGGCTTGGCACCATGAAGAGAGCCTATAAGAGGCTATTGGTGAAAGTGCAGTCCAGTTGCAGAAGGGGACCCCAGCATTTTGGAGATGCCACTACCACGGATAACCACCAAGAACAGCAGCAGCAGTGGAGTGGAGCCAGCCAGAGCCTAGAAGACAAGCTGTGTGTGCTGCAGAGGGAAGAGCCTGAGAAGTGACCCAAGCCCTTTGCAGGAGTCCAGAAGATTGTGAGTAAATCCCATATATTGGACACTGAGTTTTTCATACTGTTGGAGTTTGGTTTTGCTTGGTTCAGATTGTAATGGTGCCCTGGTTCTTCTCTCTTGAAGAAAGCATTTAATTTTGATTTTTAAAGGACCCCACAGATGAAAGACTTGAACTTTTAAAAGAGATTGGATATTTTAAAAAGACTAAAATTTTAAAGATTGGGTTTGTAAAGATTGTGGGACTTTAAAAATTATTTATGATTTTAATGTGAGATCTTGGGGATGAATAAGAAGGAAGGGATGTGGCTTAATGGTGATGTGCTTGTGTGTCAAGTTGACAAGAGGTCAGGTGTACTGGCTGGTTTTGTGTCAACTTGACACAAGATAGAGTCATCAGAGAGGAAGGAGCTTCAGATGAGGAAACGCCTCCATGAGATCCAGCTCTAAGGCATTTTCTCATTTAGTGATTAATGGGGGAGTACCTAGCCCATGGTGGGTGATGCCATTCTTGGGCTGTTGGTCATGGGTGCTATAGGCTGAGCAAGTCATGGGAAGCAAGCCAGTGAGCAGCACCCTCCATGGCCTCTGCATCAGCTCCTGCCTCTGGGATCCTGCCTTGTTTGAGTTCTGTCCTAGCTTCCTTCAATGATGAACAGCAATGTGTAAGTGTAAGCCAAATAAACCCTTTCCTTCTCAACTTGCTCTTTGGTCTAGTGTTTCATCACAGCAATAGAAACACAAAGACAAAGAAGAACTTCCACACAGTATTAAAGAACTTAAGAAAGCCCTGTAACAGCATACTTAGTGATGAAAATCTGAAATCTAAGATCAGAAATATGATAAGCATGCCTTGAGGGAGAAGCTATGCATGGGGGAAGTGCCCTTGCCTGCTGCACTCTGAGGGTCACCAAAAGGAACACAACGAAGCCAAGGAAAGAAGGCCTGTCTTTCTGTCTCGATGTTGGCCACCATCACTGAGTACTGCAAAGCATAATGCCATGTCTGCTAGTGAAGGTGTATGTTCTGGATTTCCCTACACTGTTGCATAGCAGGGAGTTAAGGAGAGGTTTCATCTGGGAGACAGTAAATAGATAACTGGCACAAAATTATTCTACTAAAATGAGTTTAGATAATTTTATCTCTGTAAAAACTATCCTCTGTATTTCATTTGATTGCGTTCTCATTTTCTTGGGCTATGATCTTACTTTCAATTATCAGGAAGTTAGAAAGATGCATTTATTAAAAGGAAAAACTATTTGCCTAAATATACATATTATAATATAATGTTAATTAATGATAGCTGATTAACTGTAATAATGAATTTTATAATGCGCCATTAATAGCAAGGCATTCTTATTGATAATGGGGGTGGAGTGGGGCATAAATCTGCCAGTCAGGCTTTTACATTCTAATAATACTATCAAGGGGAGCTTCTACAAGGAACCCACACACATGGAGAACTAGCTGTCTTCGCCAGAGGCTTTGTGATCATCAAGAATAAAACCAGCCAGATTCAGACCAAGTTGAATAACCATAACATTGACTATTGTAAAAATAACAAGCGATACAATTATAGCATCCCTATTCAAAGATTATTTTTTTTCTCAGCATTTTCTTAGAGCAAAGTACAATGTGCTAGAAATACATTTCTGCAATAGAGCATTGTATAAAGGTTATTATTTTACGGGGAGAAAACCCTTTCTCAACTTTGAAATTTGTTTCTGAAGAATGAGCTCCACTTCACATTTGTACAGCAGCAGGAGACCATTATCTTGTGACAACACTTCACTGCATTGACATTATCTGTTAATTATCTTTGCCTCCACTAATTCTGATCCCGAGGAGATGGATGTCCTGGCTCTTACTGGTTGTGTGGCTGCTCTTTCTCCACAGATGAGTCTAGGAGGGAAGCAAACCTTAATGAAAGGTGGAGCTGAGGCCAAGGTTCTATTTGAGAAACATTTCTGGAGACACTGTGATCATGCAGCATGAGTCTCAACAGTCATGTGATCTGCCTCTCATGTGACCTATCTTAATTGCATTTCTCTTTTCAAAGGACTTCTGAGTGAGTTGCTGGTAGCTTTTATCTTGATTTATTCTATGTAGTGAATACACTTCACAGGCATTTAGTAAGTACTATGTCTATAGAAAGATAATGGGGTGCTTGGGGGTGGCAATAGATGGATAAAGAGGAGATCATGTGAGAAATAAGAAACAATGAGTAAGAACCCAGATAACCTTGTAAATCAACACGCATCTGCTCTGACAATGTCACCTGCTTTCCTTGGCTCTAAGCCCCTCCTCACCTTTGTCTTCCTGACTTCCTGCAGCAAGACTAAATTTCCCAACCTGTTAGTTCAGTTTTTGTGCTGTTAAGAGAGAATATACCATCTCCTTTTAACTGTTGCCTTCCAAAATGGAATACAGTTCGTATTCTATGTCCTTGGATTCAATCAAAACCCTGTCTGAAAATATTAGGGAAAAAAATGCATCTAATGAACAGGTACAGACCTTTCTTATTCACTAAATGACAGTATTTCTGTAATACATGTAGCATTTGTATTGTTTTATGCATTTAGATTTAAGGTACATAGGAGGTGGTGTACATATTATATGCAAACACTATATCATTTTAATAAGTGTCAGGAAATTTGGAATTCAGTGGGAGGAAGTGCCATTCCTGTAATCCACCCCCAACCAATAACCAATGGAAGACTGTATACTGACTGCACTCTGCTCATAAGCTGTGTTTACAGAACGAGGCATAGTTTTGGCTGCTGTTGAACAGGTCTTAAGTCCAATTAGACAGTTGTTGGTTAACCCCATATTAATGGAAGATATAAGTGCTACTATTGCAATTTTGGGGGATATCTTGACATGCGGTCATTATTGTGGTTTATAAGCATTGCATCTAGGTAGGACCATTAACTGTTTTCCTCCCTTGACAGCTTACATATCTCCTTCAGAAACTATGTGAGCTAGTCCTCAGAGAAGAGAGGGCAGATCTGGTCAGGTTCCTCCAAATCCCGTGTCTGAAGTATGTGCCATCTTAAGCAACCAAGGGCAACACCAATAGCCTGCATTGTTTTGAGGGTGTCTTGCATTTCCGGGAGAAACAGTTTGAAAGGAGGTTTCTCAAACTTGTACTGGGGTTTTTGTTAGGTAGTCTATGGTTCTTGGTGGAAACTTATCACCTCTAATAGTAGATACATTGGTATAACTTCATTTAAACTACACTCTCTCTCTCTCTCTCTCTTGAATATAATGTATGTAATTTTAGGTAAACATACAACTGTATGATTTCCTAGGACTTTTCCAAACATCCTCAATGTTATTTATCCTTCTGGCCTCCCTCTCCCTCTGGATTGACTCCTTCCCCCTCCCCAGAAAGAACACCCCTGTTCCCCCCTTTCACCTTCATTGTCCTCATTTCCTGCTATCCAGCTTCCCAGTGCTCCTTCTCCCACCAGCCCACACTATATTTTTAGTTTCCTGGTTATTCAAGTTATTCCAGGTTATATGTACTCAATCTAAGAATTTGGGGCTAGGAGCTTCAAATTGGAGAAATTTTGTGTTGTATGTCTTACTGGATGAGGATTATCTCAGCAATGCACATGGCTGAGCAAGTTATTTGTGGAAGTTGAGTCCTTTGGGCAAATGCTTGGGAGTGGTATGGCTGGGTCATGTGGTAGTTTCCATTTTAGCTTTTTGAAAAATGGCTTCCATAGTGACTAGACCAGTTTGCAGCAGCGAGTGAGGATTCATTCCCTTTTTTCTGACACCCTTAGCATTTCTTATCAGTTATTTTGTTGCTTTTAGCCATCTTGACCAAGGGAAGATGAAATCTCACAGTAGCTTTACTTTTCATCTCTCTAATTGACAAGTATGTCGAACATTTTTGAGGTATTTCTTAACCATTTTTTTTTAAAATTTCTTCTTTTGAGAACTCTCTGTTCAGATCCACAGTTTTTTTCCTTAAATTTATGTTGTTTATTTACTTCATTCTTTTTTTTTTTTGAGTCCTTTATATGTTCTAGATGTTAATCTATTGTCAGATGTATTTATTGGCAAAAATTATTTTCCACCCTGTGGGTTTCTTCTTCCATAATTGATTGTTTCCTTAGCTGTATGGAAGCTTTTTGTTTATGAGATCTCACTAATCAACTATTGGCCATAATTCTTGGCAAATTGAGTTGTATCCCAAAAGTTTTTCCTTACAACTACATCTTAGAGGTATGGCGTATGTTTTCTTCTAGAAATTTCAGGTTTCAGGTGCCTCTGCTGAATGTGCCAAGCTCTGTTGACTCCCCACAGGAAGCCTTACCTTGTTGGAGGAGGGAATGGGGGTGGGCTGGAGGGGGGAGAATGCCGGAGGGGTGGGGGAAGGGAGGAGAGGGGGATCTGTGATTGGTATGTAAAATGAATAAAAATTCCTTAATAAAAATAATTTCAGGCTGGGCGGTGGTGGTGAATGCCTGTAATCCCAGCACTCGGGAGGCAGAGGCAGGTGGATCTCTGTGAGTTCGAGGCCAGCCTGGTCTACAGAGCTAGTCCAGGACAGGCTCCAAAGCTACAGAGAAACCTTGTCTCAAAAAACAAAACAAAACAAAAATTTCAGGCTTCAATTTGATCTATTTGGAGTTTTTGCTCAAGGTAATATTTATGGGTTTAATGTCATCTTTCTAAATGTGGAAACATCAAGTTTTTCCAGTGCCATTTGTTGAAGAAACTCTTCTCCAGTGTGTGTTTTTGGAATCCTTGTTAAATACCAGGTAGTTATAGTTATGTGTACTCATGTTTACATGTGTACACAGTCTTCTACTGTGTTCTGTAATCTACATATCAGTTTTTGTGCCAGTTCCATGCTGTTTTATGCCTATAGTTCTGTAATATATCTTAAAATCTGTAAAGATAATCTCTTCAACATTGTTCTTTTGCTCAAGATTGCTTTGGCTGTCTGGGTCTTTTGTGGTTCTCTATGAATTTTAGTATGTTTTTCCCCTCCATGAAGAATCTCCTGGATATTTTGATTGAGAGTGCGTTGAATCTTAAATTGCTCTGGGTAGAATTGTCACAATACAATAGTAATTCTACCAATCTATGAGTATGAGAGAACTTTCCACTTTTTAGTACACACCAATCCTTAATCTCTTTCTCCAGAGATTTGTATTTCTCAGTGCAGAGGTCTTTCATGTTCTTAGGTTTGTTCCTAGATATTTTATTTTCTTTGAGGCTGTTGTTAATGGGAGTGTGTCTATGATGTCATTCTGAGTGTGATTGTTGCTGGTGTATAGATGGGCTCTAAGTTTTGTAATTTTGCATGGTGCCACTTTGCAGAAATTGTTGATCATTGCTAGAAATTTTTGGTAGAATTTTTTTTTAGCATCTCTTATATATAATATTATATAATCTGCAAATGAGAATAATTTGACTAATTCCTTTCCTATTTGTTCCCTTAATTGCCTTTGCTTGCTTTTACTGCTGCAGCTAGTGCTTGAAGAATAGTATTGAAGAAGAATGGGAGCAGTAGATAGTGCTCTCATATTTCTTATTTTAATGGAGTTGCTTTGAGGTTTTCTCTATTTAGGATAATGTTGGCTGTGGGTTTGTCATATGTAGCCTTTATTATGTTGGAAGATGTTTATTCTGCTCTTATTCTCAGACTTTTATTATGAAGGCACACTGCCAAAGGCCTTTTCTGCATATTGAGATGACCATGTGATTTTTGCCTGTAGCTCATTTGTATGATTTATTACATTTATTGACCTACATATGTTGAACCATTCCTGTATTTCCAGGATAAAGCTATCTTGGCCATGGTGGGTGATCTTTCTGAAAGATGTCTCTATTCATTTTGTGAATGTATTTTATTAAGGATTTTTGCATCTATCTTCATCCGAGGTATTTGGCCTATAGTTTTCTTTGTTGCTTCTTTACCTGATTTTGCAATTAGAATTGTAAAGTCTACTTAGAATAGTAAAGTCTACTTAACTCACAGTTTCAGAATTTCAGATGCAACTTTAGATAGCCCTATAGGTTTGGACCTCTGGTAAGGGAGGCAGGGAAGCAAGCCATGTGACACACATTGGGACAGGAGAAGAAGGAAGGGGTTGTCTCATAGTAAATTGTTTGCAAATTCTTCCTTATATTGATTGTCTGAACCCTGGCTAATCTTATGATGTATGTGCAGAGTGCATTGCATTATGTAATAACCAGATTTTGAAGATGATTCATATATATTTGCCCTAATTAGGTATATACAGAATTTAGAGTATCTGCCAACACAATTGTAAAATTAGCTATTTGCATTCAAGGATTCAGGGTGGAAGGAGAATTTATTTCTTTACTCATACAGTAAATTTAAGTCAGTTGAAAGATGATAACATATTTAATATTAAAATAATTTTGTTATTTGTATACTGAATAAAGTCTGGATATTAAATGAGCTATATCCTATTTCTTTATGAAAATTACCAATATCTTAGGTATACATTTTTAAAACAAATTATTCAATTTTTTAAAAAAATATGTAACAGAGTAGGATGAGATATTAAATCGTATCTTTTACATATTCCTTAAAAATTATTCTATAGGTTTATTTTTATTTGTCTGTTTGTGTA
Organism: Onychomys torridus; assembly: GCF_903995425.1. Lineage (NCBI taxonomy): Eukaryota > Metazoa > Chordata > Mammalia > Rodentia > Cricetidae > Onychomys > Onychomys torridus. The sequence goes on from NC_050458.1 coordinate 54,694,521, forward strand.
TATGTGTATTCATGTATATATGTACAATTGTGTGTGAAGATGCATGCACCCAGGTGTATGTTTGGAGACCATTGGTTGGGTATCTCCCTCTATTACTCTTCATTTTCCTCCTCTCTGTCAGGGTCTTTCTTTGAACCTATATTGCCAATAATCCCCTGACATCCTCTTCTCTCTGTTCTCCCAAAGCCCTGGATTGCAGACTTATTGGACCACATCTTCTTATGTGGGTTCTGGGCATTTGAACTCAGTTCTTCTTGGTTGTGCAACATGTGCTCTTACCCATTAAGCTGCCCCTTCAGTCTTTTCTCTAAGTTTCTCTAAGTTACAAAGGTCAAACGATTAGGTTATATAATATATTGCCTTAGGAAATGGTATGCTTTGGTCCTTAGGAGTTTTCGACTCATATACATTTTCACATTTTGTTCTGAATTAGCCATATTGTCATAAATTTATCTAAACTTCAAAAATTTTCCTGTTACTATTTCTGCAACTTGGTTTGTCCTTTTTTTTTTTTTTTTTTTCCTGAGAAGTGTTGGCCGATTTCAGAGAGTCAGTCAGTTATCATCTTGACTCCATATCCTGCTTTTGCCCTCTTTTATGGTTCTGGAGCTGAAGAGAGGTCCATTTATTAGAGGGCTCCTATCATGGTGGCTCTCAACATTGGCCACAAACTTTAGTTCCATGGAAAGCTTTGACAAGTGTTAAGAGCTTTTACTCCTTCAGATTTAGGTTTCACTGCACACATGTGTGGACTAGTGTCTGCTCACTAGGACTAGTGATCAGAGAAGTGTAATAAGAAACTAAGAGTATGACTACAGGACAGCATGGTGGCAGAGAGACAGTCTTCCCTCTGCCTCTGAACTTCTTTACCATGCTTGAGCAGCAGCAGGTCATCGTAGGGGGCCGTTTTCCCCTATTCACAGACTACGTTCGTTCCTCAAGTCTCTCTCCTTGTTCCCCAGAAAGCATTAGAAAAGGCTATGTGGGTCTGCCAATACTTCCTCAAGGGCCTGAGTGCTTCCTCCAAATTCTTAAGGTACTTGTGGTTACCAAGATACTTCTCTTTAAATGTAAGTCTTCCAGGGGCTAAGATCTGGCTCAGCATTTAAGAGCACTTCATGCTTTCTCTCTGGCAGAGGACCTATGTTCAGTGTCCAGTACCACACAGAGCTCATCACCATCTGTAAGTCATTGTATGGGATCAGATGCCCTATCCTTGCCTCTGTGGGCACCAGGAATACAGATGGTGCATCCCATACAAGTAGAAGAACCACTTACACACACATTAAAATAAAAAAGAAACAAAACTTTAAAAAAAAGGCGGGTTCCAGTATTTCAAAACTTTAACCCTTGAACTCCTAATACCTAAGAACATAAATTTCTCCACATCATTCCACATAATTGGTTTCCCATGGCTATTTTCTCTGAGTTAGGGCACCCCCAAAACTTGCATATCCTAACTTTATGTATGAAAACCCTTATAGAAAGGTAGGTGACACTTTTCATTGCTTGATGGGGTGGTAATTTAATTATTTTCTAGCTGTAACAATGCTGTGGCTTGAAAAGCCACAGACTAAATGGGAAGCTGGAAAATTCCAACATGCAGGCAGGAAAAGCTATAAATGCAGCCCCTCTTCCCCGCAAAAAAATCATAGATCTACTTAAAAGTTCATGGCGTTTTAATGTAACCTTATTTTGGTAATGTGATTGTGCAGATTTTGAGCATAAATTTACCAGATGGCAATGACGTGTTGTCTATCAGTGTCTGGTCTCTCCAGCTGTAACACTGGTTGTATCTCACGTTTGAAGTGAAGTCCTGTGCAGACAGGTAGCATCTGTGTTGTATTCTAGGCAACACAGCTGTGATGGTGAGACATGTTCCGTTGCACCCTTGTCTCAGAAATACAATAATATTGAGCATCAGGGGCATTAAATTCAAGTCAAAAGACTATCTTCAGAGAATAAAAAATGCTCCAATTAGGAAAAATGAAAAGCACTCAAATGAATAATTTAATCAGAGGTGGTGGCACTACACTTGTAATCCTGGCATTTGGGAAGTGGAGGCAGGAGCATCAGGACTTCAAGGCCAGCCATGGCTACATAGTGAGTTCAACACCATCACAAACCAAACCAAACTAAAATACAAAACTCAAGTGAATAGTTTATTAATATACTAACACAATTGGTTTGCATGTGAGTGATTGGGATATAATCTTTCGCATGCTCTCATTTTCATACAAACATGTGTATGCCAGGGAGTTAGATTAAGGGGCGTGTGTGTGCTGTTGCTCAGCCTGCTTGGTTGTGGTATTTTGTCTGTCATATTAAGGCTGATAAAGTTGAAAGTAGGTTAAGGCATCTGTTGCTTCTAAGAGCTAAAGTCACAGGGAACACAGTGTCTTATTTTCATGTTCTTAATGGGTGTTCTTGGAGAAGAGAATAAACTACATTTGTTTATTCAAACATATATACATATGAATACCTATTAAATATGCATGGTGAGCTGGCTTTAGTGACCACAGGCTACATATCCCAGGATAGTCTATTGTGATTTAATCTCAAGAAACAAGCCATTTTTTGTCACTAATTCCAGTCACTATTTAGATCTACATACTGGATATTTTGACAGCTATAAAAATCAGAATCAGTGCCAGGTGTAGTGGTGCAAGCCTTGAATCCCAGCCCTCAGGAGGCAGAAGCAGGTGCTTCTTTGTGAGTTTGAGGCTAGCCTGGTCTACAGAGGGAGTTCGAGGCCAGCCAGGGCTACACAGCAAAACCCTGTCTTAAAACCACCCCCAGTCAGAATCAATGCATTATCTTATTTTAATTATTTAATCTTTGTGTGTCACTTGAAAGGAGAATTAAGACATTAGACTAATAGCAGCATAATCTCATGTACTCAGATTTCCCCTGGCTAAACAAAACTTGAATCACATTTCATAATCTATTGTTCTTTAGTGTTGAAATGGTGGGCCTTTATAAATAAAGACTTATTAATCACAACTTATTAACCCAAACTCTTTTACACATTTAAGATTCAGGCAAGTTTTTTCTAGTAAGGAAGTACAGAAAATATGTATACTTAGTTTTAAACATTATTATGTCTTTGCCTCCTGGATGTACTATGGAGAAAACAGAACAAATTATAGCAAGTCAGGCTATTCACATATTTCTTACTTAGTTCGTGGGAACACTTTGCTCTCTGGCTAGCAAACAAAGAAGGCAGGGCAGAGGTAATCTTTTTTATATTAGTTATAGAACACCAGCAATCAAAAATAAACCATGATAATACAATAGTAAAAAAATTGTAATCCTGATATGATCAGAAAACACAATATTTTTGTTGAGAACTTGAAGTATCATGGTCATCAAAGAACTGTAGTTCTAATGCCCACAGATTCATTTTGATGGGAGTTTTGGGTCAAGCAAGGGAATATTCTGATAAATTTTAACCCTTTAATGTCAGCTCAATGGAGCTAGAATTTCCTTCCCTTCCCTACATTATATTTTCAAATGGTTCTGGGTCAGAATAATTGTTGATGTTTGTGTTCATTCATCTTCTCAGGCTCTGAGCTTTGCACAGGACATCTTAATTGGTCTTACAATATTGTTGTGTAGCAAAAGGGCATCCACGTTTCCCCTTAAATGAAGGTGAAAACTACCTAAAAGCCTAAATATTAGATAAAGGCTACCGATTAATCAGTAAGATAGGATACATTAGATCTTTTTATTCCTTACTTTGGTAAGAGAAACACATACACAAAATTGCAGTACCAGGCTATTGAACACAAAACACTTGGCTGTTGTGTTAGTTTTTAACCTGGTCTGACACTGACCCAGCTATGCTAAGGCTACATCTCGTGTTTATGTGAAATAAGTCTGGGGCCATTTTAAAAATGTCTCCTGCACATTTAAAACTATGGCAAAAATTAAAAAATGTAAATATGACTGGAAAGAAATTCTTTCCAAATCTACTTCTGCCCTTCTCCCAAGTCTGTACACAGAAAGATAGATTTTTTTCCAGAGCATATACACACCGAATTATCTTAATAATGGGATACCAGGAAGAAAACCAAAATTAAATGGGGAAGAAACCCCCCAGTATGCAGTATTTAAAAGTTTTTCTTTTATGTCCATTGATTCACTATTATCTAGACCACCTTCTGATTCATAGTATGATCACTGTAAATTTTTGTTTTTGTGTTTTTACTGAGACTCTCAAAGTAGGTGGAAATTAAAGACAATTTATAAAACTACAGGCATGGAGGAAATTAGAGATAGGATCTAGAAATAGTTAACACTGGCCAGGATTATGTGATAGATCTACCATTAAATTTTAACTCAAATAAAATCAAGTAGTGAATATTAAAAAGATTGAACAATGAAATTATAGGCCCCTTTGCTGTAGGGCCTTGGTGTCCTTTGGGAAGCTTTAGATGGACAGGTATGAAACAAATGTGCTTTGAATCTGTAACTATTTTTAATGAATCTTTATCTATTTTACAGTGCTGAGAACTAAACCCAGGGTGTGCTAGGCAAATGCCCTAATAATATTGGTCTGCATTTTTAGTACTGTTGCATTTTTTTTTTTTTTTTGAGATAAATCCTCACACAGTTGCCTCGGCAGCCTTTGAATTTGTAATCCTGCCTCAGCCTCCTTAGTAGGGAGGATTAGGCTTAAGCTTTGTTCCATTGCAGAGAGAAAATTTAATATAAAGCTCTTTGATATATAGTTATATATATTTACCATGTTATATGTCACAGGTATAATAAAAATCTCATATTCATTACTTGCATATCAGAAGTAGTCCCCCAAAACAAAACCACCCTAATAATCCAGCAAAAAGATTTTCACGTATATTATTTAGAGTTTCTTTTAATCAGCATAAATTTAAGCTACTGTTTACTCATCTTACAATTTCAGATATCTTTTAGAGATATAATAAAAATTTTCCTCTGTCTCAGTGTAATGGTTAATCTGAATTGTCAACTTGATAGGATCTGGAGTCCCCTTGGAAACAGCTTGCTGGTGATGATCTTGCCCACATTCTTTCTGGGCATGCCAGTTATAACATGAGGGAAGGCACCCATGTGCTATAAATTAGGATGCTACTGATGAAAAGATAAATCATGCCAGCAGTCTGAGGAGAGAAGAAACCAGATGTGCATAAGCCAGAGGAAGAGAACAGGCAAGATCACGGGGAGCCAGTCATATCTGTAGGCCGGCAGCAAAGGTAGAGTGTAGGGGGCATGCAGTTCCACTTCCTCTTGCAAGCATGAAGTGAAATCAACTGCTGATTCTGAGCGGGTGGCAGTTAGTGATCTGGGCAGAAAGACAAATCACCGGAACAGAACATGAATAAAGCTAATGATAAATAAAAAAAGAGCAGTTGCTCATAGCTGTTAGGGAAAAGCAGCTCATTCCATGTCATTCATTGTCTGCTTTGCTCATTTGTGCTCAGAACGAAGCAATTCTTATTTGTTTTTTTTCTGGCTACAGAAAATTAAAACTTGATAACATTAAAGGTTTTAGACAAATGGGATTTCTCCAACAGTCCTGAACAGGTTTTACAGTTTAATGATACTAGAAATGAGTGCCCAGTCCATCAATAACAAATTTCAGGTATCTGGCTGTAAAGGTAACCCAAATGAAAATATTCTAACATATTTAAAGGTCATATTAAACACATAAGGAAAATCCAACACTCTCCTCTCACAAATGGACAGATCTGCCAGACAGAAACTTAACAAAGAAATAAGAGAACTAACAGATGTTAGGACTCAAGTGGACTTAACATACATCTACAGAACATTTCACCCAAACACAAAAGAAAATACCTTCTCAGCACCTCATGGAACCTTCTCTAAAACTGACCACATACTCAGTCACGAAGCAAATCTCAACAGATACAGAAACTGGAAAATTGAACCTTAAGAATAAGCGACATAATTACGATTTTTTTCAGTTTTTTAATATCTACTACAGATGGCATCTAGTTTTTATATTCCAACTAAAAATAATATTACATGTGCCTGGGAAATGAGCCTCAGTCAACAACTCATTACTGAAAAATGTTCCCCTCAAGGAGATTTTAGTTTGGAATGGTCTAAACTGAGTTTTCCAGAAAACACACACACACACACACACACACACACACACACACACACACACACACACCTATGCTGAGAATTCTATAAGGCTGATGGACTGAGCAGAGCAGCATGGTTGTGGAGAGCTGGAACACTGGAGACTCAGGGCTACACTGTCTTGGGCTTGTAGTATTTCCAATAGCTATTCTTGTTGTCCACCTCTCTGTCTGATTTAATATCTTTTCAACTATCAGGCATGACTAGAATATATGGTATGAGAAAAGTTTTTCTTTCATTTTTTTCCATTTTTTTTTGGCTTTTTGAGACAGGGTTTCTCTGTGTAGCTTTGTAGATTTATTTATTTATTATGTATACATATAAATATAATATAAATATAAATATAAATAAATATATATATCTGCATGTATGCCTGTAGGCCAGAAGAGGGCACCAGATCCCATTACAAATGGTTGTGAGCCACCATGTGGTTGCTGGGAATTGAACCCAGGACCTCTGGAAGAGCAGTCAGTGCTCTTAACCTCTGAGCCATCTCTTCAGCCTGAAAAGTTTTTTTTTTTATTCAAGAAAAATAAAACAAATAAAATAAAGTTACTAATTATAAAAAAAAGACACAACATTTCACTCAAAGTTAAGGAAAGATAGATGAAGTACTGGGAAAAACAGCAACAATAACCATGAAACTGCTAATTTTAGAGAAATTATTAAGAGAAAAATTGAAATAGTATTACAATTTTAAAAACAGATGTTAAATGATGGGAGATTACTAAGAAAATCTTAGGTGCTAAAGAATCCAAGTCCTCTCCCATTGCACCCTTACCTCTTTTTCTTACCTTCCCTCCTCTCCCTCCCCCTTCCTCCTCCTCCTCCTCTTCCTCCTCCTCTTCCTCCTCCTTCTCCACTATTCTTTCCTAGTCTCTTCTTTCAGAATCCACTAGAAGAGCAAGGCCACATGCCCCAAGAAACATTACTATGACCTCTTTTTACATAAAGCCTAGAGGGAAAATGAACCATGTTCTGTCTCTGATACCTGGACAGAAGGTAGGCTAAACTTTATGAATTTCCCTGGGTCATATCATGACCCTCTGGGAATTTCCTAAGATTGACTTACAAAGCAGTGTAACCTGGCTTTTCTTAATTTCCCTCTGAAAGGGCATCTCCCACTCTGTTGCTTAGCTCTTAAAATAAGGAAAAGTTTAGCCTTAGGCTTACATAACAAGCTCCTCTTCTGACTGCTTTCTTTCATTTAAAGAATTTTTTATTCTTTTTATTGGAACTGATGTTTCACTTCATTGATTTCATATGATTGCTTTATTAGCCAGGATTTTCTAGAGCCACAGAACTTATGGAATGAATCTCTCTCATACACACACGCATGTGTGTGTGTGTGTGTGTGTGTGTGTGTGTGTGTGTGTGTGTGTGTGATTTATTGGAATGACTTACAGGCTGTAGTCTAGATAACCCAACAATGTCTAGCTGTGAAGGAAAAGTCCAAGAATCCAGTAGTTGCTCAGTCCTACAAGACTGAGTGTCTCAGCTGGTTTTCTATATGCGCTGGAATCCTGAAGAAGTATTCTCTAGTGTCAGTGAAGGAATGGCTGTGCTGACAGGGTGAGGGCAAGTAGGTAAGGAGCAAAAGCTTCCTTCTTCTATGCTCTTTATAATATAGCCTTCCAGCAGAAGGTATGGCTCATATTAAATGTGTGTCTTTCCACATCCAGATTTAGGTTAAAGGCCTGTGTCTTCCAGCCTTTTTTTTTCAAATTAAGAAAATTTTTCATTCATTTTCATACCAATCAAAGATCTCCCTCTTCCCTCCTCCTGCCTCCCCTACCACAAGAAAGCAAGGCCTAAGATCTGGATCAAAGGTGTGTGTCTTCCTACCTCAAAGGTCAGGACTAGAAGTGGATTCACCTACTTCAAACCAAGCAGAAAATCTCTCATAGGTGTGCCCTCCATTTCTAGATTGTAGTCCATTCTAGATATAATCAAGTTGACAATGAAGAGTAGCCATCACAATTGAAGTATTTGTTTTTTTGTTTCATATTGTCTGTTGGTTTAACCGATAACCTCTGTGGAAAATTTGATGTTCTTATGTGCTAATACCACAATATATTAATTAAATTATGACTACCACAACAAGAGAGCTTTGAATTCTACCCAATTCAAGCATTCTTAATGTGTTTAACCCTGCTGAAAATTTAGATCTCATTGATACATTTTTTATTTAGTTTTTTGGCTAAGTTTTAATATATGTGTTATTTTATCTTCTACTCCTGCCTTTAGAGATATGTTACACAGTATGCACATGCTAACCCCTCAAAGTACTTAAATACAATTCTTTACCCTTGGTTTATATCTTTCTTTCTTACAGAAAATAGGTATTTTTTGTACTCATATTCCAACTATAGTTCCCCTTCCCCAACTCCTTCCAGATCCCCCCACTTCCCCAGCCATCCCATACACATTCTTTCTTTTGCTCTCTCATTAGAATACAAACATGCTTCTAAAGTAATAATAATAATAATAATAAATAATAATAATAATAATAATAATATAAATTAAAAGCAAACATATCTTTATGTTATAGAATGAAACAAACAAACAGAAAAAAACAGCAAAAGAAGTAGTGCAGGAAACACTTACTGATACTGATAAACAAATATTCACACACACAGAAATCCCATAGAAACAAAATCAGGAACTATAATATGTGAGTAAAAGACCTGTAAGGTTAAAAAAAAAAAAAGCCCAGACAGAGCATTTTGAGACAAAAAGAGGTTGAACTAAACAAACAAACAAAAACAAATGAACGACTCTCCAAAACAAACAAACAAACAAACAAACAAACAACAACAACAAAACCAAGAAAAAAACAAAAAACAAAAAACAAAAAACCTCTGGGTTCATTTTTGTGTTGGCCATCTACTGCTGGCCATGGAGCCTGCCTGTAAGTGTGGTTCTTATACCCAGTGAGACTCCATTGAGAAAACAATTTTTTCTTTTTGAGCAGTTATCAACTGGGTTAGGAATGGAGCTTATGTCCACTTCTCTCAGCACTAGAAGCAACCTGGCTCAGATCTGTGCAGGCTCTGTGCATGCTGCCGAAGTCTCTGTGAGTTCATATGTATCTCAGTCCTGTTATGTCTAGAAGACCTTGTTTCCTTAGTGTCTTCCATCCCCACTGGCTCTGACAATCTTTCCTCTTCTCTTTTGCACGTTTCCCTGGACCCTGAGGGTGGGAATTAATGGAGACATTCCATTTAGGGCTGAGCGTTCCAAGGTCTCTCACTTTCTACACATTGTCCAGCAGTGGGTCTCTGTCTTTGCTCCTATCTGATGCAGGAGGAAGCTTCTCTAATGATGGCTGAGCAAGGTACTGATCTGTGAGGGTGGCAGAATATCATTAGGAGTCATTTTGTTGGTATTTTTCTTTAGTAGAATAGTAGTATTTGGTTTTCCCATAGGTTCATGGCCTATCTAGTGTTGTTGGTTGTTTTTGCTCTTTTCAGGGCCTAACACCCAGCTCCTGAATAAATCACACATGGAGGCTTATTCTTACTTATAAATACCTGGCCTCAGCTTGGCTTGTTTCTTGCCAGCTTTTCTTAATTTTAAATTATCCCATCTATCTTTGGTCTTGGGGCTTTTATCTTTCTCTATTCTTGGATACCTTTTCTTTCCTCCTTACTCCATGTCTGGCTGTGTAGCTGGGTGGCTGGCTCCTGAAGTCCTTTTTCCTCTCTCGTTCCCTTGGTCTTTCTTCCTTTCCTCCCAGGTTTCTCCTTCTTATTCTCTCTGCCTGCCAGTCCTGCCTATCCTTTCTCCTGCCTTACAATTGGCCTTTCAGTTCTTTATTAGACCATCAGGTGTTTTACACAGGCACACTAACACAGCCTTACAGAGTTAAACAAATGTCACATAAACAAAAGTAACACCCCTTAAAATAATATTCTACAACAATCTAGTCTCAGATTCTTGACCACCCAATAAGCAGTAGGTATGAGTTCCATCTCATGGAGTGGGCCTTATTTCAAATTACATATTGGTTGGTTACACTCACGAGCTTTTTGCCACTACTGTACCAGCCTGTCTTGCAGGAAGGTCACCACTGTAGATTAAAAGGTTTGTTGCTTGGTTAGTGTTTACCTTTCTCTGTTGGTAGCAATGTAGAGTGCCTTCCAGTACCATGAATACTAACTAGTCAGTAGGCTTGAAGGTGCTAATTTGGCACCAGCTCTACTTGTCTGTGTTTGGTGATTTGTGTAGGTGTCTTCAGCAGGCCTTACTATCAGTTTGTGGAGAGCAACCAATAGTCTTGGCAATAGCCTAGGTTGTTTGTGCATTTCCATGGAACTCCTTAGGCCAACAACTCAATTAGGTGCCACCCATTTGCAGCACTGGGAGGTCCTGTTTGTTGGTGGGAGGATTTGTCTCCCTCATTACTTGGTGATTTCAACTTAGATTTCATTCCTATGTGTACACATTTTAAGATGCATATAGTATATTAGGTTTCCATATGATCCTTCAAATGGTGCTTTATTTTAGCTGCACCTCTCCATATTCCATCCATTACACCCCTCCTCTCTCCTCCTCCCTGTTTGATCCTCCCAGTCCAGTACACCCCCATCATTCATATCTATTCTATTTCCCCTTTCTGTGGGAGATCCTTCCATCCCTCCTATCTCCTTACTCTGTGTGTAACCTCTGTGGTTGTACTTGTTATAGCCTGCTTATGAAAGACTTAACAGCTAACATCCACATACAAAAGATTACATACCGTATTTGTGGTTTGGGATTGAGTTACCTTAGTCAGAATAATTTTTTTCTAGCTCTACCCATTTATCTGCAAATGACATTTTTGGCTGAGTAATACTCCTTTGTGTGAATGTACCACATTTTCCTTATCCAATCCAATCATCTGTTGACTGACCTAGGCTGTTTCCACTTTCTGGCTACTACAAATAGAGCAGCAGTGAACATGGTTGAACAAAAATATCTGTAGCAGGATTTAGGGTTCTTTGTGTATGTGCCCAAGAGTACTATAGCTAGCTCTTGCATTAGATTTATCTCCAACTTCCCAAGGAACTGCTATGCTGATTTCTTTAGTGACTATACAAGTTTTCACTCCCACCAGAAGTAGATGAGGGTTCCCCTTACTCCTTGCCAGCCTGAGCTATCATTTGTTCTATTGATTGTGGCCACTCTGACTGGGGTGACTTAAGATGAGAACTCAAAGTAATTTTGATTTGCATTTCTCTGATGACTAAAGAAGACATTTAAATGCTCTACAGTCATAGTGTTCCCCATTTTTACTCTTTGTACCCCATTTTTAATTGGGTTATTTGTTTTCTTGATGTTCAGGTTTTTAAATTATTTATATAATTTAGAAATTTAGCCCTCTATCAGACATGCAGTTGGAAAAATCCTTCCCCACTCTGCCACTTTGTCTAAACTCCTTTGCAGTTTTCAGTTTCATGAGGTCCCATGTCTTAATTGTTGATCTTAGTGCCTGTGCTATCAGTGTTCTGTTCAGAAAGCCTTTTCTTGGGCCAATGAGTTCAAGGCTATTCCCTACTTTTTATTCTATCAGGTTCAGTGTATCTGGTTTTATGTTGAGGTTTTTGATCCATTTGGAGTTGAGCTTTGTGCACAGTGATAGATATGGGTCTATTTGGATTCCTTTACATGCATCTAACTAGTTTGACCAGCATTACTTGTTGAAGATGCTTTAACCACTGTGTATTTCTGCCTCCTTTATTAAAAAAAGTCAGATGTCCAAAGGTGTGTGATTTATGTCTGGGTCTTCAGTTTGATTCTGTTGTTCAACATGTCTGTTTTTATGCCAAGACCATGCTGTCATTGTAATTATAGCTCTGTAGTAAACTTGAAATTGGTGATCATGATACTTTCAGCATTTATTTTATTTCTCAGGATCATTTTAGCTATTTGGATTTTTGTTTTTTTGTTTCCACATGAAGGTGAAAATTGTCCTTTCAAGTTCTGTGAAGAACTATGTTGGACTTTTGATAAGAATTACATTAAATATTCAGATTACTCTTGGTAGGAGGTACATTTTCACTGTATGCATTCTACCAATCCATTAGCATGGAAGATCTTTTCATCTTCTGATACTTTCCCTGACTTATTTCTTTGATATGTTAAAAATTTTTAATATGCAAGTCTTTTACTTGCTTGGATAGAATTACAAGACATTTTTTGAGGCTATTGTGAAACATTGTTTCCTGAGGGAGACAGCTCCCGCATTTTCCCCCAGGGCACCTTTGAGGAGGAATAAGTGAGAAATACATTGATAGAAATATAGATGAGAGAGACAGAAACATAGGATAGCTTGGAAGGACCTGGGTAAACCTACCAGCCCATTATATCTTTACTAAAGGGCTTTTAAAGGAATGCCAAGGGGTGGAGCAAAAAACCTCCCCACTCCCCAGCACAGCCAAGTGCAGACCATCCTAAACACCTGGTGACCATGCATGTGGTCAAGCCATCTCCCAATGCAGCTCTGCTGTGTAAAGCAAGCTCAGATTTCACTAGGAAGCTTTTGTGGGCTCCCATCGTTTCCAGATTTCTTTTTCAATCTGTTTATCATTTACATTTAGGAAGGCTATTGATTTTTGTGTGTTAATCTTATATCTTGAAACTTTGTTGAAAGTGTTTATCAGCTATAGAAATTCCCTTAGGAATTTAGTTAGGGTCACTTATGTATGCAATCATATCATCTTCAAATAAGGATATTTTTTATTTATTCCCTTTCTATTTGTATCCCCTTGATCTCCTTCAGTTGTCTTATTGCCTTAGCTAAGACCTCAAGTACTACATTGAATAGATATATGGACAGTGGACAACTCTGTCTTGTTCTTGATTTCAATGCCACCAAGTCTTCATCTCATTGATTCTTTGTATTTTTGTTTCTTAGTTTTTTTTTTTTTTAAACATTTAAAAACTTGTATTGATTTCATTTCTGAGTTTGATTATTTCTTGCCATTTGCTCCATTTGGATGTTATTTCTTCTTTTTTGTTCTAGAGCTTTCAGGTATGCTGCTAAGTTACTAATATGACATTTATCAATTTACATTGTTGAACCAACACTGCATCTCTAGGATGAAGCCTACTTGATCATGGCAGGTGATGTTTTTGCTGTGTACTTGGATTCAGTTTGCAAATATTTTATTGGTTTATAATTCTTTTGGTTGGTCCATTTGATTTATGATGTTGTTTTGCTTTAGAATTCCTTTGTTTAGTTTTTGTCTGAATCACCTGTCTTCTTGTTCCAGAGTAGGGTATCAAAGTCACCCACTCTCATTGTGTGAAGGGCAATATGTGATTTTAGTTGCTAGTAGTTTTTCTTTTATGAACTTGGGTGCTCTTGTGTTGGTACATGAATATTTAGAGTTTCAATGTCCTCTTGGTGTATATTTCCTTTGATGACTCTTTAGTGTTCTTCCCTTTCTCTTCAGATTAGTTTTTGCTTAAAGTCTATTTTATAAAATGACTACACCAACCTGCTTCTTGGGTTCATTTGCCTTGAATAACTTTTTCCATCCTTTTACTCTGAGGTGATGTCTAGCCTCAATGTTGAGGTGTATTTCTTGGATGTAGAAGAAAGATGGATCCTGTTTTTTCTTTCTTTTTTTTTCTTTTTATTTGGAGCTGAGGATCAAACCCGGGGCCTTGCGCTTGCCAGGCAAGTGCTCTACCACTGAGCTAAATCCCCAACCCCGATCCTGTTTTTCAATCCATTCTGTTAGTCTGTTTCTTTTTATTGGGGAATTGAGACCATTTATGTTGAAAATTATCAGTCAGCAATGTTTGTTGATTCCTGTTATTTTGTTGGTATGATATAGGTCCCCGCCCCACTTTTGGTTTGCTGGTCTAGAATTATTTTTTTCCTTTCAGATTGGAATTTTTCTTCTAGCACTATCTGCAGTGCTAGATTTGTAGATAGCTATTGCTTAAGTTTGGTTTTATTGTGGGATGTTTTTCTTTCTCCATTTATTATAATCGAAAGTTTCGCTGGGTGTAGGGGTCGGGACTGGCATCTATGGTCTCTTGGAATTTGTAGCACATCCTCCCAGTCCCTTTGACTTTTATAGTATACACTGAGAAATCAGGGGTTATTCTAATGGGTCTGCTATTATAGGTTACTTAATCTATTCTCTTTGCAGCTTTTAATATCCTTTCTTTGTTCTGTACATTTAGTGTTTTGATTATGTGTTGTGTCAGATATTTCCTTTCTGATCCTGTCTATTTGGTGTTATATATGCTTCTTGTAACTAGATAGGCAACTCCTTTTTGTGTTTTCTTTTATGCCTTCTCCCCATTGAAAATAGATGCATTTCTTACATAATGTATTCTGGTTATACTTTTCCTTCCCTCTACCCTTCCCAGATCATTCCCATCTCCCCCCATCCATATTTATTCTCTTTCTGTCTCTCATTAGAAAAAAACAGGCTTCTAAAAGATAATATTAAATATTACAAAATAAATTGTAATAAGATAAAACAAAAACAACCACATCAAAGTTGGATAGGAGAAAGCAACAGAAGGAACAAAGCCCAAAAGAAGGCACAAAAATCAGAGACCCACTTGTTTGCACGCTCAGGAATCCAATAAAAACACTAAACTGGAAGCCATAATTTATAAGGAAGAGGACTTGATACAGATCTGTGAAAGCCCTGTGCATGCTGTTTCAGTCTCTGTAACTTCATATGAGATTTGCTCATGGTGATTTAGAGGGCCTTGCTTTCTTGGTGTCCTCCATCCCCTCTCACTCTACTCTATTTCTGCCTCCTCTTTCATAGGGTTCCCTGAACTCTGAGGGGAAGGATTTGATGGAGATATTATGTTTAGGCCTGAGGAAACTCCTTTTTAAGGTAGGGACATTTTATTCTATGATTTTGTTCAATATATTTTTTGTGCCTTTGACCTATGTTTCTTCTCCTTCCTCTATTTTTTTTTATTCATTCACAGAAATTTTTTAACAGTTCCCTAGATTTCCTGGATGTTTTGTGGCTAAATTTTTGTGTTTAACATGTTTTTTGATTGAGTTGCTTGTTTATTCTATTGTGTTTTCAATGCCTGAGATTTTCTTCCATCTCTTACATTCTGTCAGTAAGGCTTGACTCTTAGGTTTTTGTTAGACTTCCTAAGTTTTTCATTTCCAGTTTTACCTATTTGAGCTTTCTTTAATGATTCTATTTCTGCTCTCATGTCTTGAACTGCTGTCTTCACTTCATCCCACTGTTTGTTTGTGTTTTTATAGACTCCATTAATGAATTCATCCATACCCTCTTTAGGGGCCCTGAACATGGTCCTAATAGCTACTTTCAAGTCCTTGTCTTGTGCTTCAGCTGTGTTGTATTTCTCAGGCCTACTAGAGTGGGGTTACTGGGTTCTGAAGGAGACACATTGTCCTAGCTGTTATTGTGTTTTCACAATGGTGTCTAGGCATCTGGGTTTGGGACGATTGTAATTCCAGGCATTGGTATCTGGTTTTGTGATGGGGGAATATCTTTCTATATGCTGTGAAAATATGTTGCTCTGGTTGATAAATAAAGCTGTTTGGCCTATGGCAAGGCAGCTTAGAGGCAGACAGAAAATCCAAACAGACAGGAAGAGAAAGGAGAAAAAGAGCAGACGCTAGCCGCCACTGAAGGAACAACATGCTAGCGGACCAGTAAGCCACAACCATGTGGCGACTTATAGATGAATAGAAATGGGTTAATTTAAGATATTAGAACTATCTAGCAAAAAGCCTGCCATTGTCATAGTTTAAAAATAATATAAGCCTGTAAGTGTTTAGTTGGGTCTGAGTGGCTGCGGGGCTGGCGGATGAGAGAGAGACACAGGGGGACACAGGAAAACATTTAGCTACAGTTTTGCCTTTATTGAGTGAGGGTTCCATTCCTTGGCTTCTGTTTCCCTCTGTGGATCTTAGGAGAGTTTCTGTGATTTGTCTGGAATGGAGTGCTTCTGAGCCCTACCAGGTGTAGCCCCTGAGAGTCCTGGGTAGAATGAATTTCTTGGTTGTAAGATCTGATATGAAGGAATGTGGATGGGCTAGAGGGGGTCCTGAAGAAGTAGGAGATCTGGATCCGCCATTAGGATCTATGGATCCCCCAGGGAGAGGAGTCACAGAGGAAGGACAGGCCACTGCAAGTCGTTTGCTACTAGGTTTGAGGTGACACCGAGGGATTTGATTCCATTCCTCTTTTAATATGATTGAGGACTCTTAAAAATTAAGTTTTCTAAATTAGCCAAATTTATTTAAGTTTATTGTAGAACTTGGATTTTAAAAACAAAAATAATTCTCAGTTCCAGCAGGTCCAATTGTCTAGGCTTGGCCACCTGCCCAATATGCCAGCTAAAGAGAGAGAGAAAAACAAAACAAAACAGTGGTAAGGGATAAGGAAAGGAAGTTTGATCAAATGTGAAAGACAAATGAAAGAGCCCAGTAACTTCAGGGCTGTTTGAAATAATTGATAGTGGGTATTAGTGAGCATGACCCCATAGGTTCGTATATTTTAATTTCTGATCCCAAATTGGTGAAATGGTTTGGGAAGAACTAGAAAGCATGACCTTTTTAGAGAGGTGTGTCACTGGGGGTGGGCTTTGAGGCTTCTAGATACGTGCAACATTCCAAATCCCACTCTTTGTATCACATGGTTGTGTCTTAAGTTAGCAGCTCTTAGCTACTGCTCCAGTGCCATGTCTGCCTACCTGCTGCCATACTCCCTGATGCGATAGTCATGGATTCTAACCCACTGAAGCTGTAAGTCCCAAACAAACCCTTCCTTCTGTAAGTTGCTGTGATGGCTATCCTTGGCTGTTAACTTGACTACATCTGGAATTAACTAAACCTCCAAAATGGAGGGGCACACTTAGAAAGGATTTTTGCTTAATTTGAAGAGGCAAGATCTATTTCTAATCTGGATTTTTGAGTTAGGAAGACACACGTTTAATTTGGATCTTTTGAGCTGGGAAAGCCCTCTTATCTGGGCCACACTTTCTGCTGGAAGCCTATGAAAGGACATGGAAGAAGAAGCTTTTGCTCTTTGCCTACTTGCCCCCACCTTGCTAGCAAGTCAATTTTTTAAAAGATTTATTTATTTATTATGTATACAGAAGAGGACACCAGATGTCATTATGGATGGTTGTGAGCCACCATGTGGTTGCTGGGAATTGAACTCAGAACCTCTGGAAGAACAGTCAGTGCTCTTAACTTCTGAGCCATCTCTCCAGCCTGCAAGTCAGTTCTTTCACTGGCATTAGAACTTACTTCTTTGGGATTCTGGCATATACTGAAGACCAGATTTCAGCCTTGTGGGCTGAAAAACACTAGATTCTTAGACTTTTCATTCATAGGGTTCATAGGCAGTCATTGTTGGATTAGCTGGATACCAGAAACAATAGGAACAACAGACTCACAGAAGCTGAACCAAGTCACTACTGAATGCAAATGGGTCAAAATAGAGATTAAGAAAGAAATTAAAGACTTTCTAGAATGCAGGTCTCCTTGCCCTCAGGGATCGTTGGCCACTAGCCCACAAGGACGATGAAGGGAGCAGAGTGGCAGGCAGGGTCCAGACAACTGTGAGCATGATGGAAAGAGCTTCTCTAGTCAGCTTTAGAGAGATAGCTTAGTTTATTGTACCAGGGGTAAGATATATAAGGGTTCTTAGGGTTATGGGCAGGAAGGGCTGATTGGTCCTAACATAGCACCTAATTATTATATGGGTGGGAGGAAAGAGTGAGGCTTATCTGCTGGATCACACAGCGTTTGCAGGGAACTCTGTGCAGGGTCATCCTCCACATAAGGTCAGGCATCTCATCTTAGAGACACTTTCCAATTAAGGTTAGATCAAGAAGAGGAAGCCCCACTGAGAAAGGGAGTCCTCCATTTTGTGCTGAGCTCAGAGAGCTATCCAGACATGGTGGACTGTGATCTTAATAGCAGGGTTCTCCAACACTAGAGTTCAATGAAAATCGATACACAGCATATCCAAACTTACGAACACCTTGAAAACAATTCTAAGATGCAAGTTCATACCACTAAGTGCCTACATTAACCCCCCCCCAAAAAAAACCAAAAGGAGCAATCTCATATTAATAACTTAAAAGCACACCTGAAAGCTCTAGAACAAAAAGAAGAAATCACACCTAAAAGGAGCACATGGCAAGAATAATCAAACTCAGGGCTAATATCAATAAAATACAAAACAAAACATAATAAAAACAATACCAAAAAATTAGTGAAACAGAGTTGGTTCTTTGATAAAATCAATAAGATTGACAAACCCCTATCCAAATTGACTAGAAGGCAGAAAAAGAAGATCTAAACTAACAAAATTAGAGATGTAAAGAAATGTAACAACAGATACCAAGGAATCCAGAGAATCACAAAGACATTCTTTAAAAACCTGTACTTCACCAAGTTGGAAAATAAAAAAAAAATTAAAAAAAGGATATTTTCCTCAATGTATACCACCTATCATATCAAACTTAAATCAAGATAGATAAACAATTCTAAAACACCTATAACCCCTAGTAAAATAGAAGCAGCAATTAAAAGTCTACCAACCAAACACAACTCAGGGCCATATAGTTTTAGCCCAGAATTCTACCAGACATTCAAAAAATATTAATGGCAATACTCATCAAATTACTCTAAAAAATCAAAACAGAAGGAACATTGCTCAGTTATTTTTTTACAAGGCCACAGTTACCCTGATGCCCAAACCACATAAAGTCTCATCAAAGAAAGAGAATTATAGGCCACTTTCCATTGTAAACATAGATGCAAATATTCTTATTTGCAAGCTGAATACAAGAGCATGTCAAAAACATCACCTACCATGATCTAGAAGACTTTATCCCAGAGATGCAAGGATGATTCAATACATTCAAATTGATAAACGTAATTCACTATATAAACAGAAAGACATATAAACTGAAAGACAAAAAATAACCAAACAAAAATCATATTAAAAAAAGACATCATAGCCGGGCAGTGGTGGCGCACGTCTTTAGTCCCAGCACTCGGGAGGCAGAGGCAGGCGGATCTCTGTGAGTTCGAGGCCAGCCTGGTCTCCAAAGCGAGTTCCAGGAAAGGCGCAAAGCTACACAGAGAAACCCTGTCTCAATAAACCAAAAAAAAAAAAAAAAAAAAAAAAAAAAAAAAAAAACCCAACCCAAAACAAAACTACATGGTCATTTCGTTAGATACAGAAAAGGCCTCTGTCAAAAACCAACACCCCTTTATGATAAAAGCCCTGGAGAGATTAGGGATACAAGTGACATACTTTCATCAATAAACATAACCATAGACAGAATCAACTTAAATTCTACTAAAATTAAAAACAAGACAAGGTTGCCTGCTTTCTCTCTACCCATTCATTATAGTACTTGAAGTCTTACCTAGAGCCACAAGACAACTAAAAGAGATCAGAGGGATATAAATAGGAATGGAAGAAGTCAAAATATCTTTATTTGCAGAGGATATGAGTGTATGCATTAGTAACCTTGAATAATAAAAGCAGCATGGCACAAAAACAGACATGGAAGATGATGATGCATGCACAAACCCATACACCTATGGATACCTTATTTTTTGATAAAGAGGCCAGAAATACACATTGGAAAAAACCCCCAGAATCTTCAACAAACAGTGCTGGTCAAACTGGATGGCTGCTTGTAGAAGAATCCAAATAGATCCATATTTATCCTGTTCAAAACTCAACTAGAAATGGATCAAAGACCTCAACCTAAATCCAGATACACTGAACCCAGTGGAAGGGAAATTGCCTTGAACTTGTTGGCACAGGAGACAACTTTCTGAACAGAATACTGTTAGCACAGGTGCTAAGATCAATAATTAATAAATGAGAGTTCATGAGACTGAAAAAATAAAAAAAAACTGACATTTTTGTATCTTTTGATGTGAATATTTTTTCTTCCCATTTGTTACCATAAAACATGGGTAGAGACTTTGTACAATTTTTATAAATGGTGAGATCACTTAGCCTTGTTCCTCCCATCAGGAGACATTCCCAATGTTTCCTTACATAATATATCAACTGTAGATTTTTTAATAGATAATTTTTATCAGCTAAAGTAATTTTTTTCCTTTTGCCTCTCTTCTATTCCAAGACTATTCAGAATGTTACTAGAAAGGGATGTTGGACATTGGCAAATGTCTTTTCTTCAATTATGTATTTGATTGTATCTTTTTTCCTTCGAATCTGTTTAACTAACTTGATTTTATTTAGGATGTTTTATCTCCCTGCAGTATGTTAGTTAAGAAAATCATCCCATTAGATAAATTCCATTTATTAATTGTGGGCAGACTTTTCTGTTCTACCAGCCAGTTCCCAAATAACTATACAGACTTATTATTAATTATAAATGCTCTGTTGATAGCTCAGGTTTGTTACTAACTAGCTCTTACATTTTAAATTAACCCATGTTTCTTATCTATGCTCTGCCATGCGGCAGTACCTTTTTTCAATATGGCAAGTTCATCTTGCTTCTCTCCACATCTTGCAACTCCTCCTGATACCCAAGACTCTGCCCCTCTTCTTCCCAGCATTCTCTCTGCCTCGAAAATCCTGCCTACCCATTGGATAATCAGCTTTTTTATTAACAGTGAGAGCAACATGTTTTCACAGTGTACAGAAGGATTACTCCACAGCAGGTAATTATGCCTATCCTTCAATATAACTGCACACTTAGGTTGTCCATATACACACTGTCACCCTCCTGTTTCCTCTCTTTTTTTCACTACCTGATTTAACCTTCTTTATTTCTGAGCCAGTGTTTCATTACCAAGGTTACAACAAGTTCAAGTGCAGTAAAGTTGCACCTATGTTTATTTTGAAATGAAGAATATTCAATCTCAAAGATTATTATAGCAAATATTTAAAAACGAAAGATTCAAAGTAAGGCATCTATTTTATGGACTACTGTAATATACATATATAATACAAATATATAGTATATATATATATTGTATGATTTCTTAACATATGGAGTATATGAAATTTTTTGTATAAAGGTACAATTTGTATTATATATTTAAATTACTTTATATAATGTATATATGTAAAATCACAGACAACATTATGGGAACATTTTAAACATCTAAGTAATGTGAACATTTAAATGTTCCTTTAAAATACACAATGGGCATTTCAGACTGCACTGGATGATGATATACTGCCACATATAGTTCAGAGGTTGTGACAACATGGATTAGTGAAAAAAGTAATCCTCAGTATAATAGAAACTCCAGTGTCTCTCTGTATGAAAAAAAAATGGTTATTAGACAAAATTATAAAAGAATTGTTCTCTAGTATCCTAATTTGCATGATTTCTTAATGGCAGTATATGAAATTTGTTTTATATTATTTATATTCTCTCTCTGCAATTTAAACCTATATAGCAAGAGTCAATACTCCTTTAATAGCGAAATGAATTGTTACCTAATAGATACACCATACTCAAAGTTCATGATCATTTAAATTCCTTGATTTCTTTCTCCTTAAATAATTTTTCCTGTTTCATATTTCAGCACAGAGCACTAACTAGAGCCCAAAGAGATGTCATACAATATCCATCAGGAAAAGTATCTGAAACAAATGTAACAGTGCTGCACTGATTCCCTTCAGACATAAGAGACACAAAGTAAATTAGCCCTGAAAACGGAGAATGGTTTATTAAATAAGACTATGAGCTATTCTCTTTTTTTTCTAAGCCAAAGAATAAAAAAGTGTTTTGGAAGGTAATCAGAGAAGTACAAGATGGTTGAATAAACGTACTCAGCACTCACCTGATCTCCCACAAGGTAAAACCCAAGTACTAGCTGTATAAGTACATGGAGGCTGGAGACCAGAAGAGAATGCTGAGATTCAAGCACAGAAAAACAGAAACTTTGTATACTCTGGGAGCCCGAGCCAACAAACATAGCAAGAAAAGTAGAGCCATCACCCCTGCCTAGTGAGGAAGGAGCGTTCTTCTGTGGGAACAAAGGTGGAACAGTCCCAGAAGATGCTGTCAGTTTAGACAGTGGCGGTTCTTGCTGTTGGGAAGATTGTACAGTATTCTGGCTTTGGAAAAAGGCCGCCTGGTGCTCTGGTAAATCCTCAGGGTGCAGTAGTCTGGAGCTATCTTGAGTAACTTATTGTCTGAATTTGGACTGTGTTAGGGGTTTGGAAAACCTTGTTTGTTATTGTCATTGAAACCTCACAGAAGTGATGGATCACTCTGGTTTAATAATAGCAGCCATAGGAGCCAACTTGGCCCAGTGGAGTGACTGATAGAAACCTGCTGGGAATGTTACATATGGGGACCAGGTGTTGTCACGTAAATGGAGGCATAGGGTGCTATTCACAAAAGCCAGGAAATTCAGGAGACCTCTGAGGTATGAGGCGTTGTCCATTACCTGTGACACTGCATTGGTTCTAGAAGTGAAACATGCCCTAATACCCAAACGATCCCTGCCATCCCTCTCCTGGGACTGTACATGGGCTCTTACTCCTAAGAAGGTAGAGAAGAAACTCAGCGTTAGAAAGATTACCTGTCCGCAGAGCCATGCTGGACTAGTGGTTATAAGCAAAGCCATGGTGGCTCCAGCCCTTACTTCACCAAGATATTTACATCATAAGAATGTCTCATATTTAGTTTAAAATCATTCCTTACAGAGCCTCAACTGAGAATTTTGCCCATTTACAGTGATGGCTTACTCCCACTACTTTCTAAGTACTATGACAGAAAGAGAAGGGGTGGTTGAAAAGTACCCAGCTGTGGCCTCATCTCCAAGCAAGCACATGTGGGAATATGTCCTAGTAAACTTTTATTGTTAATTTGATACAGCCTAAAGTCAGCTGAGAGGAAAACCTGGCTGCCACGTTCAGTTGATGTTCCAGGAAGGCCCGCTCTTTCCTGAAGGGAAACAGAGGAGGAGTGGATCTAGGGGGAAGGGGAGGTGAGGGAAGGCATACAGGAGGGAAGGAAGAGGAAACTGTGGTCAAGATGTATATGAGAGAAGAATAAATAAGTTTATAAAAGGGAAAAAAAGATCTGCAGAGATCAGATTGGCCCATGTGAGCATCTATTGGGAACTTCCTTGATTATCGATTGATGGAGGAGAACCCATTTCACTGTGGGCAGTCCTGTGCCTAGGCAGGCGATCCCAGCTGTGCGATTAAAGATCTTAACAAAGATGACAACAATAGACATGTTGACATGGAAGGAAGAACTCTCGTGGGGCCTCAACCGTAGGCAAAGGACAGGCAACAAAGGAGTGCTTTGAGTAGGTGAAATAGTATATATAACACGAACTGCTAAATGGTCTTATTAATAAAACAAAACAAAACAAAACAAAACAAAACAAAACCCAGAGCCAGATATCAAGGTGAAAGCTGAAAGATCAGAGAAACAGAACAAGCCAACCACGTTCTTACCTCTATGAAATCCTTGGCCTCCAGAGAGAGACTTCCTGTTTACTCATACCTTATATACCTTTCTGTGCCCTTCCATCTTCCTTCCTTCCTAGTCCTGGGATTAAAGGCATGTGCCACCATGCCTGGGTCTGTTCCCAGTGTGGCCTTGCACTCACAGAGATACAGATGGATCTCTGCCTCACAAGTGATAGGATTAAAGGCATGCTCTACCACTGCCTGACTTCTGTGTTTAATATAGTGACTGGCTTTGTCCTCTGATCCCCAGGCAAGCTTTATTAAGGTACACAATATATCACCACAAGTATTCCCCGAGGAAGAGTCCCCTTTTAGCTATACAACACCAAGTGGTCAGCCCTGAAATCCTAAATATACAAGTAACATTAGATGGACTGGGAATATTATATTCATATATTTAGAA
Source organism: Onychomys torridus (assembly GCF_903995425.1). Lineage (NCBI taxonomy): Eukaryota > Metazoa > Chordata > Mammalia > Rodentia > Cricetidae > Onychomys > Onychomys torridus. Next base: position 54,718,527 of record NC_050458.1, read on the forward strand.
GGTGTGTGTGTGTGTGTGTGTGTGTGTGTGTGTGTGTGTGTATGTAAAACCAATTAAATAAGTAAAAGCCATGAATTTGAGAGAGAGCAAAGAGATGTGCATAGGAAGGATTGGAGGGAAGAAAGCAAAGGGGAAGTGATATGTTTGTGTTTTAAATGAAAAAAAAAAAAGCTAGATAAGAATGAGCCTGAGAGTGAGTAAAAAAGCAAGCCAGCCAACAGTGTTCTTCCATTCCTTCATGGTTTTGCTTCAGATTGAGTTCCTGACTTCCCTCCACACTGGACCATGGCCTGGAAGTAGAAGAAGAAATGAACCTTTCCTCTTTAAGTTGTTTTGTGTCACAGCATTTTATCACACCAATAGAGACCCAGTTAAGACAGAAGGCCTGAAGTATCCACAGGGACGAATCCTAGAAAGTGTTTCTGGGATTGTACCCACGGAGGTCCACTGTCAATGCTCTACAACTGGTTTGCTCACATATTAACAACAAACCACTGTGAATGTCCCAGATACAGGGCTATGATTTGTGGCTGTCTCTCTCTAAGAAGCACCCATCCCTGTAATAGCATGCGGTCAGAGAACACATGCTTTAGTCATCTCAGCAGCATGGAGAAAGCCAGCATCAGAGACTCACTCAAGTGAAAACACCCAAGTCATTCTTGCCCGAGGAAGCTTATTACCATGGAATAATGGAGGTCACATCTCTCATTGTAGGACTAACTGTGTGAGGTATAATCCCACGGACTCTGATATCTATGCTGTAGGCACTTGAACTGCTATTATGCTAGTATTCTCACACTTTAGGTAAATAATAAGAATGATTCTTTGTTTTTTTTTTTTTTTGTTTTGTTGTTGTTTTTTTTTGGAGCTGAGGATCAAACCCAGGGCCTTGCGCTTGCTAGGCAAGTGCTCTACCACTGAGCTAAATCCCCAACCAAGAATGATTCTTTTAAAATATCAACGAGGTATCAAAGAACACAGATAAACACTAATTGAAATTAGAATGATGAATGCAGATTATGAGTGAGAAACTTATCAGGGAGATAAGTAGAAAAGTACCAATCAGAAATAAAAATTCAGAACCCCAGAATAAGAGAAACTCAGTGTAGTGCTTCAAGAGCAGATGAGATAAAATATAATGAAGAATACTAAAACTTAAAGACAGTCTTATTAAATATCACATTCAAATACCCATTCACCTTGTTATCAAAGAAGCTGCTTTCTGAAGCAGATGGAATTACTAGGAAAAAACACATAAGAATTGAAAGATTTTGGGAAGCAGATCTATTGGAAGTCTTGTTAAAGGTCATCATCCATGGTGATCAAATAACACATGGTAGACAGGGCACCTGAAGAACCTGCTTGGGGAGCTAACAGACAAGGAGGGTGGGGGATACTGACAAACTGATGTATCAAGATTCTTGCTAAAAAATGCTGTGTGCAGATCAACATGGAGCCCCAAAGTTGGATGTTAGTAGAAAAAAAGTTCAGAGCATTCTTAAAACAACTTGGTTGATTAGATGATCATTGTTAGGTTATAAAACAAACAAATGCAGATAACAGCTACATCATAAAGAGAAAAATCTCAAACTCATATGGTTACTAGCAAAAGCCCAGACTTTGAATAAACACTTAGATATATTTAAATCGCTCTATACCATGCTGTTTTTAGTTTTGTACACTTCACACTTCACTGTAGAAAGCCTGGTTTTTCTCTATCTGTTATTGGAAACACATTATTTGAGGTAAATAGTGAAGGACAATTGTTCAAGGTGCAAGGAGGCCATTTTCCATTCTTAAAGTGGAGAAGAACGTTCCTGCCTCCTGGGGAGGTTCTTTCTTGAGGACGATGGTGGGTTCTAGGAAGTTCTGTTCTACTTCAGTATGTACACTTGCTTGTTTCAGGTACAAAGTAAGATTAAATGTGAGCTGAACACACCAGAATACTTACCATAACAAACATGAAAAGTACCAATTGTTACAGTGCAGCCTCTTGTCTCCCTCCTCCAAAATTATTTTATATGACACTAAAAAGTATCAATATCAATGGTAATGACCACAGACAATATACTTAAAAAATGTTGGTTGCTTATTCAAACTCTATATGCATCACTTACTAAGAGCAAGAGTCTGGACAAAGTATCAAGGTTATTTAAGCATCCACTTTCTCAAATGAAACATGAGTTGATAATATTCATCATTTGGGTTTGTTATGGTAATAAAATATCTTGTGTATGCTGATATATAATAGGAACTCCAAGATACAAGTCATTATGCAAATGCTTGTATAATAAGGTTAATGAATGATGATGTTAATTAGGGATTTTGGAATAAAGAAAAAGGAGAAAGCACAATATTAGACAATAACAAAATTTCTGTGTCTGAGAATAGAAATCAGCCCTGGGATTCTTGACTAGCAAAACAAAGAGTCAAGATGTATTATAATCATCCCCACTATACAAATGGGAAAACATGATTGTTTACCAGAAGAAAGATAAGACTTTAATATAGTCTACAAAATAATTCTCACTCAAAATTTTACAGTGGAGGAACAGATGAAGGTTTTAATGGATGTTGATGGGCACCCTGGCTACATTCTTCCTTTCTCCCAAGCTACCAAGGGCTGGCTGGGTGAAGGTCAAGAAAGAGGAAATGGGCTGGGGACAGTGGGTCGTGTGAGTGCTGGTGGCTGCCCACCTTAGTTGTATAGCTCTAACGGTTGGCTTTCTGGGGTCCTGGGCAAACTGTTGACCCATGGCAATCATCTTTTTGGGAGTGGTTGGCCTAGCAGTCAGTTTCTCCTCCCCCTGAGCCTACATCTTTGCTTCCAGGATACTCATGTGAACCTGAATGTTTCTATTAAGATCTGCTGAAGTCCCTCAGGGACAGAAAGGTATCACTCCAGGTTCTCCATAACCAAGTACACAAAGCAGGATGGATGGTTGGTCAAAGGGTTCTGTTTGCCAAAAGTGGAGTCATGAGGACATGACTGAGATGAATTATTTTGTGGCTTAAGGAAAGAAACAGAAGCAAAGCCCTGCAGAGAAGATGCGCTTCTGGGATGACTAAGGCTGCAGTTGATACAGATGGAAAAATCAAAGGATTAGGCAGTGTCCCTGGGAATGAAGAATGGCTGAGAAAGGCTGAGCTCTAGCTTCACAGTGTTGGCAAAGCTCTTTCACCTTTGAGGGCATCCGTAGCAAGAAATGCAGCCATGTAGCAGCTCTGAACAAGGATGGGGCCATGTTCTCAGCTCCTGGGCAAAAGTGTCTTGTTGTCCAGGAATTGACTGGGAAGTCAACCCAGAGTGTGAACAGCCATGGAGCTTGGTGTCCCAAAGGAGAGCACTGGTGGTCAGGATGGTCAAGTCAACCAAAACCATGGGCCACTATGTCTGTATGGAGAACTGGCATTTGTCCTTCCCGCCACCTGAGCTAGGTATTAAATTGGAACTGTTTTGTCTGGGCTAGCTGTCAGCCATGCCACACACCAGTCCAAAAACTTCTTATAAAAGAACCTACAAGATGTGATTTCCTTGACTGTTTAAAGTCATGCCTTTGGGGAAACAACAGAATGAAAGAAAATTCTCTCAAGCATTAAACATACTCTAAATGGTCTACAAATCAGCCTGGGGTCATTGGTCCTATGATGGTTTGAATTAGCAAGTCCTGTAAGCCACCGCTAAGGAACAAAAGAACAGTAAAAACACGTTTATTTTATTTTCATTGTTTTTCAGTGTTTATCATTTTGTGCATGTGATGGTCATACACATCATGGAGTACCTGTGGAGGTCAAAGGACACTTCGCAGGAGTTGGTTCTTTCCTTCTACCGCATAGGTTCTGGGGATCAAACTTAGGTCCTCAAACTCAGTGGCAAGTGTCTTAAGCCATCTCTTCATCCTTGAAGAGATTCATTTTAAAGGTCAGCTCAGAATGATTTGCTTTGCACCGAGTTGCATTTGTATAGAACAGCCATTCAGTGCCTGTTTTGCTTTGTATGACCAAATTGAAGTCAGCTTTAAACTCAGATTAAAAATGTGGTTGATGTGAAAGGAAGTTCTGATAGTCTGTTAAATTATAGTAGAAAGATCCTTGGACTTGATGAACTCTTTAAGTATATTATTGACATACTCCATTGAACATAGATATGTATATAATAACTACTTTTTTTTTGTTTTTTGTTTTTTGTTTTTTGAGACAGGGTTTCTCTGTGTAGCTTTATGCCTTTCCTGGAACTCACTCTGTAGCCCAGGCTGGCCTTGAATTCACAGAGATCCACCTGCCTCTGCCTCCCAAGTGCTGGGATTAAAGGCATGCGCCACCACCACCTAGCTATAATTTTACATTCCAAGTGGTTCTTTCCCAGTTGCCACCTGCCTCAGCTAAACTCTGATCACCTGGAAGAAGTAGGTGTTTATAAAATCTACTAACTCGACTTGTACCAAGATTTAGTTCATAATGAGCTATTATACTCTTAATATTTTTTTAAAAATTAGATTTATTCATTTCACTTCATGTGTGAGTGTTTTGCCTACACATATGTCTGTGTACTGTGTGCCACTGTGTACATATTTGGTGCCTGTAGAGGTCAGAGAGGGCATTGGATCCCCTGAAACTGGAGTTACAAATGGTTGTGCACCACCATGTGGATGCTGGGAGTTGAACCCGGCTCCTCTGCAAGAGCAACAAGCGCTCTTAAACACTGAACCATCTCAGCAGTCTTATATTGTTCCTTTTAAAAATAAACGTGGTCTGCTGCAAAATTTAATTTCTTTTGCATGCTTCACTGTGTCCACCTGAAATGTAATTTAAATTAGTGGTTCTCAACCTTCCTAAGCTGTGACCCTTTAATGCAGTTCCTCATGTTGTTGTGACCCCTTAGCCATAAAATTATTTTCATTGCTACTTCATAACTGTAATGTTGCTACTGTTATCAATTGTAATGTAAATATCTGATATGCAACCACTGTGAAAGGGTCATTCGACCCCCCCTAAAAGGGTCATGACCCACAGGCTCTGTTGTAAAGTACAATCATAAATTTACAATCATCTACTTAAACTAGGAATCCTGACAGTGCTGTCCAAGAATAGAGGAGCTGGAGACTATTTCCGCAGCTCAGATGCAGAGAAGAAATCATGGATTCTTTTTATTTATTTATTTATTTTTAAGTTTCAGGTCCTGGGAGTTGAGGTCTCTTTCACACTAAGATTTTTCTGAAGTCACTTTGCTATTTGTTGATAACTTTAATAAAGATCGTTTAAAAGTATAAGGCTTAAGAACTCCCAAACGTAAACTTTAAAATATTCATTTGGCAAGAAACAGCTGTCAGCAGATGGGAGACCGTTTTTTGCAGTGGTGAAGCCACTGCTAAGCCGCAGTTGCTCCAGCATCCACGTCTTAGCTCTCACATTCCCGCAAGGCACTCTAATTAAGCTCAGTGGGTCACATACAACAAGCAGAAAGTAGGAGGGGTCTTGTGGATGAGAATAGAAAATGGAGGGTGAATAACAACTGAAATTCATTATATAAGTGGATGAACCTATCAATCGATAAAAAAATATTTAATTTAAATGTAGCCACCAGGAAAAACTGATTACAGATATCAATTTATACTGTAATAATATAGCATATAGTAATTAAATTTCTATAGCATATTCCATCTTAGTTCTTAGGGAAGATTAATAATAAAATCAAGCATGTAGCCCCATCATTTCTGATTGCATAGAGTGTGCCAGGTACTTGGCCTGGGGCTTTATATGTACATATATTGAGCAAAAGGAAGGAAGGAAACATGATTAATGGTGCCGCCTTCTGTCAGAAATTGAAATAAAATTTGCACAAAATTTGTTAGGACCACAAAAACTGCATTTTAAAATTTTGTATTTTATTATATATTTTATGGTCCCTGTGAGAAAATGTCTGACAGGGGCACCTTAAGGAAGGAGACACATATTTTGACACTCAGTTTCAGGGAGTACAGTCAGTCCATCATGGTGAAAAGGTGTGCTGAGTGGAGGGCTTTAGTTTGTGGTAGCAAGAACAGACTATGCCTCCAACTATGGTGGTGGTGCTCCTCGAAAAACATCTTGACAGATAAGGAAGGAAAAACCTCAGCACACCTCTGAGAGCTAGGCAGCTCTTTCAAAACTCCTGCAACATCGTCAAATAGCACCGCTTGCTTGGACCAACTCTTCAAACATGTGATCTTATGGGGGACATTCAGACCTCACTCATGTACTAGAGATTTTTAGTTTCACGAGTGATAAATAACCTGTGTGGCATACATATTATTCATGTACTGCTTCACAACAAATAAATACAAATTTAGCTGTTAAAAAATATCAGCTCATGTGGGACAGAAGCCAGGGCTTCTCTGTTCGAGATTTCACAAGGCTAAACCAACACTGGGTTTATTGTGTTCTCCTTGCAGCTCAATGTTCTCATCTATTCACTGGTTTTGAATAGAATTTAAGCACAGATACATATTCTTAGACATGTTTTGAGCAACATAATTTAGATGACTTTGTCATTGTGGAAAATACAAACTAAGAAAATTATAACATCAGTGGGTGGTAGCATCCCATGGGACCACCTTCATTTGTGCAATCTATCAGTGACATTATTATGCAGCACATGACTATACTTATATTTGGATGACTGAGGTGTCTGTTATCATCAGCCTGGGAGTGGATTCAGCTCACATAGACAATCCAGTTCCTCACCATGTGGTGCCTATGAGAAGTTCCCGTTATAGATGTTTGCTTACTTCCAGGCCTGGAATCAGCCACCTTTGCTTTCAAAGGGCTCATATGTTTAGGCTAGGGTAAAACAAGATTCTTATATTAATATGAAATGCCTTTAGATCTTAACTGTATCTTATTGACAATAGTACTTATGTGCCTTGGATTAAAATACTAAGGGAAGGTGGGTTTATACCGGGCACTGGGAAATGTGAGGGGTACTGTAGAACTGGGACTCCCAGGGCCTGAGCTTACCATTATGTTTCCAGTGTAGATCATTTACGTTTTCACATTTCAGGAGAGTGAATTGTCTTACGATTCTCAAAACCTGAAAGTATGAAAATCATTTTCATACTAAGATAATAGAGGACATTAAACTAAACTTAACACAATCTGAAGGACGTGCAAGTTCTCTAGCCTAGTGGGAAACACAATCGGTGTGGTATTAACTGAAATTAAAGGTAGAAAATGAGAGAACCTCTAGCTAGCTGCCTTTCCTTCAGCTAAAGTATTCCTAAATAGGTTCTGACTTTGGCTGAGGTTTTAGCATCCTGTCATGGGGATGTTTCCTGGGAAGGTGAGTTTTGATTACTTTGAGGGTGGGCGGGAAGAATATAGCTTTGACGATTCCTGTACTCCTGTAACTCTAGCAATTTGTTCAAAGGCCTTTATTGCTTATTTTGCAATTATAATGGGATATTTTTAAAATAGGAAACATCCTATGTACTATATAGTGTTCACTATAAATTAATAATTAGTAATAGCTATTACTATTAATAATTAATTGATAATTTAAGTACATAGCACTTAACTTATTCAAAAAATAAAGAAAGATATTGTTTAGCTTTAGTCAAACTATTTAGCAAACTATATTATAATTTATTGTGCAATATGATGACTTAAGGTACATAAACACACACATACACACACACACACACACACACACACACACATATATATATATATATATATACATACAATACTGTGAATTGAACACAACAATAAATTTTATTAGCTTACTATTTCACATATTTACCCATTTTTGGTTTCTGGCAAGAATACTTGGAGTGTATTTTTTTTAAATAAATGTATACTGTGAAGTCTATTATTATTAATTATAATACCCATCTTGCATATTAGATCAGGATGTATTGACTTCATATTACATCACAACATAGTTTTCATACTTTGATTAGTATCTCTCTAGTTCCTCCAATCTTAGTCTGTAGTGACTATTATTGTATCCTTTATGCCACTGAGTTCAACTTTTTAAAAATTTAATTTAAATGTATGAATGACACTGTGCAGTATTTATCATTACCTGACCAGTTTCACAATTAATTTGCTCCAAATTCTTCCATATAATGTCTTCTCTGTAAAACTTGAATAATATTCCAAGTGTGTGTGTGAGAGAGAGAGAGAGAGAGAGAGAGAGAGAGAGAGAGAGAGAGAGAGAGAGAGAGAGAGAGAGAGAATTAAATGATGGAGACAAAGTGTGTCTCTATTTTGAATAATGCTTCACTGAACATGGGAGTGGCTATATCTGTTCAGTATATCCATTTCCAGGCTGGAGGGATGACTCAGTAGTCAAGGGTACTTGCTGCATAATCATAGGACCAGAGCTTTGATCACAATACCTAGGTATCACCCAGGTGCCATGTGCATGCCTATAATTCAAGCTCTGCAGAGGGTGGAGGCAGGAGCATTGCTGGGGCTTGCTGTCTTCTTGCCTGGTGGAGTAAACATGAGTTCACATACAGGAAGATGCTCTGCCTCAAAAAGGAACAGGTAGAGATCAATAGACGAGGACACCTAAAGCCCCTTTCTGGCCTCACACATACATATGGACACACACACACACACACACACACACACACACACACACACACACACACCACACCACACATATGGACACACACATATTCATACACACAGATTTTCTTAAAAAATGATTTTCATAGTCTTTCATATATTTAATAAGAAACATTCTTATCTTTTTGTGATCTTAAAAGCAAGAGTATTCAGGTCTCTATGATGATGTTAGCTATGAAATCGTCATATAGACATTATTGACTTGATATACTTTCTCTCTGTACTCACACTTGGTGATTTTTGTCAACCTATACTGTGCTTTGTCAAGATGCTTTTTTCCCCTGGGCATGTTGAGGTGAGCATATGCTTTTTGTCTTTCATTCTGCCACTGTGCTTTATTATAACCACTGACTCATGTATGATGACTTGTTTCTTTAATAGTTTTTAATCACTTCAAATGTTACCTGTTAAGACCACAGAGTCTTCTATTCTTTCTGTTTGCATGGGATTTTGTGATTTTTCTATCTGTTCATTCATCTTACTTGTGTTTATAAGGGTAAATCAAACAGTCTATAGTTGGATCAGAACATTTTTTTTTGTGTGTGTATTTAGCACCTCTGTTTTACATAGGAGATTTTAATCTCTTTTATACTCAAGGAAGGACTTCTGAAATTTGTTCATGGCTTTCTGTATGGTTAGCATATCCTCTGTTGCTTTCTTGTTGTTGTTTTTTTAAAAATGATTTTCTATTAGTATTCCACTTTGATTCTTTACTTAGTCATTAGAATATCTAATACAGGGTTGTGTGCTGGTTTCCACGAATCTGCACACAGCATCTTACAGCTGTGATGGTTTCAGATAGTGACAGCCAGACCGTGGTGACAAACATGCTCATGCTTTTGCTTCCTTTGCTGTTTTGAGTGCCATTTTGTGCTTGTGACCTGTGTTCCTTAGTGGATTATTGTGGCTCTTCTTGTCATTAGTACTTTTGTCTTGGCATTGCTATATCTTCCTAGTCTCTCTTTGTTTTTGAAGAATAATTTAAGGTTTACTCACTTTTGTTTTATGTGTTTGCTTGCATGGCCAGAAGGCTCTGGATTCTAGAAATGGGAATTACAGGTGGCTGTGACCCACCATGTGGGTGCTGGGTCCTCTGCAAGAGTACCACATGCTCCTAAGTACTCAGCCATTTCTCTTTTGCTCAGTTCTCTTTTGCTTCCTTTTTTCTTTATGTTCCAGAATAGTCTCAGTGTTCCATTTTAGTTCCTTATCTATAATGCATATGTAATTTTCAGTGATTCTCTGGAAATAATAATATTCACCTTTAACTAGAGAGTTGTTTTAAGTGAATAGGATGCTAGTCCATGTTAAATATATAAATTTTGTGGTAGTCTAATTCCATTCTCCCCTTCTCTTATTGTTGCATGACTGTATCTGCATTGTATCACACAGTATTGGCAATGCATTCATTGCATTTGTGTGTGTGTGTGTGTGTGTGTGTGTGTGTGTGTGTGTGTGTGTGTGTGTTGGAGACCAAACATACAAACTTGGTATGCTAGGCAAGTACTTTACTGGTGATCTAAAACCCTCACTCCATGATTACAATTTCTATTATATTGTTTCCCTGTTTAGATTTTCCTAGCAAAGGAGTAATTTATTATGACATCATCTGGACCTAGCTCCCTCATGAAGAAACATGTGCATATTCATAACATATTTCTGTTTTTAGAATGGTCTCATTGGATGAATATATCATAACTTTTAATGTACTCTCCTGGTAACAAACATTTAGCTATTAAAATATAAATGTAAACACTGATTTTAGAGGCTTTTATGCTTGGGTAAATACTCTTGAATGCAATTGTGCCATGTAGATGAATTTCTAAATGGTATTATTAAATAAAAAACATGGAGCCAGATATAGGGGTGAAAGCCTTAGAGAGATCAGGGAAATAGGGAAAATCACAGCTAACTTTACCTCACCAACTCCGCAGCTTCCAAATGCAAGTTACTTCCTGTCTACCCACACCTATATGCCTTGCTGTCAGCCATCTGATTTGCTCTCTCTGTTCAGCTACATCACTTCCTCTTCCTGCCCAGCTCTGTCACTTCCTGTCTGTACAGATCTACATACCTTCATGGTTAACTAGTATTGGAATTAAAGGTATGTGCCACACTTGGCTGTTTCCAGAGTGGCCTTGAACTCACAGAGATCCAGACAGATTCTTGCCTGCCAAGTGATAGGATTAAGGGCACATACTACCATTGCTTGACTTCTTTGTTTACTTAAAATGGCTTGCTTTTTCCTCTGATCTCCAGGCAAGCTTTATTTATTAAAGCACAAATAAAATATCATCACATTTCAGCACAAATAAAATATCACCACAGTGTCCCAATTAGAATACCATTTATCTGTATTAGGAAATACCAAATTCTTCCTAGGTTCATTGCAACAGCAGCTTAGGAACTGTCAGTGGTTTCAAATATAACTTCTTCAGGGAACGTAAAGTTCTATTTTACTATGATTTTAACATTGTTTCATGCATCCATTATCTATTTATATAGATGATTTCATGGGAGAACTGTTCTGTCTTATAATCATGACTTGAGAGGGGGCAATTGTTTGTTTATTATATTGTTTTGGAAAGCTCTTATATATCTTAGGTGTGAGTATGTTAGATTATGTGCTGTGAATCTTTTGAACATACCTCAGTCTGTCTCTTCATTTGTGTATGCTTCTTTTTCATAAATAGCATGTTTACAATTCTTTTTATTAAACTCAATATATAATAACCTTCACTTTTCCTTCCCATCCCTTCCTCTTCTCAAGAGATCGATTTCCAGGTACTCTTCATTATCCAACTTCTGTCTTTCCTTGGAACTCTGTTATAATAGTGTTAAATGTTAAACTGATTAATATTGTTCCATTTATCACTGGTAAGCTTTTCACTCCTCTTAATAATTTCTTTGTTATGCATGCTATATGATTTTGCTTTTAGAATATTATCTAGAATTGGTTTTGAGTTTAATATCTTTTTTTTTTGCTGCAAGATTGTATTCAATTTTCTCTTACACTCATCCTGAATTTTTTCATTTAGATATCATATATTTTTTGGCATTTTTTATTATTATATTTGTGTTTTAATTTTACACATCAGCCATATTAGTGGCTGGATAAAGTTCAGAGGCCCAGTGATTGCCTAGTATGTACAAAGCCCACAGTTCGATTTCCTACACTGCAAAAATAACTCGACAAAATGATATTGTATTTTTAGATACAGGTTTCCAACTGATTGTTTTAGAAGAGGTTCTGCTTTTTATTATGACTCATTTTTAAATAATTTAAAATCTGCACTATGTCTGGTATAAATGCTTGTTAAACTAATCCCAACATCTAGGCCTTGGCAATTTGGAAACCTTTATATAGCCCATATTCTAATGTTATTGTAACTCCCCCATGTCGAATTCTTTATTGTATCTTAAACATATAATTTTTCACATCATATGGGGTCTAGATATGGTTCTCATTAGTTTTATATATTTTTGTGTGTGTAATGTTTATATGTGCTCAGTTTGTGTTTGTTAGTGTTCTTGTGTACTAGTGCAGGCACGCGTGTCTTAGAGTGCACATGGAGATCAGGAAAACCTTAGGTGTCAAGGTTTGATGCCTTCCATCTTGTTTTCTAGTTCTCCTATGAGCTTCTGGGGATTCTTCTGTCTTTAGCTTCCTTCTTGCTATAGAGGTGCTGGTATTCTAGATGAATAGCACTTTGTGTGGCTTCTGCAGATCCAAACTGCTGTCTTCAGGCATGTACAGCTAGCACTTTATCCATGGAGCTCTCTCTAAACAGTGTTGAACTCTTTTTCCCCCCATGGAACACGATCAAATGGTTGGCAGATGATTTGTGGAGCTGGGCTCTGATATTCTTTATCAGGCAGTATAGTCAAGTCTTAAATCATCTGTTATAGGCTTCCTCAAGTCCACACTTCAAGTTCAGTGAATTCTCTGTGTGTCAGGAGACTGACTCTACTCTCTCCTGCCATAGAGGTGCCTCTGTGATTGCAGATTGATTTTCACTACAGAGGTGAGTTCATACAGCCATCCTAGGTCATCCTCCTATGCACGTATGGCTTGGTGGTCTGCTGAACTCTTCTGCATCTGAGTAGGCGCCTTGCCTTTCCACATGAGCTGCATTCCTTTGTTTAATCCCTTGCCCCTGAACTCCACTGTGTTCATTCTGGGCTTGGCAATGTTGCTACTCTAGTGGGACCCTGCTTTGTGTCCGCATGTCAGAGATGACCCCCACAACTGGAAGTCAGAGAGATTTTGAGGTACGTGCTAAGGTTTTCTTTCTCTAAAAGAACACTGTCACCTACTGTTCTTTGTCACTTACCTAAAAATAGTTGCCTCCTATTTGTCATTTTTTTTTAAATAGCTTTTTTGGCAGGAAGAAAAACCTGGCATATATTCAATTAAGTTTGCATGATATTATTCTAAAGTTCTTACATTACATCTTACAATTAAAAAAAAAATGAAACCCCAAGATTTTAAACCAGATGGAACTGGGTGCAGATCTTTGGGAACTTCTGTCTTCTTTCAGGATGAGAGCTACCATGCATCCTGTGCCTGGGGATTAATTAGTTCATTTGGACATTTCCATGCAAGCATATATTGTTTTCTGATCATGTTCTACCCTCTCTCCTGATGCCCTTTTTGCCTCCTTGCCCCTGGTCTCTTTCTCATCTCTGGCAGACCTTCTTCTGCTTTAAAGCTATGAAAGATATTTCCATAAATGAAAGAAAACATTTGTCATGTTTGAGCCTTTCTCAACTCCAAACTGCAAATGATATAATTCCATTTTTTTAATGTTAAACAATATTTCATAGTGTTTATAGACTTTATTTTCTTTCATTGTTTTTTGATTATATCATCAGTCAACAGGCATCTAAGAAGATTTCATATCTTGAGTATTCTAAATAATATCACATAGGTACATAGTGATACATTTTTATTCTGACTTAATTTCCTTCAGACAAATACTTCAAAAATGGTGCAGCTAAACGACACAGTAGGTCTATTTTCAGTTTTTGTGAACTCATTCATTTTCTACTTGTGGGACCTTGAGCAAGTAGATACAATGAGTAACATTAATAACTGGATACAAATGCAGAATTATTTAGTTATTTCACCTTGTTCTACAGATACATTACTGTGCCTTCCATAATTGTTTTGAGTAATGAAGTTGATGGTGCCTATAAATTGTCTATAATATGAATGGAACTCAACACATAATAACATTCCATTAGCTTATCTCCTTTAGAAGGAGACAGGGGGCTGTATGGAGTGGTGTAAGAAAGAAGAGTTGATGAACACCTCTAATTGACCATCTGTTTTCATGAACTGAAACAGAGACAATTAAGTCTAGGATACACAACCAGAGTAACATTCAGCATTTATTATCGTTTCAATAAGGAAAAATTATTGAGGAAAAAAAATGGTACTTTGTTTTTGTTGACTCATCTGTTGTAATTTTGGTTTCTGTTGCTGTGATAAAACACTGACAAAAGTCAGCACAGGGAGGAAAGGGCTTAATTGACTTCCAGGTTAGAATCTGTCATCAAAGGAAATCAGGGCAAGAATTTAGGGTAGGAACCTGGAGCAGAAACTGAAGCAGAGGCTGTGGAGAAATTCTGATTACTGTCTTGTTTCTCTTGGTTTGTTCAGCTGCTTTTCTTACACAGTGCAGGACCACATGTACAGGGCTGGACTGCTCAGAGTGAACTTGACCCTCCTACAATATTAAGAATATGGTCAGCTAGGTGGCAGTGGTGCACACCTTTAATACCAGGACTTGGGAGGCAGAGGCAGATGGATCTCTGTGAGTTCGAGGCCAGCCTGATCTACAGAGCAATTTCCAGGATACACAGAGAAACCATGTCTCAAACACTGAGAGAGAGAGAGAGAGAGAGAGAGAGAGAGAGAGAGAGAGAGAGAGAGAGAGAGAGAGAGGAGAGAGAGAATGCTCCACAAGTCTATCCACAGCCCACAGGCCAATGAGATGGAGGCAATTCATTAATTGAGGTTCCCTCTGCCAAGGTGACTTTGGGTTGTGTCAAGTTGATGTTGAAGCTAACTCTGACATCATCTAAAACTTTTTTATCTCACCTTTTGAAAACTGGTGGAAAAGAGAGTCAAATATATTATTTATTAAGCCTTAAAAACAAATTGGGCAAACAACTGTTTCCTGAAATAATTTTGAATCCAGTAGATCTATATTTGTCTTAACCACTTTTGGATTCTTCAGCTGTGAAAATCTAAAGAAAAGGAGAAACAGGAGGCTGGGGAGGTTGTTCAATGGGAAAGAGTGGTAGCCTTACAGGTATGATGAACTCCCCAGCCCTTACATCAGTTGAAAGCAGGGCATGGCCATGCACTTGTATGTAAAACCCTGTTCTGTGGGCAGTGGAAACAGGAAAACAAGGGGCTTGCTGGGAACAGTGACTGATCCTGTCTCCAAGAGAACAAGGCTGAGAATGATTAATAGGGAAGGACTTGCCAATGTCCTCCTCGTTTTGGACACCAGAATGTGTAATATTCTTCCAATCTTCCCTTAAATACATCTCTGCTGGACGCATTGATCCTGAAGTTACTTACTCTGATGGGGATGCATATGAGGTCATCCCAAAGCCTTGCCACCGAAAGATAAATGCCATCAAGCAGTGACTACAGGAATTCTAGAGCCACCAATGCCATCAGTTATTCTAAAAGGTCATGGGAGCTTCAGAGGGGACTTATCTAGTTTTCCTAAGCTCCTTGCTGTTTGTATTGTTTTCAGATTTACTGTGGGGATTTTTGTGTTAATGGAGCAGAAAACCTCTGTAAATATAATAATTTGTGCTCTAGCAGAGGGATCTGTAGGCCTTGTAATTATTTTAATTGAGAACTACTGCTCTCTTTGTGCTACTTTATTTGATTAATGAAGATCTAGTTGATTAGATTCAGAGGAACAGAGCATATTCACTCATCTGCACACTGAGTTTTAGTGATGTTTTGTCTCCTCAAAAGAATTGAGAACATGGGGAGGTTGAAATCCTATGATATACAACAAGTTTTTAATAAAGGAATAATAGTCATGTGCTCTACTCTGATACTTTTACATCTGTATACACATGCATTGTACATCCATGCTTGGACATGCTTCTATATCCATACCATGCACAGTACCATTTCAGTCAATGTCACTAAATTCACAATGGCTGCCTTTCTAGTTATCTTTAACTGTCCATTTGAATTAGCCTAGGCTCATCTGAGAGGAAAATCTCAATCAAGGAATTGCCTAGATCAGATTGGCCTGTGAGCATGTCTGTTGGGGATTATCTGATATAGGGGAGTCCAGACCACTGTGGGCAGCACCATCTCCTGAGCTGTATAAGAAATCTGTCTATGCATGAGCCTGTGAGTTAGCCAGCAAGAAGCAGTCTTCCATTGTTCCTGCTATACTCTTTGGCTGTGAATGAGTTCATTGGTCAGAAATAATGTTTTGTGGAATTAGAAGTAGGCCTGCCTTCAAGTTCTTGCTTGAGTTACTACTACCCTGATTTCCTTCAACAGTGGACTAAACTGTGACCTGTAACCTGAAATAAACCCCTTCCTCCACTAATTGCTTTTAGTCATAGTATCTGTCATGCCAACAGAATGAAACTAGAACATAGCCATAAAATAACAGTGAAGCAGAGTTTCTGATCACCCGATCATATCATGGCTCTCACACTCTCAAGGTGTTCACCTGTTCATGGTAAAGCATGTGTAATGAAACTGCTACCAGGCTCATAAGGAACACTGAGTACAGTACATGATGCTTGACAAAAAATGACCACGTCACTGCTTTATGTATGTGCTGCTCTATCTTTTGATATTAAGCTATAGTCTTTCTTTTCAAACAGTCTGTACTCTGAAGAAGGATGCTGTGATGGTGGCAGCTATGTCTTGTAGGTTGTGTTTGCCATGTCTCTTGATGGTATCCATCACATCACCCCAGTGAACAACTGACCTGTGTAGTGTGGATCCATAGAATCAACAAACATCAACACAGATGAGCATTAGGCAAACACTGGATTATGTTTCATGAAGAAAACCTTGCACTCTAGAAAACTCGGTTTTCCGTAATGCATGGTAAGAA
The DNA here is from genome assembly GCF_903995425.1 of Onychomys torridus. NCBI lineage: Eukaryota > Metazoa > Chordata > Mammalia > Rodentia > Cricetidae > Onychomys > Onychomys torridus. The sequence goes on from NC_050458.1 coordinate 54,735,260, forward strand.
GGTCTACCATTTTTGTGTGTAGGAAAATCTATCTTTACCACGCTAAACATTGACATTTGCTACCTTTGATTTCAGGTAAAAACACTATTATTTTTCTTTAAAGGCAGTAAACAAATTTGTCTTGCTCTGTGGTTAGGATCAGTATTTCCCAAAGCTTTTCATAATGCTATAACCCTGAAAAAAAAAATCATCTGGAAGAGGAGAGGTGGCACCTTACATAAAACTATATAGAACAATGGAAGACAACTTGTTAATTGTTTGGCTATAATACATCCTTCTGTTCACAATATCTTTGCTTGAAAATGTTTTCTGTGAACATGCCATTATGTTGGTAGATGTGATCAGTCTAACAGAGGATAGGAACAAATGCATTTAGTTAGTCTCATAATCATTTAGAGAAACTGCTATCAATGCTTTTTTTGTAAAGATGTACTCAGCCAGGCCACCAGCAGAATAGAAGTGACTGACTACCTGTAGCAGTCTCTCCTGGAAGACCAGTGGATTTCAACTCTAGGTTCTGTCCTGAAAGCTCCAGCTGACCTTAGGCATTGTTACACACACATGAGGACTATAAGCAATCAGAGACTGTATTGGTATATACTCGTGATAGCCTTGACCTGTAAATAAAGCTGATGATGATTTTCAGTGTGAAGCCATGCTGTAACTATTTGAGATAATGCCAGAGGGAAATTTATTCTGCCTTCTCAAGTTAAATGACCACACTATTGGAATAATTACCTATAGCATACACATATAATAAGTCAGGTATCATACAGGAAGCACCTAAATGAAGTTCTGTAGTAATATCAGGGCTAACATTGTGGCTGACATATGCTAATGTACAAGTTACATTGTCTTATTTATCCATGTTACCATCTGGACACATTTTGTTGAATAATAGCTGTGAGAATTGGGATCGGAAAGCTCTCTGGAGATGTTTATGGGTATTACATGGGTGACCCAGGAGACACAGCCATCCTTTGATACTTTTGATTGATTTCTTGGCTAGGTTAGAGGAAAAGGTAATCAAATATGGTCAGATTGAATGGGATTGAAAATAGTGACTGAGAAGACACATCAATCAATTAAATTATAAACACCGTGTTTCAGGAGCAAAACACTGATATTTTCATCAATAAGGATGACTAATGATGTTCTGACTGACAAAGGAATATTAATATCTTGTTCTCTCCACATATCTGTGGCTCCCTTTTTTTTCTCTCATTTTAATTTCAGATCCAATGTGCACTGAGATGTGGAGGCATGGTGTGTACAAATGAAAGGACACTTTGACACCACTTATGAAGACCTGTTCTATTGTCTACCTTAGTCCAGATAAGCCACTATGCAGAGACTCAGCAAGTATCATAATCAACAAAGGACCCTGAAATTTGCAACTCAAGAACATGTCTATCCAACCTGAGTACCCAGGTAGCTGAACTGGAATTAAGGATGAAATGTCTTGGCCCTTTAGGCTGCCACATGAATGCCTTGGGTTTACTAGAGGAAAATGTGAGTCTTACATATGCATGAATTTGTGTGTAGGGGGCACTCCCTAAGATTGCCAGAGTGTCATGTCCCAGAACAATAAACAACAACCACATGTGCAGACAGAGCATTGTTGTTTCAAAAACAAAAGTGCTACTGAGACAAAATTAATATACAAAAGCAGAAGGCATCCTGTATTCTAATAAAAACAGGCTGAAGATGAAATCAGAGTAATAATCCATTCATAATTCTACAAAAATACCATAGATCAATCTATGGAAAGACTTAACACATTAAAAAACTTGAACAAAGTGAAGAAAAATATTGAAGAAGATATCAATCAGAAGATGGAAAGATCTCTCATATTCATGGACTGGGAATTCCATGGTATCAAAATTAAATGCCATTTTTCCCTAGAAATATGAGAGCAATCTAAAAATAAAATAATCCTCAGCATAAAGAATAATTTTAAAAGTGAGGGATGGGGAGATTGCTCAATGGTTCAGAGCACAGACATGTGAGTAGGCTAAATACCCATACACATAAAATATAAATAAAATTAAATTAAAATTAAAGAATAATGATGATGGTGTCACTCATAGGAACAAGAGTATATCAATGGAATAGAACGGAAACCCCAGATACAAGCCCAAGCTACAAACATGAATTTTTAATAAAGATGTAGGAAACATACATTGGAGAATTTTATAAAAATCTGCTGGGAAACTCGATGTCCAAACATAGAATATGAGGCTATTAATGACTCCCATCTCCCATTTTGTATAGAATATCAAATCCAAGATTGTCCAAGATCTTCATCTAAGGACTGAAATGGTGAAATGTGAAGAAAATACTCAAGATACACGCAACTTAACAGCTTTCTGAATAGTGCTCCAGCTGTTTGGCAAATAATGTCAATAGTTTAACAATTGGGACCTCAGAGAATTTAAAGTCACCCACCCAACAAAAGAAACATTTAACCGACTGCAAAAGCAGCCTACGAGTTGAAGAAAACCTTTACTAGTTCTTTACCTGATTTTGGATAATAGCTGGAAAATACAAAGAACTCAAGAACTAAACAGCAAATCATATAATCAAATCAACAAATGGGTGAAGGCAGTGGACATAAAGCTCTCAAAATATAAAATACAAACATATGACTCAGACTTCCACCCTCATTCACAGCACAGAAATGCAAATTAAAGTTCCACTGAGACTCCCAGTCAGAATGACAGTCATTAAGGAAAAACCAATAAATGTTTGTGATAATGTGCACAGAAAGAAACACCTCTATACTGCTGATGGGGGTGCAAACTAATCCAGTTACTATGGGAATCAGTATGGAGTTATCGTCAAAAATTAAAATCCACTCTGCTATATGACTCAGTTATACCAATTATCCAGTAACAGGGGAATTGATTTTTTTTAGATTTTCTTTATTTCACATGTATGGGTGTTTTACCTTCATGTATGTCTATGTACCAAGTATGTGCAATGCCTGCAAGGACAGAAGAGGATGCTGGACCCCTGGGATGGAGTTACAGATGGTTGTGAGCCACTCTGTGGTTACTGGGAATCAAACCTGGTTCTTCTCAAAGAACAGCCAGTGTGCTTAATTGCTAAATTCTCCCTCTAGCCCAGGAACCGATTTTTAAATCTGTGTTGTTTACACACAGTGAAAAGTTTTTCAACCACAAAGAACATGTACAGGACAGTTGTTGCAAATAGAATTACTCACATTAAGCAAGTGAAAATATCTTTATCTTTTAAATTGTACACTTGCCACTATGCTATCTCAGTTTTATTACTTCCAGAAAATATCATTAATGGTAGACGTTGAGTTACAAATTTAACTATGGCATTTTCAATTCAATTAGTTCACCCACATCTAGGTAAGGCCTTAGATTAAAAGCTGACTGTGCATGGTGACGTGGTAAATGAGAAAACAGGATAACAAAGACTACATTGCTCTACAGATAAAGAATAAGAGAACTTTAGGAATCACAAATGGAGCGACAGTATAGCTTAAAAGTGTGAAAAAAAATAGAAGGATGAGTCAGTGAAAAGATTTAATCAGCACAAGGCTCCAACAGTGAAGTTCTGCAGCAGTTGAGGAAGAAAAACAGAAGGCTCACATAAAAGGGAAGCTTGGAAGCCCTGTGAAGAGGCTGGCAAGGGAAAAATCCACCCAATGTATTCATGGCAAAATCTTCCTTAAATCTAGTGAAAGAAATGGCAGACAAGTCCTAGAGACATTTAGAGCCCCTACTACAGATGACCAGAGGAAAACCTCTCCAAAACTCATTATTGTCAAGATGTCTAAAGCAAAAACAGCTTTAAAAGCTGTAACAGAAAAACTAGAGCTCACTATGACAAACAGATCCTAACAATATCAATCCTTCAACAGAAAATCTAAAGACACTAAGGCATAGAAATTATACTTCAAGCCCTGAAATATTACTATTTCCAGCAATGTTATCTTTAAAAATCAGAGAGAAAATTAAAAACTCCCATCATCAGTAAAAATGAACACTTGGCATCAGAAGCATTGGGCTACAGCAAAGGCAATTTTAAGAAGAAATTTTGTTAAGAAATTTTGTGTGTGTGTGTGTGTGTGTGTGTGTGTGTGTGTGTGTGTGTGTGTATTAGAACCTGCTGGGTCCATTCTTGTTGTTTGTGTATATGTATGGTTTCAGGGCTAACCACTCTGTACTGGACTAGCCAGAAGTGGGCTCATCACTGGGAGAAGCTAGTTCTTTCAGTAGTCAGTAGCTGCCTATAATTTATTGTCTAGGCGTGGGGTCCACAAAATGTTCCATGCTAACAGGCCCACTGATGTTGCTATTGTTCTAGTTTATGCAGTCATTTCTAGGAGAGCCTGTTTCATGACAGACTTATCCTAACTCTTAGAATATTTTTATCCCTTCTTCTGCAATGCTTCCTAAGCCACAGATGCAGGAGCTGTGATGTAAATACATTCCTTAGGGCCAGTGCGGTTTTCTGTGATGGTCTCCATTTGTAAAGAAGTTTCTTTGATGAGGAGTGACAGCCAAACTCCTTTATGTGAGGATATGAAGATAAGAACTAGAATGTAGTAAGAGGTTATGCTTGTCCAGCAAAGTGGCAATACCAGATTCGTTAAGACCAAATCATGAGTACTCACAACCATAGCCATCTGATATTTGACAGAGGCAAAAATACACACTGGAGAAACTTCAACAAATGGTGCTGGGAAAACTAGATCTATACATGCAGAAGAACTAAATGAGAAGGGGAAAGAATACTGCCAAATTCATTCTAAGAAGCCAGTATTGCTCTAACACCAAACCCTAATATAGAACAATAACGATCACAAAAGAAATAACATGATAGACTAATTTTCCTAATTATCATCCATATAGAAGCTTTCAATATAATATTTGTAAATCAAGTTTAAAAACACATTAGGCACTATGACCAAAATAATTTTTTTCTAAAGATACAAGAGTGGTTCAACACATATAAATGAATAAGTATAAAACATGACATCAATAAACTTAAAGACAGAAATCCCATGACCATCTTGATCGATGGAGAAAGGTCCTATGGCAAAATGTATATCCAGATACAATAAAAGCCCTAAAAATACTAGGGATGGGAGGAACACACCTCACCCTAAATAACTCTGTATGATAGGTGTATAGCCAAAACTATGCAAAATGGAATAATATTTCAAACATTTCATCTAAAATCAGAAATGACACAAATGTGTCCACTCTCTCTGCTCTTATTCAATATAGTGCTTGAAATCATAGCTAGAGAAAGAACATAAGGGAAATAAAAGTGATAAAGAAATTTTAAAAAAGAAGTAAAATAAGAAAGGAAGAAGTCACACAATCCCTATCTGCATATGAAACAATCTTATACTTGAAAGACTCTAAAGACTATGTCACAAAACTCTTAGACATGATAAACATTTTTGACAAAGTAGTTGGATATGATATCAATATAATATATAAAAATGAATACATTTCTATGCACAAATAATGGTCTTTTTGAGCAATAAATGAAGAAAAATGATCTAATTTCTATATGCTTAGACAGTCTTGAGTATGTACCCAAAGGACTCACAACCTTTTACAGAGATACCTGCTCATCTCCATGTTCATTGCTGTTCTGTTCACAATAGCCCAGGAAATGGCAACAGCCTAGATGTCCACCGGCTGAGGAATGGATAATTAAAATGTGGCATATGTACACAATGAACTATTACTCAGTTATTAAAAAATAATAAAGTGCACAGATAAATGGATGGACCTGGAAATAATCATTCTGAGTAAAGTATCTAAGGCCCAGAAAGACAAGCATCATATTTTTTTCCTCATTGGTGGATGTTAGCTTTGAATCTTTAAATATCTGTATTTCATTTGGAATATCCATAGAGGTCAAGAAATTGCTAAGGGGATCATGAGGAGGAAGTTTCGAGGGAGAAGAGTAAAAATGCCACTGATATTTTCTGTGCTTACCCTTTTTCAGAACTGTAGTCATTCTGACTTGGGACTTCAGTAAGTGATGTGCATGCATATTGTGAACCCCACCGAATCAAGCCAGGAATGCAATTTGAGGCAAGAGGGATTTAGAATAACGAATGACTCTTATGAGCATCATTGCATTTTTTTCTATGTTGTCTTCTTTTCTACTCACCACCTCAAAATGCAAGAGTAACCAGGATTAAATGTTGATGAAAATTTCTTACTACAACCGATGCCTTTGTGGTTCCTTTAATCAACCTGTAGTGTGGTGTTTTTTTCATTATCAGTAAAGCTTCCACAATATTTAAAACACTGCATGAGGGTCTCAGTTCTCCAACTTAAGGTGTGTGTGTGTGTGTGTGTGTGTGTGTGTGTGTGTGTGTGTGTGTGTGACACAAAGCCATGGCAGAAGGTAGGAGGTTTTATACAACATGAATGCGTTGCTCTGTGAGAATCCCTTTACAGGTCTGCAGTTAAATTCATTTTCTAAAACTGCAACAGCATTTTTCTCCCTGGCAAACAAAAGATAACTCAATGTAAATGTTGCTTTCAACATATAGTTGTTTGATCTTGGTGGCATTAAGCCTTGGATTATTCTGGAGAAGCAGGGAGGGCAGGACTTTACATTCTGAACAGAAAAAGAGCTTTCTAAAACATGCCTTGGCACAACAGAAGACTTTGGCTCAGAGTGTGCTCACAGAGGCAGCCAAGGGCTTGTTGGAAACAGAGTTGTTACAGCTCATTGTAGCCATTCTCACATTAGAAAAGGGATGCCCTATTATCATCTCCAGCACAAATGTCATTCTTTTCTGTTTGTGCTACTTAAACATTACCTTAAAAGTCCATAATAGTGACTATAGCATGCTCAAATAACTTGCTGAAAAGTTGCAGCTAATGAGACAGTTCCTCATCTCTATACTATTTCTTTGCCTTCGATCAGGGGTGATCAGCAGGCAATCCAGATCTTTGGGGAAATGAATTCCTCTAAAGCCCTTTCAGGCCTTTGTTCTCACTTAACAGTAATCTGAGGCTGATGTAGACAACATGAGATTCTTTATTTCAGGGATGGGGAGCAGATTTGAAATTAAGGGTGGAGGAAGATGCTATATAGATATATACATATAGGAGAAGGCACAAGAGACATGCAGTGCAGAGGTTATTTCATGGGAACTTGCTTAAACATCCAAGAAACAACAAGGAGGTAGTCATGGATGGAGTATTTAGGACTGTCACATAGATCCTGGAGAGTCATCATGTGGAGAGAAATGAAAGTGAGGCAGAGAAACTCTATTTCATCACAACCGCATCTGTCTACTATAGTCAGAGTTGAAGAATGGCTGTCCAGAGTTCAGTTTTGATTTTCTGATGTAAACAGTCAGGTGAATAAAAGAAAAATAATCTCTCATGTTGGGGAGAGTTCTCAATGGCCAACTCACAATAGATAGCATTGAACTCCTCAGCTTTGGAGAGGTCATCTAGCAGGTGTGCAGAGATAAAGTCAGAGGCAGTGCTATCCTACATGAATGTTGCAAAGTCAGAGAAAAGAGAAGTGACCTGAACGTGCAGGAATAAGGACCTGGAACAGTGATGTGTCTAGTGTCCAGTGAAAGGACCAGAGACCGAGGGAAAACAAGAGAAGAAATGAAGATGGCAAAGCCGTAGCTTTGGGACCAGGAAGTCTTGCATAAGCTAATGACTTACGCCAAACAAGTTTATTAAGAAGTACAGCATTCTGTGTACTATTAGCAGGGGGAAAAATGGCTGAGGTCAGCAGAGAGCTAAGTCAGAAAATGTTGATGAAGAGAACATAGGATCCCTCAGACACAGTTGCCTTAGGACTGATATCCACAGCCTGGGAGAAGAGTTGGGATCCCTGCCCCGCAAACCATAACTTCGACTCCGTTGACGCACTGGCTCTAGCCCTAGAGCAGCCTTGCTAACTCTCCTCCTGAACAAGGATAGAGAGTGATGGTTCCCTTTGTCCTGTCTTTAGGGCCTCTGAGAAAGTCTTGGGTTGATCTGGCTCTCCACAGAGGAGGAACGCATAAGAGTGACATTGATTGAATGGAATGGCTCATTAATATAAAATTAAGCCTTCAGATGAGGTAGGTCTCTTGGTCTGTCCCATTTAGAACTGTGAAAGTTTTTTTTTTTCAGTTCGTAGTTTTTATATGACAACTTAAAAGAACCATGTTAAATTTTTTTTCTGTCACTAAGGAGCCTTCCTACAAAGAACTCACATAAGAAGAATTTCTGTTTCATCTGTGCCTCAGGGATGTCAGCAGAGTGACTTGGCCATCGTGGCTCTGTTCCTTCCCATCAACCCTGTCAATGTGGGTTATTGTCAGAACATGCTTCTCTTTGTGTCTATAGACAGTTTCATTAATTTTAATCTGGTGCCTTCATGGTGTTTCTATTTTCTGAAACTTTTCTTTTTTCTGAACATTTCTAAATGTGTTAAGAAACTGTAACAACCATGATCACATTTACAACTTATTTTTGACAGTTTTAGTGTTTTTCAATTCAATATTGCTTCTGATGAGACAGGGAAACCTTTGTAACGATGATTAACAAGAACTCTGTGACACCCTGGTCCTGGCAAAGGGCAGCACAGAACATAACTCTTTTCTCAAAACACAATAATCAGAACAGATTAAAGTTCAAGGGCTCACAAGTTTGTAACTAACGGACCTCTTCTTCATTCATTAAAAAGAATAGGAACTATACCCAGATGTGAGTCTTTCTTTTTCACTTTGAGAGAAATAATTGAGGATGACTATGGTGAAGATAGCCAAATATCTTAGAATTATAGTCTTCTTCTGCCTTTCATTTTACTAGCCTTCTTTGAGAGATCTGATTAAGTAAAATGATATCGTTCTTTCAAAGCTATTGGGAGGTGATTCCTACTTCATAAGGAATCATGTTTCCTAAGATTGTAAACTTAATGAATCAGTGTAATTTATGTGGTGTGCATATTTGACTACTTTTAATCATCCAACACTTTATAATGCAAAGAACTGAAAGTTATGTTTTTCCCTTCTACATATGAAAGTACCTGGTTAGTACATAGTAAGATACCTGTAACAATAGTTAGGTCTTATTTAATATCTTTTGAAACTTTTAAAGTATTTTGTAAACTTTTTGTTAAATGAATCTGATAACTATTTTATGCTTAACATACCAAGTAGCAAATGAGTACTACTTATGTATTAAAGATGCCTACCAAAAATTAAGATCTTCAAGAAAAACATGAATATTTAGTTACATTTATTTACTTAAGATAGTGATAACATTTAGCAAATGATTTGTGTGCCCATAAGTTACTTTATCAACAATTTCAACTTCATCTTTTGATTTATTTTATCAACAATAATTTCAATTAAAGCATAACTATCAATATTTACTTTTGTAAAGTGGCTAGTGAGCTTATGACTACTACAAATAATTATAATTATTCACAGTGGAAAAATTAGGTCAGTGTTACATGTGTAAAATTTGAGATTTATTACTGTGATATTCACACAGGAGGATAGCCTCCAGTAGGCATGGGTTCTCTGTGTCCTGGCAGCAGCTCCCAAATAACCACATAGAGATGTAATATTAATTATAAATGTTTGGCTGATAGTTCAGACTTGTTACTAGCTAACTCTTACATTATAAATTAATCCATTTCCATTCCTATACTTGCTGCCATGTGACTCATGGCTTGTTACCTCATTTTGTACGCATCCCCCTTCCTCTGCATCTGCCTCAAGACTCCTGACTCTGCCCTTCTTCCCAGTGTCCTTAGTCTGGTTCTCCCTTCTAACCTTGTCTTGTCCAACTATTAGTCAATTAGCTATGCTACTTTATTAAGTCAATCACAGTGACATATTCACACAGCATAAAGAAAGATTCCAAGTTTCTCCTTTTTTGTCCAATTAAAAAGGAAGGTTTTTAACTTTAATATAGTAAAATTATATATGGCAAAAAGTTATTAAGTAAGAATTACAGTTACAATATCCAGTCATTTATATTTGGCAAATTTAGAGAAAATACTCTGTTATCTATCTTATCTTTGTGAGTCTAAAGTTTTATACCTAATTTACTTTTTATCATAACAAACGAAAACTTGAACTATGACTATCTAGTTTTCAACTCTGTCAGAGACCCCAGAAGGATGAAATGTTACCTAATGACAGGGACATCTCGCTGTCTGGACAGTCAACCAAAGTTCTTCTATAATGTTGGGGCATCCATCTTTGGCCTAAAGGCCTAGTATATCTGACAGACTTTTCTGAGAAGCAGGGAATTTTGAAGGACTGTCTTACCTTATATTGGCCAAGTTTGGCAGTACCGTTCTTTTGCATCCTGCTGGTCTAGTTTGGACAGTATACTATCAGCAATTGAGATAAGGGCAGTTTTTTCCTCAAATGGCTAGATATTGCCATAAGGAAATCCCATATGGAGTTTCTTGATGCCCATCATTCTGTTTTTGAAGTAAATTAGTGCCACCAGGAGTAGATGTATCTCATGTTAAGAAAAGCACATGCTATTAAAACATTTTAAATTCCATATTCTGTAGGTCTTTGAAGTGTTTGAAGACCATCTATCTATATAAATATGTCTATTTAATCTTGCAAATATACCTAATATAACTACAAGTTTGATTATTATAGATGATGAACTACTAACCTGTATTTCTTAATTATACATTACATTTTTAAAAAGAATTGCATACGCACAATACCCCAAACAAGAGTAGAAACATACATATAGTATAGCAAAAATAACTTTAAATTTGTATTAATAGGACAAAATCCATACCATTGCAAATATTTTAAGACTAGTAGTTGCTTTTTTTAGTTTAAAAGTAGATTCAATAATCTATCATTTCTATATCATCTTTTTCTTTTCAGAATGAGATCCCTGAATCTAATCTCCTTTGTTCAGTTTTTTTCCTTACCATTACCAATAACAACTTGTAATCAGACCCCCTTTAATGATAATAAACATCCATAACCCATCTTTTGGGAATGTGGATGTCATTCACTAGAGTACTTCCTGTTGTTTGTGGGCACTGGTATCTTTAAGGGAACTTTGAGAAAATCAAGATAATTGTTAGGTCTTAGCAGGAGTAGTTTGTGGGATTGGATCATCTCAGCCAGAAGGCTTGAAGCTGTTTTGAATACAGAATTCTGAAACTGTAACAGGGGTATTTGTAAATGCTGAATCACCTGGACCATCTATCTTCATTGGTGTTTGGTCCTCTTGTTCTGAAAATATATAAACTTTTAAAGGTAACATACATTACAAGTATGGAATATGTTGTGTGTATAAGTCAGTTAAAGATGATTTTTTGTTTCATGTTCAAGCGGGTAAAATATACATTAAGTGTTTTGTAATTTTTTTTTTTTAGGTTTATTTCTTTAGGTCTGTAGTCAAGATTTTCAGGGGGTCTTCCTTGATCAAAGCTGATCATCTTTAACTTGGAATGAATCCACAGCCTCTCATTTCTTGTGGGAATAAAAGCATAATTTCTTCTGCAAAGCAACACACCTTTTGACTTCCATTTTGGAGTCAAGATACTTTAAAAATATATTGGTTGTGTTAATCTAGCAGTGTCTCTTAGCAGCCAAAAAATTTAAAGACAACACAATAATGTACAGGATTCAGACGACTCTCTGGGTATTTTCCAACTTTATGTGGCTTTATTCTTTTATATTACTTTACTTATTTTTTAAGGAATTTATTATTTTAAAACCATATATTTCTTTTTTATGACTGTCTATACCTGCTCTTTACTCTCCCAAGCCTTTGTACATTTTAAACACACTGTAACCCATTGAGAGATTGTTTTCCATTTGGATCTGTCTTTACTGAGCATCTATATTGTTTATGATTGCATGAGACAAATCTTGAACTGCTATATTAGTTGCAGGCATGGCTCAGCTTAGGGCATGGCATCAGTGGCTCACTCCATCTCCCCCCTTGTTTCCTGAAAGCTTAGCTTCATGATGGAGGTACCAGAGGGAGTCATGTTCATTACCACAGCTCTGGGAAGTTGTTGGGTCCATGCTGCCACCAAGTAGCATGCTGCCCACTGCTCATAAACCCCATGAAAGTGTTCAGTAGCAGGGCCTCTTAAAAGAGCCATGCCAGTGTTTGCTGCTATCATGAGCCAGGAAGCTGCCTCTTAAAGGAGTACATCTCTGTTTGCCACTTGCAAACAGAGCCTACCTGAGAAAAGACAGTTATCAGGATGCTGTGTTTGGCTGTGGTGATATTATGTTCCTCAATATATTGTGCACCCTAATAGACTTATCTGGGGTCAGAGAACAGAAAAGCCACTAGATATAGAGGCCAGAAAATGTTGGCATACATGCCTTTAAATCCTAGCATTCCAGAGGCAGAGATCTGTCTGGATCTCTGTGAGTTCAAAGCCACACCGGAAACATCCAGGCATGGTAACAAGAGCCTTTAATCCCAGGAAGTGATGGCAGGAAGCAGAAAGGTATTTAAGGTATGAGGATGAGAAACTAGAGTCTGGTTAAGCTTTGAGGCTTTTGAGCAGCACAGTTCAGCTGAGATTCATTCTAGATGAGGACTCAGAGGCTTCCAGTCAGAGGAAACTGGATCAGCTGAGGAACTGGCAGATGAGTTAGTTGTGGCTTGTTCTGCTTCTCCTTCTCTGATCTTCCAGCATTCACCCCAATACCTGGATCCAGGCTTGTTTTCATTAATAAGACCCTTTAGAGATTCGTGCTACATCTGGCTCCATTTTTGTGTATGTAGAATTATTTTTTAAGCTTTGTTAGCTCTTATGTGGAAATTCCAGCCCCACATTGGAATGCCATACGTAGCCAGAATGTTTGTTGGGACTATTGGCTCTAAAATAATTGACACATACACTTAATAATAATTATAAAAGTTTGGCCAATAACTCAGGCTTGTTACTAGCTATCTCTCACATTTTAAATTAATCTGTTTTCATTCCTATATTTGCTGCTATGTGGCTCATGGCCTGCTACCTCATTTTGTACATGTCCTGTTTCCTCTGCATCTGCCTCACAGCTCCTCTGATTCTGCCCTTCTTTCCAGTGTCCTTTATCTGGTTCTTCTGCCTAACTTAATCCTGTACAGTTATTGAGAAGTCAGCTTCTTTATTAAATCAATCACAGTGACATATATTCACACAGTATAATGGAATATTCTACAACCCCCTCTGTTTCCTTCCCTTGACTCAAGGACCACACAACATGTAGTTTGCATTGGAACAAGTCATTCTTCATGTTTAAGAAAATTATCATTGCATTTCATTTTACTTAAATATAGAAAATTTAAAGTGGGCATTTCTTTTCCCTAAATTCTTACTGTCACATAATTCTGTGCAAAATTATAATGTAGTCTTCAAAAATTCTAGCAAACAATAAACAGATGCAAGTTAGACTTTATGATTTTATAATTGTGAGGATCCAATGGTTGGTTCTATGTTGAATTTTGTTCTAGGCTACCTAAGCCACCCCAACTCTCCTTTGACTTTGGCTTAGTCAGTTGCAGATTCCCTTGGCAGAAACATTATTTTCTCATAACCAGAGCCCTAATAAGACCTGTATGTGCCCAGATACTGTAAAGGGTTAAATTTAGAACATTCCTAGTCCAAGACTTTCAGGCTTCTTTCCCAAATTCAAAAGAATTCCAGTTATCAAACTTTCTTAGTCTGAAGAATAAGAATTGGCCAAATTTGATGATCATTTTAAAGATTTTAATGACTAGTGCAACTTTGACAGCATCTTCCTCTTTAACTGTAGGCTAGTTCACCCTAGACTTCTATTGTGAATTTCTTTCTTCTTACCATTGTACTCTCCACCAGGATGTAGCCAAATTCCCAGTACAGAATCGCTATACTATAAATACTTGTTAAAACAATGACTGTTAAGGGTAGTGATACTTGAGGTGCTAATCATGAAAATGAATCTAAATTAAGGTACCTATGCCTATAACCATGACCATAATAGATAAAATATTGATAACAATGAGAACATTTAAAGAGTAAGTGCCCTTTACTTTGTCTCTTTCCTGTGGCTATGATGAAATACTCTGACTAAAGCTATGTAAGGAATGAAGTATTTATTGAGCTCTGTAGGAGAGAAAGCTTATAGGAACTTGAAGCAATGGGGCAACATGACATTTACAGTCAAGAGCAGAGAGCAGTGAGTCAATGTATGCTCACTCATGCTCAGCTTGCTCTCTCCTCTTCCACTCAGTCCATTCTAAGAAGTGATGTCACCTACAGGAGGGTGGGTCTTCCCACCTCAATTAATACAATCAAGAAAATCCTTATAGGCATGCCCCAGTTCTCATTTCTCATTGTGATTCTAGATTGTGTCAAAATTGCCAATAGTAACAGTTGATCACAAATGTTGTATCACAAACGTCATAGCTAAATGACTTCACTAATCCTTATCCATTTGGAATGGATTTCTATCTGTAGTCTAGTTGAAGTGATTTACTTGCATTTTCTTTGACTTGGGAGTACTAAATGAGTGTTGTATATTTAATATTTTAAATTTTATTACATTTCTCTCTCTCTCTCTCTCTCTCTCTTTCTCTCTCTCTCTCTCTCTCTCTCTCTCTCTCTCTCTCTCTCTCTCTCTCTCTCTGTGTGTGTGTGTGTGTGTGTGTGTATGTGTGTGTTTAGGCAAATGTGCTTGTGGAAGTCAGAGGACAGCCTGCAGGGTGATTCTCTCATTCCACCATGTGGGTTCCAGGAGTCAAACTCAGGTTACAAGGCTTCGCAGCAGATAGATTACCCGATGAACCAACTCCCCAGTCCAAACTTGATATTTTGAAGATCCTTCCTCCTTCCTCCCATATCCTGCATAATTTTGGGTTTCAAGTAAATGATAGAATCTCTAAAAAAGAACAGACTGCAATCCTCAGAAGACACTTATTGGGATAAAGTGTTTGCACTGATGGAAATAGCCAAAACCTTCCAAAGACTTCATGGTAGCAACTTTTACATAACTAAATACAAGAGGGACCTTGTTAAAAGGCAGTGGGAATCAGAGCTGAAAGTCTGCCTGTGCTTGCCATCTCCCTAACCAGGAATTACTGAAACTCCAGTTGCAGAAAGAGAACCCATTGTTTGCCACTCCAACAACTATTCATGATTAAAGAGGCATCCACTTTTTATTCTTTTCTCTAAAATTCTGAAAAGAGACAGAAGAGACACATGTAGAATTTAGTCTGTAATTGTATTATTCTTTTGCACCTTGATTGAGGTCTTGTTTTTGTTATTCTTTCTAATGAAAAGCTCTAGATATGAGTTTCAGTACTTACAAGATTTGAAAGAAAGCTATCTTAGTGTTAATTGGTTGAGACTTTCTTGCCAGGTTCCCAGGACTGTTTCTGGATATGAGCAGGGCTGAAGATGGTGCATCTGACCTCCCTGAAAGGCCTTCACGAAGACTATTTCACAACCCCTTATATTGGCAATTCTCAAAGTATTTCTCACTTCAGAAACTTACAATCTTAAGTTTGAGGTGAGTTGGGGGATAGGTCTGTTAGAAAAGGGCTGATGGCCCAGATATTAAATAGAATTCTCATTCAGAGGCCTTAATATTGTATAAATATTTAAGGTTTTTCTTTTGGTGTTTAGACAGTAATTAAGGGTACATTCATTTAAACACATACATGAATCTTTAGTGACACAATGTAGGCTGTTATTTTCTAAAAGGCAAAGAGCAGTTGTGGGGGAGAGTCAGGGCTTTCTAGAGTGGTGAAGAAATGCTTGGTGGAGTTGACGTAGAGGATACATTTGCCATGTCCATGATGTTGATGTTCTCATACATGCATGTATGCCAAAATATCCATTTTGTAGATTTGAATACTTGCCATCACCACATGTGGATTATGCCACTGATGCACCTGCTGCAGCAAACAATTATAATAGGCAACATTAAGAATGAAATAAAATACAATATGGTCTATTTCCTTTTGCTGTTGGCACAAGAACCTCAGGCTTGTTAGACAAGTGCTTTACCACTGAGGTATATTTCTAGCTCTTTTTTTAATGTTTTTATTTTGAGACAGGGTCTCATTAAGTTCCCTAGCTAGACTGAACTAACTTTGTAAGTCAGATAGACCTTGACCTTGAGACCTTGTGCCTCAGCATCTTCAGTAGCTGGGATTACAGGCCTCACCTGAGCACCTTCCTACTCTTGTGTGGTAACATCAGCCTTTCTTTGAGACTAGTCAGCAGTTCACAGATAGACTGCTCTGGTGCTAACAGGTCACAACTCAATCCCTTAATCTCCTTGTATTAACAGGAAATCTCAGTTACATTTGATTATTTTTTGTTACCTTTGCACTTACCATTTCTCCCATTCATAATAATATTGTGTTTTGGACATAAGAGTTTTCTGCTCATAAAAATAATAAATGTTGGAACAACATTGATACTCAAACTGTGCTTAAAATTTGTTGGTATGAAGTTCATCTGTAAACTGAGTTTCTTTGATGACTGTTCAGTTAGTGTGGCAGTAGAAATCATGCCTCATGGAGATTCTGAGTAGTATCTATTGAGGTGTGACCGTTACCATTAGGCCTCCTGGTATCAAATGCACTTTCTATCTCACACCCAGATCAACATCTGACCCAGGGAAACTCCTCAGTGAGGGGATTTGAGTAGCTGAACAGACACATGAATAGGATATGCAGCATGCACAGGTAGGAACAGAAACATGATGTTTCTTCAGTAAGACAAGTAGTAACCATAGCAACAGTAAGATTAAACAGTAACCAAGCACCTTCTATCCCCAACTCCCATTGGATAAATGTTTGCATTTTCAGATTTGTGGCTCAACTGCTGTTCTCTATTGGTTAGTTTTGCTTTGTCATATTCACCCTCTTCCCAGGTATCACCAAGTACATCAGAATCATTCAGATTTATAGTACAGTAAACCTGATATTTATGGTTACACATTACAGAGTTGATTTTGAAGGCAGAGCAATCACTGCTGGAGATAAAGAAGCCACTGCTGATGGAGGTAGAGAGGGCTGTGAAAAGAACGTGTGGTCCTCATACTATGTATAATGTCCCAGAAGGATTCTCAACTACTTTACTGTCTCTTCTTATGGATAGCTTTGCAATTTGAGACCTTCATATCATCCATAATAAGATTCTTGCTGGGACACCTCAGCATGTGCACTATTATGCAATTATAATTAAAAGTACAATATTTGATCATTTAAAATATTAGTTTCAGTCAAGAGTGAAACTCACTGGAGTTAGCTTAGGGGTTCAGTTATACTAAGAATTTTAGTTGACTTCAAACTTCTAAAAACTATTTGCATAGTGATTTGATGTAAGCCTAAGGAATTGTTCAGCTTTCTTCCTTTGCCTTGTATTCAATTTGGAGATTATTAAACCTCTCAGGGTTGTTCTGACTTGCACTATAAGATTGACTGATAAAGACTCAAGTGGATCTTGTTTTATGAATTGTGTCACCTCACCCCAAATGCCCTCAGATGACTTTTATGAATAGATGACACTTTGATAAACTTGAAGGAAAAAAATTTATTTACTGTCTTTCTTGGGATAACATCTGAAGATTTGTATAATAAAGAAAGAAATGGAAAGAAAAGAAAGCAGACGTTTCTAGAAGCTTATGATTCTTGAACTTCTCACTCATTCGGATAGCAGTAACCCATCTGTAACCAAAGCCATGTGAGCAGGGAAGTCAAGACAGACAGAACTAAAACATTAAATGGAAGAAGGTCTTGTACATGTGATAGTCATATTAAGCAACATTACTTGCTTATGAGGCACACACATGATTGTGTGACTAACAATAGCAACAACAAAGTCCTTGCAAATGCCTTGTGTGATAACTTGAAGTTTAAAAGCAAACAACAACAACAACAACACTCCCAATCTCAACCTCAGAATCTTAAATGTGAATGATATTGTGAAGCACACAAAGTCACATCAGCCATTTCCTACAAGTGATTTTAGAAACTCCCTTTTTTTTTTTTTTTTTTTTTTTTTTTGCCAGAGCTGAGGACTGAACCCAGGACCTTGCACTTGCTAGGCAAGTGCTCTACCACTGAGCTAAATCCCCAACCCCTCATTTTTAAAAGTGTTGTTCTGTCCAGAGGTTGTTCCTGCCTTGTTAAATTTTAACAAAGTTCTAAGCCTGAAAGGGGGAATCCTGGATAACAATATATTCTACTATTATTACTAAGAAGAGAAAACAGGCTCCCCCCCAAAAAAAAAAAAAAAAAAAGAAAAAAAGAGAGTAGTTTACATACCGTGGACACAAAAACCACATCTCTCATCTGAAGGGAATAAGAGAGAGTTTATTCTGGGATCATTTTGAGTGACCCTGCCCAGGAAAACAGATTTAGGTTGTTCCAAATTCCCTGTCCAACATGGGAGACGTTTCATGAAATGTTTGAGTTTTCCAGAACAAAGAATGGCATAATTGAGACATGTCAAAAGTACCTTGGTGGGTACAATAGAGAGACAGATAGCCCAAGATGTCACCTGAGGACATTGTTTTCATATTGGTAGAAGCTAGGGGTCAGCCAAGTTAATAGATTCCAAGAGGTTTCTATCTATTAGTCACTAGATGCTAGTTCAGACACAGAGGTGGGCAGGGAATGACTGTTCTGGAGAGCTAAAACCAGCCCCAAATAAGGTGATTAGCCTCTGGACCTCCAACATTTCAATCTCTCCACAGCACTGAAATCCTCATCAGACAATCAGACTTTGCACACACAGCTTCTTTTCAGTTTTCCTTCACAAGGAGTGGTTAACATCAAACCCAGACCTGCATGCACTTCAGGGCTGACTTCAAGCTAATGGTTTTTGAGTTCCACACTTTGTCTAGAGAATCGGAATAATTCAGCAAGCAACAGTGGAAAGCCCTGGAAGGGAGATGTTTTGATTTGAAATGGTGATTGCTGCTCCAGTTGGAGTCGTGAAGCTCCCCACATGTGTCTCACCCAGGCACAGTTAATCAGAATAAATTGGAAGCACTGTAATTTCAGGTGATGGAGAGAAGCTGGTGAACCTCAGGAGGGGTGCCTCTTCTGACAACAGAAGCAGTCTTCTCTTGAAAATCATCTACATAGACATTTTTTTGGCAATTGTGTGAAACAGCATGAAAGAAAATCTTTCACTCCAAACGAAGTTGCCTGAATAAAGCCAGAAGGGGTCTTTTATGAAGAAGCAGGAATGGTGGGGCTTTGTGGTCTTCGGGACAATGGTCAGATAGAGTTGGCTCACTGTCATAGTTCATACTGAGTTTCTAAGTTCCTGAGAGATAATAAAAGATAGGTTTGTGTGTACCAATTCTCTCTTGCATTAAAAATACCCGAGAAGCCTTCTCCTTTGTGGGCCCCTGTAGGGAATGTTCTATCATCTACCCTGAGCTGAACTTACAGCTCTCCACTCACTGTGATGGAATGTTGGGCCATAGACCTAAGGGGCTTATTCAAGGTAGTATTTTGAGTGATGCCCAGAAGAAGATTTAGGTTATCCCAAATTCCCTGTTCAACATGGGTATGTCAATTCTACAAACAAAGCAGATATGTTTTTAAAATACTGGCCCATGTACTCTCCCAGATGCACAGCTTTCTCACTGCCCCAATGCTAGTTTTGCTTGTTCTTCAACTTCCGGATTCAAAATACTTCCAAGGACTACTAAAAATTTAGTGAAATGTGGCTATATCTTCATTAAGCTTAATTTTCTTAGGAATTAAAGATTCCAAAAAGGATAATATGACAAGCCTGGCAGAAATGAAGACACTTCTGCATCTTAATGATTATTAGAACACTGAAACAATAGACCCCAAAGAAATGGGAATTTCCCCAGGAATCTCTTGTTGGGAAACAGAAGGGGCATCAGCCTTTGGGAGAACTTGTCTCCCAGAAAGGAATTTCAAACATTTCTAACAACTTATCCAACCACCTTATAGGATGAGACTGAAGCCCAGACAACGAGGGGTCACTTGTGGGTGAAACCACATCTTGACCAGAACTGCTTAAATGTGAATATCCTCAGCTAACTAGTTAAACTTTTATTTCTCTTCAGGATCCCTAAGATGAACCTGATGTTTTTGCAGGGTCTCTTTGTTTCTCTCCTCCTAATGTGAACACATTGAATAAATCTCATTTTTCTGCTTTCCACTTTGAATTTGGCTCTTTCAATTGGCTAATTAATTTACTACTTTCTTTGTTCTATAAAACAATAAAATTTCATGAAACTGCTTCCATGTTGGAGTAACATAAATCTGAATTCCTGGGCCATGATCATTCAAAATATTGCCAGAATAAACTATTTCTTGTTCCCTTTAATGTGAGAGCTGTATAGTTTCTTTCTCTCTATTGTTGCTCAAATCTTAGATGGTCTTTTAATAAAAAATCCAGAGCCAGATATCAAGGTGAAAGCTGAAAGATTAGAGAATCAGAACAGCCAATCACTAGTTCTTACCTCTATGAAATTCTCAGCCTAAAGAGAGTGAGTTCCTATTTCCTCATGCGTAATATACCTTTCTCTGCCTTGCCATATTACTTACTGGGATTAAAGGTGAGTGTCACTACTGCCTGGCTTTCTTCTTCTATCCTGGGTCAATCTCATGTAGCCCAGTGTGGCCTTGAACTCACAGAGATCCAGATGGATCTCTGCTTCCAGAGTGATAGGATTAAAAGGTGTGTGCCACCACTGCCTGACTTCTATGTCTAATCTAGTGGCAGTGTCTGTCCTGTCTTCTGATCCTCAGCAAGTTTATTAGGATACACAATATATCACCACACTTTCTCTTCTTCCTTCCTTCCTTCCTTCCTTCCTTCCTTCCTTCCTTCCTTCCTTCCTTCCTTCCTCTCTTCCTTCCTTCCTTCCTTCCTTCCTTCCTTCCTTCCTCTCTCCCTCCCTCCCTCCCTCCTTCTCTCCCTCCTCCCTCCCTTCCTTCTCTCTCTCTCTCTCTCTCTCTCTCTCTCTCTCTCTCTCTCTCTGACAACCAGAAAAGCTACTTATAATGAGCCCATGAAACATGACCACATGACCTCACAGAGGTTAAGGACTAGCAGTCTTGTAGTTCCCCAGCCTAGCAACTATTCTGTGGGATGCAGGGGCAAGGAGCCTTGTCTAGAAGTATCTTTCTTCCTTGAGTTTTGAGAGTACACTTTCTATAGGAGGTGAGACAAGTATGGCTGGTGTGTTGGTTGGAGAGATGCTAAGGCACATACTGGTGTCTGTTTTTAGAGATGATAACTCCCTCCCCCATTTGCTGGTTCCATTCAAGCCAGCGTTTCACAAAGGCGTGAAATATGCCTGTGGTGTTAACATCTGACTCACTCTCATGAAGTACACTGTTGTTACCCTGTGAAGTGTTCTCAGTGTTCTTTAGGTCATTCAATTCTCCTGCAATGTATCACACTTCTGTCATGTATGTAGTCCTGTAAAATTTCTCAGCAGAGCCGATGAGTAGGAATGATACTTGGATCTTACTTATACACTGATCTATTGGTGACTTCTGTGCAGCATCTCACTATTTATGTTAGTGAGAAGACAATTGGACATTATATTTCCTTTTCAATGTAGGGGATTCCTCCCCCAAGCTTTTCAGCTAGATGAAAATATGATGAGACATGACCTTTTTCTAATTTGTAAACTGTGTGCTGTGTAAGAACATGGATTAGGAAACTCTCACAGTGAGCTTGATGTTTATTCTTCCATTCTGATTTATATTTTATGGTAGTACATATGTTTCTCACTTATGTTTGCAATAGAAAGAGCACAAAAATACAGCAAACCTCAATTGCTTAAAATAAAACCTGAAACCGTCTTGTAACCCTCTAGTTTTATTCTTCTTATAGCTCTATTCAAATATAATTTTCTTAAAGGACTATTTTTAGAAATGATAAAAATCCATGAATTATTTATCTTGTTTTAATTTTCTCACATAACAAATGCAAGTCAGTTACAGTGGTAGATGTTTTTCAAAGTCCAGTGATATTTTTGGGGGAGAATAAGAATATCATTTATTTGAAGCTTCTCCACTAAACATAATATCCTACACAGAGTATACATTTTGATATCTGTGGACCAGGACACATAACTGCAATCTTAGGAACCCTGCATTCTGCAAGCATTGCATTATGCAAACTTTTTGTACAGTTGGTAATTTCTACGTGAAGATAACAAATAATCGAGTGATTGGTTCTCTCCCAAAGAACCTCAACAAACAAACAAAATGCAGATTTGTTGTATGAGCTCTTACCTACATTCTGAAATTTCACTGGATGTTTTCAGATAGCTATTCCATAAGCAGCATTAACATGTATCCAAATGAAATACTGTTTTTTCCCTATTTGTTTTAATATATAGCCACATGATAATGCCGATTATGAAATGTATTAAATAATCAGTTTTGAGATAACCATCATAATTTTTTTGTTGTAGGGTATCCCCCAGAGATCTGCTACACAGATTTGGATTTAAGCCAACAGAAAGTCTTTATTAGCCAGCCAGTGACTACACTGGGTGTTTGGGATTTCATTGTCTTCCTGAGCCTTTCTCAGGGTGAGCTTTTAAATACAAAAATCATATCCTGGGTTGAAAAACTTCAGTTAACAAGAACAGTTAGCCAGAAGTGGAACTGCAGAAGCCAAAGAACAAGGTTAGTTCACTTAGAGACTTTCCCACAACTATGGACTTTGATGGATTAGGTCTTCGTTCTCTTTTGGCAGGTGATACTGTCTATGTGCTGATTTTATGGCCTGAATGGTACTTTCATCATAGAATCAGTCATGCTGAGGTGTGGGAGCCTGTTATATTTACGGTCTTGTCCTTTTCCAAATAAAAATCATAAGTTAAGTTCACGTGGGTGAGGTATGATACATGGATATTCTATGAAGGAGGTAAAGGTTTTGAAAAAGCAAAACTGATCAGATAGAGTGTGGTGCTTCAGGGCATGGCTCAAACAGCTATCCACGACACACATATTGCAGCAGGCTTTCCTTTGGCCACTCACCAGCTCCCAGTTAAAGACACGCAGACTTATAATAGTGCTCTGCCTTATCTTCTGCTTGTCCTACTAGCTCTTATAACTTAATTTAACCTGTTTCTCTTCATCTATGTTTTGCCTCAGGTTTTTTTTTACCTTTCTTTCATTCTGTATGTCCTACTTTCCTGTTTCCTCCATGTCTGTCTGTCTGGTGGCTGCCTGGCTGGTCCTGGGTGTCTCCCTCTCTTTCTTCCTTGTTCTCTCTTCTCACTTGAACTTAGATTCCTCCTCCTACTTATCTCCTCTGCCCACCAGCCCTGCCTGTCCTCCTCCTGCCTAGCTATTGGCCATTCAGCTTTTTATTAGACCAATCAGATACCTTAGGCAGGCAAGGTGAAACAGCAACACATCTTTACATAATTAAACAAATGCAACACATCTTTACATAGTTAAAGCAATATTCCACAATATAAATGTGCCATTTCCCCTATCCTTCCCCCCCCTCTAACTCTTCTCTTGCACCCCTTGCTTTCATTCAAATTCAGGGTCTTTTTCTTTAACTGTTCATATGTATATATACTCGTAAATATATAAATAAAATCAAATCATCTCTGTGTCTGAATAAGTTTAATTGCATGTATATGATATTGGGATTAGTTACTTGGTTCTGGATAATCAGTTTTGGGGCTCCTCCATGGGGAAGACTACATCTCTTGCTCTGAATATTTCCTTTAGTTGCTGGTAGGTCTTTGTCTAATGTTGAGGCCCCATGAGACACCTCCTTTTGTGTTAGTGTGTTGTTGTTCTTGTCCAGGTTATGTTTGTTTAGGTAGACGTGTTAACAAGGCTTCAGGCACATAGTTGCTCCTCTGATATTCCTATGAGATGAAATCTCACAGCAAACCTCCTGTTGTTTTCTTAACTCTGTCTCCATTCTGTCTCTTCGGAAAGGTCAGAACTTAGAAAATGTTCTGCGTGGAAATGGAAATGATCGAGGGAAGAAGCAACAGCCGCAGAACGGAATAAAATCTTTGCTAACTACATATCTGACGAAGGACACATTATAACTTCAAAAAGAAAAAAATATAAAAATGGTTGAAGCAACACTACTTGGGTAGCAGTGGTTCTCAATTAGCTGCTTGGTTTGGCTTCAGTAAAATTACAAAAGACCTGCATAGTGTCTCTTCTACCATAATCTCAAATATTCAGAAAACTGAGAAGGCAAGATATGGACCCAAGCCAGACTTTTAGGACCTTTTAAAAGAACAAATAAATTTCAGTTAGTTACCACTCATGTGACTTTGAATGCATTGCCACATTGTCTACTTTTGAGGTGCCACAATCCTTTTCCTGATATAAAGCAAATGCTCTGAAACAGCAAAGATCCTTTTGGATTTTGGATTTCTCCCTTGAGGAGGACTCATTTCAGAGTAGCTGGGAAGACATCCATGTCCCATTAGGTGAGTTATTCAATAACCTGAAATTCTGTATGTCACTCAGGGACTAACAATCCCTCTCAGTTCTCAAGGAGAACAGAAAAAAAGTACATGATATGTTACAGCTGAGACTTTCAAACTTTCCAAGAAGTTTCAGTGACCGTGACCAAATAACTTGACCTTTAGCCCCCCATCAGGCCACCCACAATAAGATCATATAGCCATATGGAAATTTCCTCATTTTTCAAAGACTTTTCTATTTTTTTCAGGCCTATATGGTTAATAGTGCAGTTGTTTCATAAGGTGCTCAATTCTACTCTCACTAGACATTTGTTTCACCATATAAAAGAAGGTAATACCCTTAATGTCTTGTTTTATAGAAGTGATACCATCTAGAGCAGTGGTTCTCAACTTTCCTAATGCTATGACCCTTTAATATGGTTCCTCATATGATGCTGACCCCCTCCCCCCACCATAAAACCCTTTTGTTGCTACTTCATAACTGTAATTTTGCAACTGTTATGACTCATACTGTAAATATCTGATATGCAACCTCCAAAGGGGTCGTGACCTGCAGGTGGAGAACTGCTGATCTAAAGGTTCTTGTGAGCCTCATTAGAAGGTAGTCTGCAAAGTACCTACTACTCCTAATTCACAGTTTCAAGACAGTCACCTCTTCCTGGAAGATCATAAACTGAAACTCTCAGAGCCGTGCAAAGGCAGCTACAACCAGAAAGTGACACACTTCCCAAGAACCTCAGACTAACTGGAAGCAGACTCAGCATGCGCTCTCCACCCCGGGCCTGCAGATCCTTCCCTATGCTGCAGCTATTATGTGAAACTTCATCTCTTGACCCCTTTGCCTTCTTTTCTTAGGGATTTTTTTTCTCCTTGCTTCAAACTGCTAAAATAATATTTTCATAAGTCTTACTACTCTTAGCAAGTCAGCAGTATTAAAATCAATTATTATATAAATCTATTGATGTCAAACTGCTTTATCTCAGACTTTAGGTAGAGATGGGAATTTTATCTAACTGACCTAACATGCACCAAGATTTACATGATATATATTTCCCAGTGCTTCCTTTTTATCTCTTTAATTTCAAATCAAGATATGTATATTATATTTTGTCCAGAATCTTGACTATTTCCCTGTAATTATGCACTTGAGGAAACATTGAAATCTTGATTTTTTTTTGTTGTTTGTTTTTTGTTTTTGACAAAGGGCTCATTCTGTATTACAAGCCAGGTTAGAACAACACAGTAAAATTTATTTTCATATGTTCATGTGTGTTTGCATCAGGTGTGTGAACATGAATATACCATGTGTGAGTGCAGGTCAGTGGACAACTTTATTTCCACCATTGTATTTGGGGCTCAAACTCAGGACATCAGGTTTGAACTTTTATCTGCCCTCAATACATTAAAATTCAAGGCCAAAGGAAGTAGCAACACTTCAGCCATTTAAAAGTCTCTATTAGAAGCATAATTTTAACAATTGTTTGAATGATGGGATTTTACTGTATGTGTCTGTAATGCTCCACTCAGAATAGCAGCTATATTAAACCTTCCTATGGGCTTCTGGGAAGTCACAGAGGCCCCAACACATTCCAGGCTACTATCAATGTCCTTGGTTGTCACCATTACTAGATCATAAGGCTTTACTGCTGAAAATACCACATACTTTGGTTGAAGGATATTGAAAAGTCAAGATGAATCTGAGCTAGAAGTGTCCTTCCTGCTGGCTGGCTTTCACAGTGCCAGAAGGTGCCACGTAAGCTGCTGGAGTGGAAAAGACATCCTCCCCATCTGTAGACCCAAGGGAGGTGATAACAACCCGTTTAACAATATATGCCAAGCAGTGGATGGTGGAGACTGTTATGAAGGTCATCAACTGTCTTGTGCTGGGATTTGAGACCCACCACAGGAAAGAACTCACATCTGATACCAAGAATCTGGTGCGGAGCCCATGCCTGGCAGGGAGATCATAAGCCCTATGAATGTTGTTGGCTACAAGGAAATGTGAAAGCATCTCTAAATATCTGTGTTTATATCCTAGACTATTGCTGCTCTTGGTCTCCATCAGAGAAGTTTATTTTTTCCTGTGGTCAATAATTAATGCAGACTCACAACCAGTTGGCATGCAGAGACTGAGTATTTAGTGCTTGGCTGTAGACAGAACAGCTCTATTACCACCTCCTAAGACTCAGGGAACAGCAAGGAAAGAAGGGGGAAGAAAAAAAACAGAAGAGCTGAGACTGGGAAGTAGTCCTGCAAAATAGTCTCTATGGGTTCTGACATTTCTGATACACTCATGAGCTCACTGCAGCTGTGGTTTCTTATACAAGATTAAGCCCATCACCATTTCATGATGCATGGGTGGGTGGGTGGTTCATGAGGCTCATGTTGTAAGTTGATAATGTTCTGCTGTGTATCGTCCCACTCAGGTGATTGCAAGCAATATAAACTCTGAGTAAAAGTAAATAAATAAATAAATAAATAAATAAATAAATAAATAAAGAAAGAAAGAAAGAAAGAAAGAAAGGGGACTTGTTTTGGAAGCAGAGAGGTATCATCAGAGGAGAGAGAATGCTGTACAAAGATAATGGGAACTAAAAAGGATCATGAAAGACCAGCATAAAATGTATGAAACTGTCAAAGAATCTTTTAAAAAGACACAAAAACTAAAATAAAACCAGAGAGAGAGACTGAGTCAACACTGGAGGGAATTAGACCTAGGAAGAAAGCTATTGTAAAAGGTCTTTCACATGTGACCATGAATGAATCTTCTGCCCTGGCCTCCAACCATTGTTATAGGCCATCGTGAACTACTATCATCACCTTTTAAATGTCACATTATGAGCATCTTGTGGTGATATTGTGTTCCTCAAAATATTGTGCACTCTAATGAACTTATCTGGGGTCAGAGAACAGAACAGACACTAGATGTAGAGGCCTTTAATCCTACCATTCCAAAGGCAGATATCCATCTGGATCTCTGTGAGTTCAAAGCCACACTGGAAACAGCCAGGCATGGTGACACACGCCTTTAATCCCAGGAAGTGATGGCAGGAAATAAAAAGGTATGTAAGGCGTGAAAATCAGAAACTAAAAGCTTTTGGTCTGCTTAAGCTTTTAGGCTTTGGAGCAGCAGTTCAGCTGAGATCCATTAGGATAAGGACTCAGAGGCTTCCAGTCTGAGGAAACAGGATCAGCTGAGGATCTGGCGGGGTGAGGAAGCTGTGGTTTGTTCTGCTTCTCTGATCTTCCAACATTAACCCCAATACCTGGCTTCAGGTTTGATTTTATGAATAAGACCTTTTAAGATTCGTGCTACAGCATCTCCCTGGGGAAAAATTTTTTTTTTGAAATGAAAGAAAATTCGAGGAAATCTAAAATCCCCAATATAGTATGGAACTCAGGTTCTTTCTCCTGATGCTATTCCTATTTACTAATGTAGATCTTGACCACGTTCATCTGGTCATGTCCGAATTCTTTCATGTTAAGTGGCAATATTAATAGCAGCTTTTTAAGGAAACTGAAAATAGTTCATGCACAGAATTTAGAACTGTCCCCGACAAAATAATTGACAAATAACATACCTTTCCCATTACTGTGTGAGGTTCAAACTTTGTACATAAAGCTGCCAGAGTCACGGCTCTTGCACTGTCTCCTAAACATAATAAATTCTTGGATTATTTACATTATCTTGCTAAACGGGTTGTTATCACATCCCTTGGGTCGACAGCTAGGTAGGATGTCTTTTCCACTCCGGCAGCTTATGTGGCACGTTCTGGCACCGTGAACTCAAAATTAGTTGTCTCAACTATTTGTTGAAGTCTCCTAAGACATTTAAATTGTTTGCTGCAAGTTTTGCTTTATCAAACAAGGAAGCAATGAACAGTCAAATAAGTGGCTTATGTCAACAAGTAGATTAATTTCCGGGGTATTTTGCTAGATTAAAAACTGTGCAGTACTTATAAGGGAGAGCATAATGAATTCTTGAAATCAATGGACTTTAGCATGAAACATAGGGATGTATTTTTGTGTGTGTGTGTGTGTGTGTGTGTGTGTGTTGTGTGTAAAACATTTTCATAATTTGTATATTATTTAATCATCACTCTTTTGGCAGCTCATTTGTACATTTTATTATTAGATGAGTTTAAATTTGAACCTATGACAAATTATATAGAGATTCATCATATAGACATTCAAAACGTGTGCAGAAATTAAAAAACAAAGCCAATCACATGGAAACTTGAACTCTACTTGCAAAAAAGAATATTGACTTATAAGTGCAAATCAGTCTTTCAATATGGTGAGAACTAAAAGAAGTGATTTTGTTGACCGAGATCGTCCTCAACTTAGTGGAACAAGGATTCACAAAACTCTCATTATATGAGAGAACCTCTTAGCTATTTGCAGTTGGTTAATAATAATGTAAAGCTTTATAAAAAGTTTCAAATCTGAATTAATATCAGGCTGATTGGTTCATGGCTGGGGAGAGAGAGGCTCCTGAGAGGTGAGGGTGGTGAGGAACCTGCTGATGGGAAGGGCCAGCTGGTCAACCGGGTCCAGCGATATGTCTGGGCCTGGGCTATAACCAAGGGCCAGGTCTTGATTCCTGGCTCTGGAACAGCCAAGGAGGCCCGTGTGCATGTCTGTGACTCCAGTTGCTGCTGGGAGCCGTGCAGGGGCTTGTGTAGTCTTTGCCGACACCTGGGGCCACAGTGGTACCTGGGGCCACAGTGGTGTCCAAGGGCCTTGCTGCCAAGGGGGACATGTCAACCTGAGTTGCTTGCTTAGCCACCTGGAGCCATGACAACCTGGCCCCGCCTGCTGCCGAGGACCATGTCTGGGTCCGTGGTCCTGCAATGGCCTCGGTCTGTGCTAATGTCCCTTGCCCATGTTGCCGCCAGGGGCCAAGCAAATACTCAGGAGCTGGACCACAACCTGTTACAATGTTGGCTGTCTCCTGGGGCCACGTTGGTGTACAAGAGCTATGTTTGCTGTGGGGGCCATGGTAGTCCAGGTGTTCAGTGCTGCCTCCTGGGACCATGGTGACATCTGGGCCTGGGCTGCTGCCTAAGACCATGTCTGGGTCCATGGTCTGCATTGATGTCTGTGACCCATATTGCCACCAAAGGCCACATAAATGCTTGGGGTCTGGGCTGCAACCTGTGTCCATGAGGGCATCTGAGGGCCATGCTGCCACCATACCATGACTGTGTTTATTATGATCAGGATTTTAGTGACTTGTTCTTCATGAAGCCAAGCACAGTGTTTGGGAGATATTAACGAATCTATTCAAGTGAAAGATTTAGGAGTAGTGTCTTGGATTATTACTACTTTAAAAGTGAGTGCATTCACACAAAAGCAAACCACTAATGCACATATAAGTTTATTTTCATTCTGTGTTAATGAAGCAGTATGTTAAGTAATATGTATCTCCTTTTAGAAAAATGTTGCGTTTCCAAATTTGTCCTAAGCAGATGTCAGTATCCTTCCTTCTAATACAAAGAAGTGTGTTTTTTCTTCATTTTTCCCCCTTTGGAAACTAAGAAAACCTTTTTAAAAATGGGATAGATATTCCCCAAAAGCTATCATTTGAGAAAATAACTTACTTAAGTTCATCAATCACAGTAAGCTTCTGTTATTACGTTTCTGCTTCACATTAATAGCATCTGTGGAAGTGAGAACTCTGGCTTAAGAGGGTCACTGTAATTCACTTATTAAAACATTTTTCATTCTGTGACTATGAGGTGTGTTTTAGAAAACAGTTGCTACAGGAAATAATTTAACTTATATATTTCTTCTATTTTTCTCTTAAACTTCAAAATCATTTCTTAATTTAGAAGGCACAAAGAAACACTGATGGGAGGAATGACCTTTGTCAGAACAGCAGTGCTCAAAGACTGGGTTCCTTAGCAGACTGGAGCAAACCGTCTCCTGCCTCTGACCTTTGAACAATTCTAAAGGATTAGAATTGGACTTAAGTTGAAGATATTGCATTTAGGTCTTCTCCCAGAGCCTAGGGCTCACAACGTCTTGAAAACTGTTCTCTCCTGATCCAGTTCTTCAAGTCTTGGGAAGTGAAGGCACGCTGTAGCTTTCACCTGCCTATCAGATCTCCCAGTCACACAAACCACTGCCTTACAGAATGCTTCTCTTACATCTCATGATATGTCCCACTTTCCTGGTTACTTTGTTTTATGTTACTTTGCTTTTTTCACTTTTTTCTCTTTGCTTCAGTTTGTGAGTTTTATTCTGACACTTCTCTTACTTCACGGCTCCTGTTTTCTCTCATGCCTAGTTGTTGTACAATATTAACTCGGCAAAGATGTATTATGTTTGCTTATGCTGCAAAATATTACTTTAACTGCGTAAAGGTGGGTTACTTTTGTTTATGCTGCATTTGTTTAATTTTGCAAAGATGTGTTGCATTTGTTTCACCTTGTCTGCCTAAGGCAACTGATTGGTCTAATAAAGAGCTGAACAGCCAATAGCTAGGAGGAAAAAGGATAGGTGGGGCTGTCAGGCAGAGAAAATAAATAGGAGGAGAAATCTAGGCTTGAGAGGAGGAGGGATGAGAGAAGAAAGAGGAGAGGATGAAGGACATGCCTGGGGTAAGAAGCCAACAGCCACCAGACAGCAAGCACAAGGAACAGTGAAAGCAAGATATCCAGAAATAAGAAAAGCTAAAAAGCCCTGAGGCAAAAGGTAGATAAAGAGAAACAGGTTCATTTAAGTTAGAAAGCTAGCCAGAAATGAGCCTAAGCTAGACCGAGCATTCAAAACTAATAATAAGTCTCTGTGTCATGATTTGGGAAGTGGTTGGTGGCCCAAAAGAAAAAGTCTGGTACACCTAGTTTTCAGGTAACCGCATCCAATTAACTTAGTTATTTTAAATAATTATAGCTAAAGAAAAATAATTCTTACTGATTCTAGTTTTCTGTTGAAGTTTTCCATTTCTTTACTGTGTTTCCTTATCCAATATGTGGATTGCATATTATGATTTTATCTCAGTTATCGGCCATTTTTTTCATTACTTGCATTGATAATGATTGTATACTGTTAATGATATGCTGCAGAACCTCTGAGTTTAAAATCCCTCCAAAGAAAGTTGCTTTTGTGGCACTTAAGTTACCAACAGATTGTCTTGATCATTCTGAAGCTTAAGTTTTCATGATGGTCATGCTTTATGTGATCTCTCTGCTAAAGGGCTCTGGTACTTACTGGGTTATCTTCAATCAAACTTGGTTCTTAATCACCAAGCCAACTCCCTAGCCCTTTAACTCCAAGATTTCCATGGTCCTGTATGGCATAGGAATTCTCATTTCTCTAGAGTTTGAGCGCAATCATCCTGGAGTCTTGTCTTTCCCATGTGCAGAATAAATGTATCAATGATGTTTGCTGTTCTCTCAGAAATCCATTTCTGTTTGCTGCATTCATTGGGGCAGTCCTTCTTTATCTGGACTTTCTTCCAATATGCTGTAGATTGGAAAGTATCCCCAGGAACACTCCAGGTTTACTGTCAAGCTCACCAGTCTCTGCAGATGGTCTTTCATGGATTAGAGTCCTGTTAAATTTTATTTGATGAGAGGAAACAAATGTTTGATAGATTTTTAATTAGGAGGTGCTACTTCAAAGATTATTTCAATTTTCTAGACCAGTAACAGTCATTTGAACACTCAGCTAGCTCTAATTTTCTAAATCACTGATGTTTCTAAAAGTAGAAGGAACATCAGATTCCTGCTTTTGATTGCTAATATAAGATAGATTCCTTCTGCTTTTAACATGAAAGAATATTCCCCCTTCTGGTGCAAATCTGCATTCAGCATAATCCCAGGCCTAGTTCCAGACATGCAGCTCACACACTGGTCTTACCTGGAGAGTTCCTCTAGAACTAAGCTGATCCATGCTGTCTCTACACCTCCAGGCTTAGCTCTGGATACAAAGCTAGCTAGCTTTGCCTGATGAGCTCCCTAGAACCTCACTCACCTTTCACATCCTCACAGTCCCAGGCCCAGCTCTGGTTGTGTAGATCCTATACCAGCTATTCATTGACCACCTGAGTTTGACTGATTGTCCTTGTTACTCTCAGGCAAATTCATTTGGAATATAGAACTCACCAAACCAAAAACTAAGATTATCAGACAGCATCATTGGATGGATGCTGGTGTTTCTTCATGGGAACCAGACCTTCCTAGGTTTGGTCAACTGTCCTCTACTATATTTTGAGCTGGTTATTTGGATACCATTTTCTTTGGATTTTGTTTTTGTTTGGTTCAGAGTATTTGGTTAGGATAAATCTCTGAATTTAGAATCTTTGGCTTATTTTTGTTTGTTTTTTGGAGCATTCTTTTACTAATACTGTGAGCATCCAACCTTTATCTCTTGCCTGATGCTGTATGTTTGGATGACTTCTGATTGTTACAGACTTGTCATGTTTAGTTTACAGAGTCTGTGAATATCTGTTCAACGTGATACTGAGGAGTAGGGGCGCTGTTCCTTTCTAGTTAGCAGGATGGAAATGTTAGAGAGAATGAGGCACAGCACATAAGCCACTGATAGGGAAGCCTGGCAACATATAACTGATTCTTGGCTTGGAAGAAATGTATTGACTCAGTTGGGAAGACACACACACGGTGTGATGGATGTACAAGAAAGGTCCAAGACACAGTGAAAGAAGCAGCCTCAGGGTAGGGATTGGAGGAGCTACTCATTTAAGAAGCAGACATTGGAATATAATGTGTAGCATGTATAGATCCCATAGCTGCAGCGTAACAGCTGGTGATTTCCAGATTCAAGGAAGGAGGACATGTTTCAACAACACCACCAGTGCTGCTCCACTTGCTTTTAAGCTTCTTATTGTGCTACTTCAGCTTGTATGTATTATAAAAATGAACAGGAATAATAAGGTTAGCCTAGGGGTTTCCCTATATGGGGAACATTTGATATTCCTAAATTGATTTTTTTAAAAAAAATTTTTTCAAGACAGGGTTTCTCTGTGTAGCTTTGTGCCTGTCCTGGAACCTAAATTGATTTTTTTTTTCTGCACTAAGGTAGAGGTCCTAAACAACAGAATGAGCAGCCAACATTAACTGGGATACTAAAAATCTAAGGCATTATTAATCTGGTGGTTTACAAAGTAACAAATGTTTTAGAAATTGTGACCAAGTTTAGGAGAGATGTTAAAATGAAGAGGAAGTTAGTAATAAAATTTCAGAAATGTATTAGAACCGAAGGTGAATTATGACTTATCCACTTTTATTACTTGCTGAATTCTCCTTATCTATATGTGAACTTGCTTCTTACTGCAATTTTGGCTCTAAGAAGAATTAAATTCTAAATCAAGGAAAGAAATGGTCATAGTCACACTTTTCCATTTGTGAAGGCACCTGCTTGGCTCTGGAAATGGAAAGACACTGAATAGCCTTTATATAAGCCTCGCCTTTGAGCTTTTTTTTCCCCCAAAGACACAGCAAGATATTTTAAAATTTCTACTTCGGGGTGCCCTACAAATTTTAATGTAAATTTGTCATGTGTGTGCTACATGGTGCATTTCATGCATCACTCTCTGTCTACAACAGCTTGGGACAAGGTTCAGTCTTTCTGAATTTGAAAATTCCTGAAAGCAATGCAGTTGCAAAACCCGTGGCTCTTCCATTTACACTTTTAGCTACTAGTGCTCCAAAAATTGTATTTTTGGTGTGCCTAAATGGAGATTTGTGTGTCTGTATGCATAAATATAAGCCTTCTAAAGATGATTTTTTTTTTTGGGCTGGAGAGATGGAACAGCCGTTAAATGCTAGGCTCACAACCAAAAATGTAGAAGGTGATTGTTGAACTTACAACCACAGCATTATTGTGTAGGGGTGATTGCCCATCTGTCTGTGTTCTCTTTTTTGCTTGTCCCCCTACTGTCTCTTATAAAATTTATAAAATTCTTATATGTCCTTACTTTGTCCAAGTCTAGATATGACACAACTGTAAAACAAATAGAAAGGTAAAGAAAGGGGAGGGGAAAGGTCATTTTAAAATCAAGATGCAGCCGGGCAGTGGTGGCGCACGCCTGTAATCCCAGCACTCGGGAGGCAGAGAAAGGTGGATCTCTGTGAGTTCGAGGCCAGCCTGGTGAGTTCCAGGAAAGGTGCAAAGCTACACAGAGAAACCCTGTCTTGAAAAAACAAACAAACAAACAAACAAACAAAAACAAAAAATTATGGGCTGGAGAGATGGCTCAGAGGTTAAGAGCACCGACTGCTCTTCCAGAAGTCCTGAGTTCAATTCCCAGCACCCACATGGTGGCTCAAAACCATCTGTAATGAGATCTGGCACCCTCTTCTGTATACATAATAAATAAATAAATCTTTAAAAAAAATCAAGATGCCTGCTTAGAGACTAAAAACATGCTGATATTAATGTGCTATATTGATCACAAAAACAAGATTCAGGTCTTTCTTCAATGCGCTGGAGACAATTGTTTGTGTCTTCAGCTTTGAGGCGGGATAAAGTAAATTGGGTCTATGTTTGCTAAAATAATTGTCATGATTACTACAGAGGCAAACTGATGACTCCAGAATAGAGGAGATCAAAACAGAAATGCTAGACATTCTTCCTGCCTTTCATTCCCTTGCAAATGAGAAGCCAAACACATTTGTATTTACTTAGTATTTTCTCAATTTTAAAAAGGAAACAAGACAGAAAGGCGCCATCAAGTATAAAGAGGGACACTAAAAGTTATAAAGCGCAATTTTGGTAAGGCGTGTTACAGAACAAAGGAAGTCCTTATAGAGATGAACACACCTTAGAGTGTAGTTTGGTCTCAAGGGAAAGTGAAAGATAAGAGCAAAACTAGGAAGTTAAAGTGCCTTTAAAAAACTTGCACAAGTTAAAACTTAACTTGGCCTAGGGGCTCATGCCTTTAATTACAACATTTGGAAGGTAGGGACAGGTGGAGGGATCTCTGTGAGTTCAAGGCCAGCCTTGTCTAACCCCTGCCCCCCAACACAAACATGGACACAAAAAAAGAGAAAAAGAAAAAGAAAGTTGCACAAATTAAAAGTTAAGTGAAGGAGCCATGAATATGAATAAATTGTGTATAATTAAAGGCTATTAAATATTCCTAAGCTTGGGTCAAAGGAACATGGAGGAAGAAGGGGTGGAAAGAGGATCCAGATGTAACAATATGGCCGCCTAAACAAGGCCTAAACAAAGACAATACCAGGTGTCAGGAGAAC
Organism: Onychomys torridus; assembly: GCF_903995425.1. Classification (NCBI taxonomy): domain Eukaryota; kingdom Metazoa; phylum Chordata; class Mammalia; order Rodentia; family Cricetidae; genus Onychomys; species Onychomys torridus. The sequence continues at coordinate 54,770,933 of NC_050458.1, forward strand.
ATGAATGGGGAAGATCTCACAAGGTGTAATATAGTTGGCTAATAACCATTGAGAAAGGGAGGATCAGTCTGCCCCAGGGATGAGCTCCTTAATTGGTTTTCCAACACCAAGTGGTCATCCCTAAAAACATGCATATGAGCAATACCAAATTGACTCAACAGGCTGTATTTATATATTTACTCATATATATGTATGTGCGTGTTATATGTTGTTTTATTTTCATATATATTTACTCATATTTATATATATTTACCCATATTACTTATATACATTTAAACACCATATATTTAGTCATATTAATATATGTGTGTGTACTATGCTTATTGCTACATATATATTATTTAAGAATAACAAAGAAGGGGTTGGGGATTTAGCTCATTGGTAGAGCGCTTGCCTAGCAAGCACAAGGCCCTGGGTTCGGTCCTCAGCTCCGGAAAAAAAGAAAAAGAAAGAAAAAAAGAATAACAAAGAAAAAGAATCCATGAATTTGAGAGGAAGCTGGAGGGGGCACACAGTAGGGACTGAAGCTAGGAGAGGGAAATGGAAAAGATGTAAACACAATATACATATATGAAAGTTTAAAATAAATATAAAAATTTCACTTGTATATGTAAAAACAGGGTGAGGAATGAGAAAAGAAAAGGTAATACAAATACTCTAACAGTTAACATAAACTTTGATTAGCAGAAATCACAAGCAGTCATTGACTTATGATTAGTCTGTTCCTGTTCCGTGGAGTCAGAGGTGGGACACCAGGGTCATGTTCCCCTACATCAGGCTTGGGTCCTCACAGGTTTCTGTGTCAGCTTCCCATGGATTTTGTATAAGACTTTCACTTGTGTTCCCATGCCTAATGAGGAACTGTGAGCAGTTGTTGGCTTCTTGGGGAAGGAGAGTCGGTTTTCTTTAAGGGTGTGCCTCCTGGTAATCAACTATGCTCTTGTGGATGGTCTTGCACCCAGGAATCTATGGATAGCACAAATTAGAGCCATGGGGTTATTAAAAAGAAAAAGAAGATATGTAGTTGGGAGATAGAGACCTGGAGGTGTACCTTTAAGAAGTTAAGGGGTAAATATGATCAAAATATACTCTATAAAATTTTCAAAGAATCAATATAAGCTGAAAAATTCCCAAGACCAGAATTCAATAATGTATAACTGGTACCTCATTCTCTGTTTGTAAGAACAAATGTCTCTGAAAATATTGATTTCTCTAAGCAACACAGAAAAAAATGGGTCAGAGAACAAGGATTGATGTTTTCTTTTTCTAAATGGGGCATTTAAAACCTGGTGATTAGATTTTATTCAGACAGTTAATTTTTAGTTTCCCATTGAGTTAAAGTCTTCACTTACTGAATATCCACCATCTTTAAGTTCAATTTAAAATAACTGTTCATACTTTGGGCATTCTTGTTAAGTTACTCAGGAGTCATTTTAATGCAATATTTAAAACTATCTGTAAAATTTGGCCTATTGTACAAAATTTCTATTGGGTTGATGATCATTAATCCTCTGACCTGATGGTTCTGTAAATGAATGGAACTAATAAATTATCCAAGTTGACTAATGTTTTTGGCTTCTTCAGCTAAGGACACTTCAATTTGTCCTTCTAAATATAAGATATAATATTTTTACATTTATTTTCTATAGAATAATATTGGACATCTTATAAGGAATTGGACATCTTATGAAGAACCATATATGTTAGCTATATTAAAGGAAAACTATGTACTATTATAAGATATTTTAGAAATGATAACTAAAAGCTCAAAATTGGTGTCATAGTCCAGACAAACTGTCCTTAGTTACCTCTCAGTAGATGAAAATCTGGATGAATGAGAGTTAAAATCATGACTTTTTTTTTTTTCCCAATGGAAATAACAAAGTCATGACCAGCACTCCCCTTTCAAGTCCTGAGATACCTATTCTGTCTTCTATTTCATTTATTGTGCTTGTGTGGGTTTCACCTGAGCTTTTTTACTGGGATTAGTGTGTTTTTAACCCTGTCTTTACTTCAGCTCGAATGCATGTCAATATTTCTATCTTTTTAAATGAATGAACATTTAAAACCTAGTTTGTCTGTTATTTCATTCAGTCATATGTTCATGCCTTCTTGGGCATCACTCAGGTGTTTATTGCTATTCTCATGAAATTGATGGAGCCATCTCTTTGCAGCTTCTTTAAGCTCTTCAAGTTTGTTGACAAGAAATCAATGGGAAGTCATGATTGCTGAAGGCACCACATACTTTGACTATAGGGCATAGAGAAATCAAGCTTGGACTAAGTCAGAAGTTTCCTCTTTGCTGTGTAGCTTTCCTGGTGGTAGAAGGTCTTATGAAGGCTGCAGAGAAAGCAAAGTTATCAACAGTCTCACCCGACAGTGAACTTTGCATGCTATTAAGACAATATCACAGTTAGTGCCAACGTGCCAAGCCACTGATGCAGCAGTGGTACAGCTGTTATGGGGAAAGCACGTGGCTGTCTTTTTAGATTTGTGGCCAACTCCATAGGAGTTCATACAAGGGACTGGAAACCTGGTCAAAGACCTACTACTGATGTTTTTGCTAAATAAACATGTTGTCAAACATTTATGTTTATACTCATAGATTAGTGATGCCCTCAGCCTTGGTCAGAAAAACTTCTGTTTGCAGTGGGTAACAGTTAATGAATGCAGAGATGTACAACTGTTCAATGTAGTGAGAGAAAGTGATGTTTGAGTACTCAGCCCTAAGCAATGCATCTATTTTACCTGTAGGTAGACTTTTCTTTCCCACCCGCCAGTTCCGATTAACTGACATGGAGACTCAATATTAATTATAAATGCTCAGTCAACAGCTCAGGCTTATTACTAACTGGCTCTTACAACTTAAATTAATCCATTTATATTCATCTACATTCTGGCACATGATGTTACATCTCTTTTATCTTGTTTCCTCTTTATGTCTTACTGGTGACTCCTCTGACTCTGCCCTTCCTCTTTACAGCATCCTTAGTCTGTTTCTCCTCCACCAACCTTATCCTGTCCACTATTTGCTAGTCAACTTCTTTATTAAATCAATCACAGAGTAATTTACATAGAAGGATTATTCCACAGCTTTTACACCCTTCAAGGATCAGAGAGGAACATGGAAGAAGGTATGGAAAAATATAGGAACCAATGACAGGAGGAGAGCTGTGAAACACTGTTTTTCAGACATGATATTGGTGTTGAATTCATGAATTTTTAGCATCTACAGTTTACCACACAAAATGTATACAAGGTGGGCCTATTAATATCCTATCACAGAGTGGGTAATGACTCATGAAGCCTTTTACTTAGCTGAGGAAATAATTTGCAGTTAATGACTGATGTGGCAGAAGTAGCCACTTTCTTTTAAAAAGTGTGTGGGGTGGGTGGCTAGTGCTTAGTGGTTAAGAGCATATCCTGCTCTTCTGGAGGACCGGAGTTTGATTCTGAAACCCATATTAGGTGGCTGACAACTGCCTATAACTCTAGCTCTAAGGGATTTCATGTTCCCTTCTGGTCTCCACAAGTACTGTACTCACATGTACACACACTCATGCGTGCATGCGCACACACATACAATTTTAAAAAGTAATAATAAAATACTTTTACTTCATTATATGTGGTGTGTGTGTGTGTGTGTGTGTGTGTGTGTGTGTGTGTGTGTGTGTGTAGGGGTGATGAGAGATGGGAGGTGAAAACCACCAAATCCATTAACTACATTTGTGAAATTAGAACCTTATGAACATACAAATTTAAGCCATTTTCCAGAGGAACTTTAGAGTAAAATCTGTGAAGTCAAAGATAATGTTTCTATTTTACAGAAAAGTGCTCTATCAGGAAACTGGTCATGATTCTTTCATTGCTGTAAGACACATAAGAAAAAACAATGTACATTGAAAGGGTTCACAGAGACTGCTGACCTGAGCTTGTAGGAGCTCATGGACTCTGGACTGACAGAGCCTGTATGGGACTGACCTAGGCCCTCTGCATGTGGATGACAGTTGTGTACCTTGGTCTGTTTGTGGGGCCCCTAGCAGTGGGATCAGGACCTGTCCTTGATGAGTGAGCTGGCTTTTGGGAGCCTATTCCCCATGCTGGGATGCCTCCCTCACTCAGCCTTGATGCAGGGGGAGGAGTTTGGTCCTGCCTCAACTTGATGTGCCATGCTTTGTTGACTCCCTTGGGAGGCCTGACTCTTTCTGAATGGAGGAGGAGTGGATGGGATGGGAGGGTAGAGGAGAGGTTGGGGGAGGGGATGGGAAGAGAGGAGGGAGGGGAAACTGGTTTGATATGTACAATAAATGAAAAAAAATTAATAATAAGAAAGAAAAGAAAGGATTCAAGGGAATCTCTTTACCTTTCTTAAAGAAAATTTTTAAAAAGAATTTCTTAAAGAAATTTTCTTCATCAATCCCTACTTGTTCTTTAAATACAATTAAATGGGAAAATTCAGCTAAAAAGCCAGACAATCCTCCAAGCTTCTGTGGTATTGTCAAGGGAATTTAGCCACCATTCATTAAGACCTTATTATTCAAAGTGTGGCCTCTGTGATAGCAGATGCCATCACTTGGGAACTTGTTGAGAATTTAAATATCTGTTACCTCCCTAAATACTAGGAGGCTGAATCCCCACTGTTCCAATCAAGGTGACAGATGCAATTCACATCCTAACACCTGAGAAATATTGCCATAGTGTCTGATGCCATTCTGCTTTCCAGCCTAGGGCAAGTTTAAATCAGTGTAATATATTCAGATTTAAATTCATTAGAAAAATTATAATGTGATCTGGCTGTATTAAATTACTTAAGAGTTTTTACTTGTGTTTTTACAAGTTTTTCCATTTTGGTTTAAAGCACTGGAAGTCTGAAAGGTATGGGCAGTTTTACGAACAGAACAGTTTTTAAAAATTAATAAATACTATTAGAAGGGTATAAAAGAGCCTCAGAAATGACTGAAAGTTGTTATTTTCTGTCGCCAAACTTGGAATCACTACTCTTACAAGCATTTTTGTGGAATCTCTGTGGCTACACTTTACTCTGTTCAAATGTTTAGATCACTCTCCAGTCAGAGTGCATAGGGACTTAAACTATACTTCTGAGAGGAAAGACATATGTAGTCTCTCCAGGAAAGTTGTTTGATATTAGTTTGTTTTTCAAAATGAGGTGTTAATCATCACAGCAAAGTTATCAGATTTAAAGAAATAGAAATCAATTAATATTAAAAAGTTATAGCTTTAAAAAAAAACCTTTAGTTTGTTCATCAGTAAGAATCCTCTGGAGACCTATGATACTCTGAAAATACCTCTTACATTCTTAGATATTGGCACTTTTTCTAGACCTTACATCGGAGTTAATAATGAACCTTTGGGTCACTTAAGACTGCTATGCTACTCTGAACTTAGCTGCTTTGCTTAACCTCCATTGAAAAGAATAATGAAACAACCAATTTTACCTGCTTAGATTTTCCTTGAAATCATCTTAAGCTAATGCATAGCTGTAATCTTAACTTATGTACTCTTCCATGGCCTTGATCCATGAGTAATGCATGTGTGTATAAATGTTATGAATACAGCAAAGTGGTTGAAAGCAACTTTATAAAATGAGTTCCCATTATAAATGTTATTGAGAGCACTGACTATCCATATTGTAACTATTTACAGAACTCTCAAAGGTAAATACATTTGATACTACCCATTAACCTCTTGAGTGAAACTAGGAATTCAATGGCGATAGAAAACTTTTGAACAATTGTGTGGAAAGCATGCAATATAAGGATGCTAGCTGGTTGCTTCCAGCATCTTTAAAGCAACAAAAGAAAACAATGAGCTCAGAGACAAAATTTCACAGATCCAAATGTGCACAAACCATTTAAAGCTTTCTAAACGTGTCCTGGAAGGGAATTTTCTCTCTAGCTGCCAGATGACTCAAACTGCTGCAAACCAAAACCAAACCTACATCAGAGGATTGGCTTACTTAGATGCAAGTCTACGTCCAGGAATAGAAGAAGGTTGTTGGCAGTTAAAGTGAGGACACTGACTTAAAAGAGTGAAATTCTGTAACTTGGAATGAGTATGTGTAGGAGGACCCCAGAGAGGCTGAGGACATTGACGTCTCAAATTCTGACAGGTTTTGTTTTGCTGGAAGAAGTAGTTGCTTCACCCTTAGCAGTAGGCACATCCTCATCCCCACTCCCTGAAGGATTGCCCTTTCAGTCCTTGCCTAGAGGAATTAGTTTTGTATTTTATTTATGGAACCAACTTCCCTGAAGAAGATGCTAAGCAAGATGTTGCCAGTACTCCTCAATGCCCACCCACCTCCAGACTTATTGCCAGACTCAAATCTAAGCATCTCTTAACCTTGAGGTTCTTATACAAGTATGACTTGGAAACAGGTGTGCCATACTCAAGAAAACTTACTGAATTTTAATTGATAAAAGCAGAAGTTTGGGGAATATGCACAGGGATGGATTTTAATAGCGAGAGGTAATGGTAGATTATGGTAGAATCATGAAGTAGATTGGGCAGAGATTCTGGATTTAATGTTATAGCTTGCACAGTTAAAATTGGTGGCAACAATGAATTTAATTGATTGACAAAAGTATATAGGTCAAAGATAGCCTATTATTAATAATCTGGAGCTGCACGATGTGTCTTAGCTAAATGATGATGAAATGAGAAGCAAGGGCACGGTGAAAAAACACCAAAAAGACTGTTCCATAGTTGAGGAGAAGGTTTTTATTGTAGATATGAGACAGAGAACAAGCGGACTCACAATTACTATTTCCTTGGAGCAAAGAAAATAGCAGGGAAAGAAGTGGGAGGTGGTGGGGGTCACCTTGCCTTTATAAGAGTAGAGCTTCAATGGAGTGAGCTGTGATCTGGAACAGCCTGGGAGCTAGCATAGTGGAGGAGGAGTTGGGGAGGGAGAATGGCTAGGAGGCTAGGTAGGGGCTTTGATATTCATAACAGGTACCTGTTACTAGGACCAGAAGAAACTGGAGATTAGTTTTGGGCTTTGATATATAATCACAGTTATAAGTCAGGGAAATGGCCCTTTCTGGCCAGCAGAAACCTGTTTCTTGAGGAATGCTGACTATAGGTTTTTAATCTATCTGCCAGCAATCCTTCTATAGTCCACAGCTTGAGCTCAGTCTAGACTGTCATCTTGGACCAAGTTAGTGAGCCTGCCCTCTTTTGGGGATCTGGGGATTACCTTTGAATTTAACAGAAATGTCCCAAAGCTTGGAGAAATTGGTAGGCTAGAGTGTATTCATCATGTAAAACTAACGCGTCAATCACAATGGGAAATTCCACAGAGACTGCCTTTGCTATAAGAAACAGATTTGTGAGAGGGACGCCAGCATACTTGACGATCTGTTTATTTGTTTTATCTTTATGCAAGTTACTACAGGAACTAGAGCTGCTTAATTGAATAACTAAATTTCAGTGGATCTAATCAGATGGATACCTGAGTGGCAAGAGGCATGACGCAGGACTGAATTAAAAAGGGTCAGGTGAATATACTATGTTACATGTAGACTTCTGGCACTGGCTGGTTATGGTTTTTGCAGAAGAGAAATATATAGAAATCCATGAGAATTAATCTTAGTTGTCAACTTGAGCGCACCTAGAACAAAGTAACAAACTTGCCTCCAGCTAGGTCTGAAAGCCATTTCTGGGAAGGATTAACTGAGGGGAGAAGGCCCAGATTGGATGGCATCTTCTACTGTGGCCCACATATACAGAGGTTTGAGGGAAAATCACTGCTGCTTACTCACCTGCCCTAATTCTTGCTCCTAACTGTGTCCATATCATTGTTCTGCAGCTGCCAAACTTCATCCTTCATCAGAACTCAGCTTCTCCAGTTTCCCAATGCCAAGTAAAGACCAAAAGCTTTTTAGCTATATGCTACTGGGTCTCATGCATAATATTGGGAACTGTGGTGATATATTGTGTACTCTAATAAAATTTTCTTGAAGATCAGAGAACAGAACAAGCCACTAGATTAAACATAGAGGCCAGGCAGTGGTGTTTGTATGGATGTTAGAGGATAATTTGTGATATCAAATTCAGGTTATTTGGTGTCAAGTGTCCTTACCCATTGAACCATCTCATTAGCCCTTATTTGTGTACATTAATTGTATATGAAAGTCAGGGTTGTCTGGGTCTTGGTATTTTCAACAATAGTAACTCACTTTCAAAGTCTAGGAGGCATCCAATGACAACAACAATAGCCTATAATGTTTGAGAGTCTCCTGCATAACATTGACCAACAACACTGATCAACTTCTCATGCCTGCCACGCCCCACTCTGTTGCTCCTTCCCGTCATGGCCCTTCTTTGCTTTCCCGTTTTATGTCATTACTCCAGGTTGTGTACCTACATCCTCTCCAGAGTTTATTATGGCTTTTTTTTTTTTTTTTAAATCTTTGCCATTCTGAATGGGTAAAATGGAATCTCAAAGTTGTTTTGGTTTGCAATTTGCATTTCACTAATTGTTAGAGATGATGGGCATTTTCTGAGATATTCTTTAGCTTTTCTCCCTCCCTCCATTCCTTCCTCCTTCCCTCCCTCCCTTCCTTTTCTTTGTTTTCTTTCTTCCTTCCTTCTTTCCTTCCTTCCTTCCTTCCTTCTTTCTTTCCTTCCTTCCTTCTTTCTTTCTCTCTCTTTCTTCTTTCTTTCTTTCTTTCTTTCTTTCTTTCTTTCTTTCTTTCTCTCTGTCTCTCTGTCTCTGTCTCTGTCTCTGTCTCTCTCTCTTTCTTTCCTTTTTTGAGGATTATCTGTCCACACATGTAGCCCAGTTTTTGAATGGGTCATTTGTTGAATGGGCCTTAAGTCTATGTTTTTAGAGTCCTTGGTATATTCTGGATATTCAATGTCTGTCAGTTGTATAACTGGCAAAGATTCTCTCCCATTCTGCTGGCCTCTTCTTTACTCAATTGATTTCCTCTTTAGTTTTTTTAATTTTATGACTATTGGCCTCAGTACCTAGACAAATGGGGTCCTACTCAGAAGGTCCTCCTTTCCTACACTTACATCTTGTAAGGCATTGCTTATGTTTTCTTCAGGTTAATGCATACACGTCTAATATTATTCTTCTGCATGTGAACATCCAGTTTTCCCAGCACCATTTGTTGAAGATGCTGTCTTTTCTCAGTGTATATTTTTGCTATTTATTTTTTTTAGTATTAGATGAATGTAGTTATGTGTATTTATGTCTGGGTCTTAGATTTTGTTCCATTGGTCTAAATGTCTGTTTTTGTGCCAGTAGCTTATTGTTTTTATTACTATGGCTCTGAAATAGATCTTGAGATCAGGAAAGTTAACTCCTCTAATATTGTGTTTTGTTTTTCAGGATTGTTTTAATTATCTGGGGTCTTTTACGGTTCCATATTAATTTTGGGACAGTTTTTTGTTTCTATTTGTGCAAAGAATGAGATAAAGGTTTTGACGATGATTGTATTGAGTCTGTAAATGACTCTTTGTAGAATGTCCATTTCACAATATTAATTCTACAGCCCATGTGTTATCTTTCCATTTTCTAATGTCTCTTCAAACATTTAAAGTTTTCATTATAGAGATCCTTCACTTCTTTGGTTAGGTTTATTCCTAGATAATTCATTTTCTTTGATGCTATTGTGAATAGGAGTATGGCCATGATCTCATCCTCTGGGTATTGGTTGCTGGTTTATATTGATGTTTGCAAATTGATTCTGTATTCTGTTACATTGCTGAAATTGGTGATCATTTCTAGGAGTGCTTTAAGTAGAATGCTTGAGATCTCATGAATATAATATTATATCATATGCAAATAGAAATAGTTTGGCCAGTTAGTGGTGGTGCATGCCTTTAATCCCAACACTTGGGAGGCAGAGCCAGGCGGATCTCTGTGAGTTCGAGGCCAGCCTGGTCTCCAAAGCGAGTTCCAGGAAGGGTGCAAAGCTACACAGAGAAACCCTGTCTCAAAAAACCAAAAAAAAAAAAAAAAAAAGAAATACTTTGATTTCTCTTTTCCTACTTGTATTTCTTTAATTACCTTCTTTTGCTTTATAACTCTAGCTCATGCTTCAGGCACAATATTGAGATAGTGGAAATAGTGGACAGTCCTTTCCCATTCCTGATTTCAGTTGAACTGTATCAAGCCTTTGTACATTTAGGACTATGTTGGCTGTGGGTTAAACACATGTAACTTTTATTATATTGGGTACTGTTCACCCTAGTTCTGTTTTTTCTAGAACTTTCATCATGAGGGCATGTTCAGTTTTGGCATAGGCGTTTTCTGCATCTGTTGTCATAATCATTGGGTTTTTGTCTTTTAAATTCAATTATGTAGTTTATTACATTTATTGACTTGTGTGTTTTGAACTCAGTGATGAATCCATCTTGGTCATGGTGGATAATTTTGTTTTATGTGTATGTCTTTATTCATTCAGTGTACAATTTTATTGAGGATTTTGCTTCTGTGTTCATTAGGGATTTTGGCTGTAGTTTTCTTGTATTTTTATCTAGTTTTGGTATTAGAGTGATGTTGGCTTCATGGAAGGAGTTTGGGAGTGCTACTTCTGCTTCTATTGTTTTCTTGACCAATTTAAGAAATATTAGAAGAATTACTTGTAGAAATTTTCTTAGAAAGTTTCATACTATTCTACTGTGACTCAGTCTGGTCCTCATTTTTTTTTTTTAACTTGGAAGTCCCCCCCCCCCCACTTTTATTACTTTTTCAATCTCCTCAATTATTATGAGTTTTCCTTTAATGGATCTTTATTGCCACTATAACAAAATGTATTTAATATTTTATTTTATATGTATTAGTGGAGAAAAGCAAATAAACATCCTGCTTTGGTATAACTTATTTTGGTATAATTTGATTTTGGTATGACATGCAAGAGCAGTTGTGACATATATGTTTTTAGTCTTTAATGGCCAATTTTAATACCTGTAATTGTCCTAAATACTTGTTATATTAAACCATTTAAGAATTTCATTTGTGTGACATTTTGATATAAAATGCTTTTGATAATGCAATGGGTAGTGGTGATACAATGTGATGATTAGTTTTGTCAAGTAGAGGCAGACTAGGGTCATTTGGAGAAAGAGAACGTCTATTGAGGAAATGTCTCCATCATACTGGCATTTTAGGTGAGTCTACAGGCAGTCTTGTGGTTAATGATTGATATGGGAGGGCCCACCACTTTTTAACCTGTCTCCATCTGGACAGGCGAGATCTACCTCAGATAAATGTCAACTCCTGCCGGGCAATGGTGGTGCACACCTTTAATCCCAGCATTTGGGAGGCAGAGCCAGGCAGATCTCTGTGAGTTTGAGGCCAGCCTGGGCAACCAAGTGATTTCCAGGAAAGGCACAAAGCTACACAGAGAAACCCTGTCTCAAAAAACCAAAATAATAATAATAATAATAATAATAATAATAATAATAATGATCCTTTTCTCTCTAAGCTTTTTCTGTCACCAGTATCTTGTTAGACAAAAGGTTCTCAGCCAGACCACAAAGGATGGACAGCTGCAGAACAAGGGATGACAGAACTTCATCCCAGGACTCCCATCATCATCCCAGGACTTCAGAAGCTACCCTCCCCATTTCCCCAAGAGCCAACCGACGTCCACCATTCAGCCGGAAGCAGTCTTTGAGAGAAACAATGCCCCATACCCACTCATCTGCCAATTTTTTTCTTTTTTAAAGAAAAAACAAGAGTCCAGGATGATATGGATTCACAACACGCCCCCACAGTTGGGCATGGTTGTGCATGCCCATGTGACCTAGTCACTTCCGCCCAGTCATTTCCAGATCAAAACGTCTCGCATGACCAGGACCCTGTGGCTTTGTGTGGTTGTGTAAAGCATGCAGCACAACCATGTGATCTACAGGCATGCATGGGATAGCCTCATGGGCCTGTGTGTGGAGGCATGGCCTAGCCTTTATTAGCTGGCGCCATGATTCCCGGTCCCATCTTTACTCACATGTCTTTTCACAGGCCTGTGCACATCTGTCTCTTTCCCTTATCTTAATAAAAACTCTTGTTAGTGGATTCTGTTGTGTTTTGTGACATTTCCTCAAATGGTAAGAGCACTGCAAATAAACCAACACAGCCCACCTGGGCAGATAGTCCTGGTTTATAGAAGGAAGGAGGTAGAGCAAGCCAATATAAATCATTCCTCCCTGTCTCTCTTTTACTTCTTGTCTCCAGGTTCCTGCTCTGCTTGAGGCCCTGCCCTGTTTTCTCTCTGTGGTGGACTGTAACCTGGGACATATAAGCCAAATAAATGCCTTCTCTGTGATGGTTTAAATGATAATGGTCTCCATAGGCCCATAAATTTGAATGTTTGGTTCCCAGCTGGGAGACTGTTTAGGACAGATTAAGAGCGATGGTCTTGTTGGAGAAGGTGTGTCACTAAAAATGGGTTTTGAAGTTTCAAAGGTCCACACAAGACCCACCATCTTACTCTGCCTCCAATTTTCAGACATTCTTTCTAGAGATACTATCCTGAGGGAAGCAAGTTAATAGTAAAGAGCTAAGGTTGTTTGCTTTGTAAGATTATGCATAGCTATGCCACCATCAATAGAATATCCTAACAGTAAAAAACTGTGATTAAGACATTTTTACCTGAGTAGGAGTTCCCAACTGTTAAAACTTCTGAGCTTCATTTTTGAGCATCTATTTTTCTTGAAGAAAGAAAGTGAAGGTAAAAGAAAGTGTCTTTGCTTCCTTCTCCATGTATAAAACTTTCTTTTCTCCCCATTTATTCTCACTAGAACATATTCGTTGACTGCTCACTATGCACAGAGTGTACAATTGAAAATAGATCCTTGTATTAGCAACAGGAGTTGCAGGAACAAATGAGATGATAAATGAAAAACATTGCAAAGTATAACCAAACAAATCTGAATTGAAAATGGGAACTCTGGGGGAAATTTTTAATGAAGATGACAGCAAGGGAATTTTTTTTCTATTAACAAGTTTTTAAGATCAAAGAAACAGGGAAATAAAATTGCATTTTGAGTGTATTTTGATGATAGAAGGAAAAATAATACCCAAACAGGAGAGGGCAAATATGATACCTTTAGCTAGAATAAATAATCCAAAAAGGGAAAATTGCAGGCCTAGCTTTGATGAGATTTAAAGTAGACACAATAATTTCACCTAGTATAGTTTGGACCACTGGCAATGTGATTTAAAAACTTCATTGAGAAACTGGTTTTTAGATTTTTCCCAGTAGAATTTGGGAATCATTTGTCCTAAAAGAATTATTTTTGAATACTTCATTTGTCCTCATTGATTTGAGATTACGTTATGTGCCACATATGAATATAAGACAAAGATTTACATGACATGGAACAAACTGAGAATGAAGAACCAAAGTCTCAAGAAAATCCACATAATGGAATCGTGCAGGAACTTGACTGGACCAGAGGGTGTGGTCTAAGATGACAGACTGGGGATTCAAAAGTCGCATTTATTCTCCCCATTGCTGGAAACATTCAATAGTGGTTGTAAGAGTGTTTCACTTTTTTTTTTTTTAAATTCTCAACAGCAAAATATTTTCTAACATTTACAAGATCTTGTTAGGCTGGAGAATTTAAGAGACTCCCAGAATATTATAAGTTTTTACCACTGCCTTTAATTGCTTCCCAGAACTTCAAAATAAAACTCTACTGCCAAAGACACTACCTACTTCAGACATAAGACTTGGAGGAATCACGCTACAGTTGATCTGGAAGCCTCTTCCCTGAACACTAGATTTCATACTATGCAAAGGTACTGTGCAAACTGCAAAGGGAAAGAAAGGCAATCAGTAATCCTATACAACTGTAATGCCTGTGAGCCTCAATAATGACCAACATGGTAAGATATACCCCATGGTGCAATAGTGGCACTTACATATTTGAGGCAAAAACAACCATCTCATGTAGCAGGAATCTTAAATGTTCTTATTAATAAGATCAAACCTGAGACCAGTTATTGGGGTGAATGCTGGAAGATCAGAGAAGTAGAACAAATTGCAGCTTCCTCATCTGGCCAATTCCTCAGGTGATCCTGTTTCCTCAGACTGGATGCCTCTCAGCTGAACTGTGCTGCTCAAAAGCCTAAAAGCTTAACCAGGCAAACGCTTCTAGTTTCTGGTCTTTATGCCTTATATATCTTTCTGTTTTTGCCATCACTCCCTGAGATTAAAGGCTCACTTCTTGGGATTAAAGGTGTCTGTTACCATGCTTGGCTGTTTCTAGTGTGGCCTTGAACTCTCAGAGATCCAGAGGGATTTCTGTCTCTGGAATGCTAGGATTAAAGGCGTGTGCTACCACTGCCTAACCTCTGTTTAATATTGTGGCTGTTCTGTCTCTGACCTCAGGTAAGTTTATTAGGGTGCACAATATTTTGGGGAACACAATACCACCATAATCTCATAGGACTTAAGGCCCCATTCAGTAGGAGTGAATTCATGCCTAATGTGGTAAGCTTAGCCAGTTACTCATGGCTGGTGAGGTCATGGACTCTAGAGGAAAATGTATGACTTTCACCATCTTAAGCCAGAATAATTTCTAACTGTCTTCTAAATGCTTACCCTTATACTCACAGAGAAGTTTAGCTCTCACCTCTCATCAAAGAAGCTTCTTTTGTTAGCAGAAAGAGGCTGTTACAGAATGCCACAACTGGTCAAAGTGCAGAGAATAGCTAACTGTGGGGTGCCTTTTCCCACTTGGTACAATTCAACTTAAGCCCTGTACTTAAGGCTCAGTAAAAACAGAAGAGGGGATAAAGAGGTCTTTAAGAGCTAGAGGACCAAGTCATTTGCTGTGAGATGGTGCTTTCTAGACATGATAAGAAAGACACACCCATGAACTCTCAACAATATGATCTCCTAAACAATACCTGCTGTCACAGGGTTTCTGTTGCTGTGACGAAACACCATGACCAAAAACTCAAGTTGGGGAGGAAAGGGTTTATTAGGCTTACACTTCAGCATTGCTGTTCATCACTGAGGGAAGTCAAGACAAGAATTCAAATAGGGCAGGATCCCAGAGGCAAGAGCTGGTGCAGAGGCCATAGAGGGGTGCTGCTTACTGGCTTGCTTCCCATGGCTTGCTCAGCCTACTTTCTTATAGAACCCAGGACCAGCAGCCCAGGGATGGCACCACCCACCATGGGCTGGGCCCTCCTCCATTGATCACTAAATGAGAGAATGCCTTACAGCTGGATCTCAAAGAGGCATTTCCTCATCTGAGACTCCTTCCTCTGATGACTCTAGCTTGTGTCAAGTTGACACATAAAACCAGCCAGTACACCTGCTTAATGACAATACCAGTTGACATGCCAGTGTGGAGTTGGGAAGTCTCAGGTGTTCTCACCTGAAATGAAGAGCTACAGGAAATCAATGTCTGCTGAGAGGTGGAGAATTGATTTGCTCTAAGAACAAGCCCCCTGAAAGGTTTTTCAATTTGAAGTGGTCAGACCGAAACATACGTGTTTATGAGCAGCACTAAATTGACATAGTAGGTTTGTATATGTGTTACAAAAATTATTAGAGAAGAGAAGGACATGAATTTCAGAGAAAGATAGTGGCAGTTGATATGAGAGGAGTTGGGAGAGGGAGAAAGAGGGCTGGAAATGATGTACATACAATATTCATATATGAAATTCTCAAAACAAAATTTTCCATAAGGATTTAAAAAATGGTATTTAAGGCATAAAGCACATAAAGTAAAACGTACAAGCCTTGGAGGCATATAGCTTCAAAACCACTTTAATCATGTTCATACTGTGTTTCCATTTCCCCATCAGTATTGAGACATTTCAGTAATCCCAGAGGTTCTCCAGAGCCCTTCCCTAGTCTACTCCTGTCCTACAGAAAAATAGCCCCACTCTGCATCTATCAATATGGGTTACTTTTGCTGATGGATTTTTCTTTTCTTTCTTTCTTTCTTTCTTTCTTTCTTTCTTTCTTTCTTTCTTTCTTTCTTTCTTTCTTTCTTTCTTTCTCTCTCTCTCTCTCTCTCTATCTATCTATCTATCTATCTATCTATCTATCTATATATATATATAAAGAATTTTTTTTTTTTTGGAGACAGGGTTTCTCTGTGTAGCCTTGCGCCTTTCCTAGAACTCACTCTGTAGCCCAGGCTGGCCTCGAACTCACAGAGATCCACCTGCCTCTGTCTCCTGAGTGCTGGGATTAAAGGTGTGTGCCACCACCGCCCAGCTAAGAATTTTTTAATTCATTTTATATACCAATCAAAGATCACCCTCTTCCCTCCTCCTACCCCTCCAGCCTTCCCTGCCTAAACCATGTTCACCTCATTTCCTCTTACAAGAAGGTAAGTCCTCCCATGGGGAAGTATATTTAGTAATGGCAAGTCCAAGCCCCTTCCCCTGCCTCAAGGCTGTGTGAGGTGTCCATCATAGGTAGTGGGCTCCAAAATGCCTGCTCATGCACCAGGGATGGATTCTGACCCTACTGCCAGGGGGCCTCTGAAGCAGATGAAGTTACACAACTGTCTTGCTATGCAGAGGGCCTAGCCCAGTCCCATGCAGGCTCCACAGCTGTTGATCCAAATTTCATGAGTTCCCTCTAGTTTGGTTTGGTCGTCTCTGCAGATTTCCCCATCATGATCTTAATGACCTTGCTGATAGAATCCCTCTTTTCTCTCTTCGACTAGACTCCTAGAGCTCTGCTGGGTGTTTGGCTGTGCATCTCCATATCTGCTTCCATCAGTTACTGGAGAAAAGCTCTGTGATGACAGTTAGGGGTATTCATCGATCTGATCACTGGGGTAAGCCAATTCAGTTCAGGCACCTCTCCATTATTGC